>NW_024543113.1:0-373947 GCF_018167655.1 Microtus oregoni | reverse complement strand
GTGCTCAGTGCTCAGGGTGCTGGGTGGTCAGTGCTCAGTGCTCAAGGTGCTGGGTGCTCAGTGCTCAGTGCTCAGGCAGCTGGGTGCTCAGTACTCAGGGTGCTGGGTGCTCAGTACTCAGGGTGCTTGGTGCTCAGTTCTCAGGGTGCTGGGTGATCAGTACTCTGGGTGTTGGGTGCTCAGTACTCAGGGTGCTCAGTGCTCAGTACTCGGGGTGCTGGGTGCTCAGTGCTCAGTGTGCTCAGTGCTCAGTGCTCAGGGTGCTGGGTGCTCAGTGCTCGGGGCGCTGGGAGCTCAGTGCTCGGGGTGCTGGGTGCTCAGTACTCAGGGTGCTGTGTGCTCAGTGCTCAGTACTCAGCGTGCTGGGTGCTCAGTGCTCAGAGTTTTGGGTGCTCAGTACTCAGGGTGCTGGGTGCTCAGTGCTCAGTGCTCAGGGTGCTCAGTGCTCAGGGTGCTCAGTGCTCAGGGTACTGGGTGCTCAGTACTCAGGGTGCTCGGTGCTCCGTACTCAGGGTGCTGGGTGCTCAGTGCTCAGGGTGCTTTGTACTCAGTACTCAGGGTTCTGGGTGCTCATAACTCAGGGTGCTGGGTGCTCAGTGCTCAGGGTGCTGGGTGCTCAGTGCTCAGGGTGCTGGGTGCTCAGTACTCAGGGTGCTGGGTGCTCAGTGCTCAGGGTGATCGTTGCTCAGTACTCAGGGTGCTCAGTACTCAGGGTGCTGGGTGCTCAGTGCTCAGGGTGCTGGGTGCTCAGTACTCAGGGTGCTGGGTGCTCAGTGCTCGGGGTGCTGGGTGCTCAGTGCTCAGGGTGATCGGTGCTCAGTACTCAGGGTGCTGGGTGCTCAGTGCTCAGGTTGCTGGGTGCTCAGTCCTCAGGGTGCTCAGTGCTCAGGGTGCAGGGAGCTCAGTGCTCGGGGTGCTCGGTGCTCAGTACTCAGGGTGCTGAGTGCTCAGTACTCAGGGTGCTGGGTGCTCAGTACTCATGGTGCTGGGTGCTCAGTACTCAGGGGGCTGGGTGCTCAGTGCTCAGGGTGCTGGGTGCTCAGTGCTCAGGGTGCTGGGTGCTCAGTGCTCGGGGTGCTGGGTGCTCAGTTCTCGGGGTGCTGGGTGGTCAGTGCTCAGTGCTCAGGGTGCTGGGTGCTCAGTGCTCAGTGCTCAGGGTGCTGGGTGCTCAGTACTCAGGGTGCTGGGTGCTCAGTACTCAGGGTGCTGGGTGCTCAGTTCTCAGGCTGCTGGGAGCTCAGTACTCTGGGTGTTGGGTGCTCAGTACTCAGGATGCTGGGTGCTCAGTGCTCGGGGTGCTGGGTGCTCAGTGCTCAGGGTGCTGGGTGCTCAGTGCTCAGGGTGCTGGGTGCTCAGTACTCAGGGTGCTGGGAGCTCAGTGCTCGGGGTGCTCGGTGCTCAGTACTCAAGGTGCTGGGTGCTCAGTGCTCAGGGTGCGGGGTGCTCAGTCCTCGGGGTGCTCCATGCTCAGTGCTCAGGGTGCGGGGTGCTCAGTCCTCGGGGTGCTCCATGCTCAGTGCTCGGGGTGCTGGGTGCTCAGTGCTCGGGGTGCTGGGTGCTCAGTGCTCAGTACTCAGGGTGCTGGGTGCTCAGTGCTCAGGGTGCTGAGTGCTCAGTACTCAGCGTGCTGTGTGCTCAGTACTCAGGGTGCTGGGTGCTCAGTGCTCAGGGTGCTGGGTGCTCAGTGCTCAGGGTGCTGGGTGCTCAGTGCTCGGGGAGCTCGGTGCTCAGTACTCAGGGTGCTGGGTGCTCAGTACTCAGTGCTCGGGGTCCTGGGTGCTCCGTGCTCAGGGTGCTGGGTGCTCAGTACTCAGGGTGCTGGGTGCTCAGTGCTCAGGGTGCTGGGTGCTCAGTGCTCAGGGTGCTGGGTGCTCAGTACTCAGGGTGCTGGGTGCTCAGTGCTCAGGGTGATCGGTGCTCAGTACTCAGGGTGCTCAGTACTCAGGGTGCTCGGTGCTCAGTGCTCAGGTTGCTGGGTGCTCAGTACTCAGGGTGCTGGGTGCTCAGTGCTCGGGGTGCTGGGTGCTCAGTGCTCAGGGTGATCGGTGCTCAGTACTCAGGGTGCTGGGTGCTCAGTGCTCAGGGTGCTGGGTGCTCAGTCCTCAGGGTGCTCTGTGCTCAGGGTGCTTGGTGCTCAGTGCTCGGGTTGCTCGGTGCTCAGTACTCAGGGTGCTGAGTGCTCAGTACTCAGGGTACTGGGTGCTCAGTACTCATGGTGCTGGGTGCTCAGTACTCAGGGGGCTGGGTGCTCAGTGCTCAGTGTGCTGGGTGCTCAGTGCTCAGGGCGCTGGGTGCTCAGTGCTCGGGGTGCTGGGTGCTCAGTGCTCGGGGTGCTGTGTGGTCAGTGCTCAGTGCTCAAGGTGCTGGGTGCTCAGTGCTCAGTGCTCAGGCAGCTGGGTGCTCAGTACTCAGGGTGCTGGGTGCTCAGTACTCAGGGTGCTGGGTGCTCAGTTCTCAGGGTGCTGGGTGATCAGTACTCTGGGTGTTGGGTGCTCAGTACTCAGGGTGCTCAGTGCTCAGTACTCGGGGTGCTGGGTGCTCAGTGCTCAGTGTGCTCAGTGCTCAGTGCTCAGGGTGCTGGGTGCTCAGTGCTCGGGGCGCTGGGAGCTCAGTGCTCGGGGTGCTCTGTGCTCAGTACTCAGGGTGCTGTGTGCTCAGTGCTCAGTACTCAGCGTGCTGGGTGCTCAGTGCTCAGAGTGTTGGGTGCTCAGTACTCAGGGTGCTGGGTGCTCAGTGCTCAGTGCTCAGGGTGCTCAGTGCTCAGGGTGCTCAGTGCTCAGGGTGCTGGGTGCTCAGGGTGCTGGGTGCTCAGTGCTCAGGGTGCTGGGTGCTCAGTGCTCAGTGCTCAGGGTCCTGGGTGCTCAGTGCTCAGTGCTCAGGGTGCTGGGTGTTCAGTACTCAGGGTCCTCGGTGCTCAGTGCTCAGGGTGCTAGGTGCTCAGTACTCAGGGTGCTGGGTGCTCAGTGCTCGGGGTGCTGGGTGATCAGTGCTCAGGGTGATCAGTGCTCAGTACTCAGGGTGCTGGGTGCTCAGTGCTCAGGGTGCTGGGTGCTCAGTCCTCAGGGTGCTCAGTACTCAGGGTGCTCGGTGCTCAGTGCTCAGTACTCAGGGTGCTCAGTACTCAGGGTGCTGGTTGCTCAGTGCTCGGGGTGCTGGGTGCTCAGTACTCAGGGTGCTGGGTGCTCAGTATTCGGGGTGCTGGGTGCTCAGTACTCAGGGTGCTGGGTGCTCAGTGCTCGGGGTGCTGGGTGCTCAGTGCTCAGGGTGATCGGTGCTCAGTGCTCAGGGTGCTGGGTGCTCAGTCCTCCGGGTGCTCAGTGCTCAGGGTGCTGGGTGCTCAGTGCTCGGGGTGCTCGGTGCTCAGTACTCAGGGTGCTGAGTGCTCAGTACTCAGGGTACTGGGTGCTCAGTACTCAGGGTGCTGGGTGCTCAGTACTCATGGTGCTGTGTGCTCAGGGTGCTGGGTGCTCAGTACTCAGGGTGCTGGGTGCTCAGTGCTCGGGGTGCTGGGTGCTCAGGGCTGTGGTGCTGGGTGCTCAGTGGTCAGTGCTCAGGGTGCTGGGTGCTCAGTGCTCAGTGCTCAGGGTGCTGGTTGCTCAGTACTCAGGGTGCTGTGTGCTCAGTACTCAGGGTGCTGGGTGCTCAGTGCTCAGGGTGCTCTGTGCTCAGTACTCAGGGTGCTGGGTGCTCAGTGCTCCGGGTGCTGCGTGCTCAGTGCTCAGTGTGCTGGGTGCTCAGTGCTCAGGGTGCTGGGTGCTCAGTACTCAGGGTGCTCAGTGCTCAGTACTCGGGGTGCTTGTTGCTCAGTACTCGGGGTGCTCAGGGCTGTGGTGCTGGGTGCTCAGTTCTCAGGGTGCTCAGTGCTCAGTACTCAGTGCTCAGGGTGCTCAGTGCTCAGTGCTCAGGGTGCTGGGTGTTCAGTACTCAGGGTGCTGAGTTCTCAGTACTCAGGGTGCTGGGTGCTCAGTACTCATGGTGCTGGGTGCTCAGTACTCAGGGGGCTGGGTGCTCAGTGCTCAGGGTGCTGGGTGCTCAGTGCTCAGGGTGCTGGGTGCTCAGTGCTCGGGGTGCTGGGTGCTCAGTTCTCGGGGTGCTGGGTGGTCAGTGCTCAGTGCTCAGGGTGCTGGGTGCTCAGTGCTCAGTGCTCAGGGTGCTGGGTGCTCAGTACTCAGGGTGCTGGGTGCTCAGTACTCAGGGTGCTGGGTGCTCAGTTCTCAGGCTGCTGGGAGCTCAGTACTCTGGGTGTTGGGTGCTCAGTACTCAGGATGCTGGGTGCTCAGTGCTCGGGGTGCTGGGTGCTCAGTGCTCAGGGTGCTGGGTGCTCAGTGCTCAGGGTGCTGGGTGCTCAGTACTCAGGGTGCTGGGAGCTCAGTGCTCGGGGTGCTCGGTGCTCAGTACTCAAGGTGCTGGGTGCTCAGTGCTCAGGGTGCGGGGTGCTCAGTCCTCGGGGTGCTCCATGCTCAGTGCTCAGGGTGCGGGGTGCTCAGTCCTCGGGGTGCTCCATGCTCAGTGCTCGGGGTGCTGGGTG
Source organism: Microtus oregoni (assembly GCF_018167655.1). Classification (NCBI taxonomy): domain Eukaryota; kingdom Metazoa; phylum Chordata; class Mammalia; order Rodentia; family Cricetidae; genus Microtus; species Microtus oregoni. The sequence goes on along the minus strand of NW_024543113.1, from coordinate 369,419 downwards.
CTCAGTGCTCGGGGTGCTGGGTGCTCAGTGCTCAGTACTCAGGGTGCTGGGTGCTCAGTGCTCAGGGTGCTGAGTGCTCAGTACTCAGCGTGCTGTGTGCTCAGTACTCAGGGTGCTGGGTGCTCAGTGCTCAGGGTGCTGGGTGCTCAGTGCTCAGGGTGCTGGGTGCTCAGTGCTCGGGGAGCTCGGTGCTCAGTACTCAGGGTGCTGGGTGCTCAGTACTCAGTGCTCGGGGTCCTGGGTGCTCCGTGCTCAGGGTGCTGGGTGCTCAGTACTCAGGGTGCTGGGTGCTCAGTGCTCAGGGTGCTGGGTGCTCAGTGCTCAGGGTGCTGGGTGCTCAGTACTCAGGGTGCTGGGTGCTCAGTGCTCAGGGTGATCGGTGCTCAGTACTCAGGGTGCTCAGTACTCAGGGTGCTCGGTGCTCAGTGCTCAGGTTGCTGGGTGCTCAGTACTCAGGGTGCTGGGTGCTCAGTGCTCGGGGTGCTGGGTGCTCAGTGCTCAGGGTGATCGGTGCTCAGTACTCAGGGTGCTGGGTGCTCAGTGCTCAGGGTGCTGGGTGCTCAGTCCTCAGGGTGCTCTGTGCTCAGGGTGCTTGGTGCTCAGTGCTCGGGTTGCTCGGTGCTCAGTACTCAGGGTGCTGAGTGCTCAGTACTCAGGGTACTGGGTGCTCAGTACTCATGGTGCTGGGTGCTCAGTACTCAGGGGGCTGGGTGCTCAGTGCTCAGTGTGCTGGGTGCTCAGTGCTCAGGGCGCTGGGTGCTCAGTGCTCGGGGTGCTGGGTGCTCAGTGCTCGGGGTGCTGTGTGGTCAGTGCTCAGTGCTCAAGGTGCTGGGTGCTCAGTGCTCAGTGCTCAGGCAGCTGGGTGCTCAGTACTCAGGGTGCTGGGTGCTCAGTACTCAGGGTGCTGGGTGCTCAGTTCTCAGGGTGCTGGGTGATCAGTACTCTGGGTGTTGGGTGCTCAGTACTCAGGGTGCTCAGTGCTCAGTACTCGGGGTGCTGGGTGCTCAGTGCTCAGTGTGCTCAGTGCTCAGTGCTCAGGGTGCTGGGTGCTCAGTGCTCGGGGCGCTGGGAGCTCAGTGCTCGGGGTGCTCTGTGCTCAGTACTCAGGGTGCTGTGTGCTCAGTGCTCAGTACTCAGCGTGCTGGGTGCTCAGTGCTCAGAGTGTTGGGTGCTCAGTACTCAGGGTGCTGGGTGCTCAGTGCTCAGTGCTCAGGGTGCTCAGTGCTCAGGGTGCTCAGTGCTCAGGGTGCTGGGTGCTCAGGGTGCTGGGTGCTCAGTGCTCAGGGTGCTGGGTGCTCAGTGCTCAGTGCTCAGGGTCCTGGGTGCTCAGTGCTCAGTGCTCAGGGTGCTGGGTGTTCAGTACTCAGGGTCCTCGGTGCTCAGTGCTCAGGGTGCTAGGTGCTCAGTACTCAGGGTGCTGGGTGCTCAGTGCTCGGGGTGCTGGGTGATCAGTGCTCAGGGTGATCAGTGCTCAGTACTCAGGGTGCTGGGTGCTCAGTGCTCAGGGTGCTGGGTGCTCAGTCCTCAGGGTGCTCAGTACTCAGGGTGCTCGGTGCTCAGTGCTCAGTACTCAGGGTGCTCAGTACTCAGGGTGCTGGTTGCTCAGTGCTCGGGGTGCTGGGTGCTCAGTACTCAGGGTGCTGGGTGCTCAGTATTCGGGGTGCTGGGTGCTCAGTACTCAGGGTGCTGGGTGCTCAGTGCTCGGGGTGCTGGGTGCTCAGTGCTCAGGGTGATCGGTGCTCAGTGCTCAGGGTGCTGGGTGCTCAGTCCTCCGGGTGCTCAGTGCTCAGGGTGCTGGGTGCTCAGTGCTCGGGGTGCTCGGTGCTCAGTACTCAGGGTGCTGAGTGCTCAGTACTCAGGGTACTGGGTGCTCAGTACTCAGGGTGCTGGGTGCTCAGTACTCATGGTGCTGTGTGCTCAGGGTGCTGGGTGCTCAGTACTCAGGGTGCTGGGTGCTCAGTGCTCGGGGTGCTGGGTGCTCAGGGCTGTGGTGCTGGGTGCTCAGTGGTCAGTGCTCAGGGTGCTGGGTGCTCAGTGCTCAGTGCTCAGGGTGCTGGTTGCTCAGTACTCAGGGTGCTGTGTGCTCAGTACTCAGGGTGCTGGGTGCTCAGTGCTCAGGGTGCTCTGTGCTCAGTACTCAGGGTGCTGGGTGCTCAGTGCTCCGGGTGCTGCGTGCTCAGTGCTCAGTGTGCTGGGTGCTCAGTGCTCAGGGTGCTGGGTGCTCAGTACTCAGGGTGCTCAGTGCTCAGTACTCGGGGTGCTTGTTGCTCAGTACTCGGGGTGCTCAGGGCTGTGGTGCTGGGTGCTCAGTTCTCAGGGTGCTCAGTGCTCAGTACTCAGTGCTCAGGGTGCTCAGTGCTCAGTGCTCAGGGTGCTGGGTGTTCAGTACTCAGGGTGCTGGGTGCTCAGTACTCAGGGTGTTGGGTGCTCAGTGCTCAGGGTGCTGGGTGCTCAGTACTCTGGGTGTTGGGTGCTCAGTACTCAGGGTGCTGGGTGCTCCGTGCTCGGGGTGCTGGGTGCTCAGTGCTCAGGGTCCTGTTTGCTCTGTGTTCAGGGTGCTGGGTGCTCAGTGCTCAGGGTGCTGGGTGCTCAGTACTCGGGGTGCTCCGTGCTCAGGGTGCTGGGTGCTCAGTGCTCAGGGTGCTGGGTGCTCAGTGCTCGGGGTGCTGGGTGCTGAGTGCTCAGGGTGCTGGGTGCTCAGTGCTCGGGCTGCTCGGTGCTCAGTGCTCAGGGTCCTGGGTGCTCAGTACTCAGGGTGCTGGGTGCTTAGTACTCAGGGTGCTCAGTGCTCAGTACACAGGGTGCTGGGTGCTCAGTGCTCGGGGTGCTGGGTGCTCAGTGCTCAGTACTCAGGGTGCTGGGTGCTCAGTGCTCGGGGTGCTGGGTGCTTAGTACTCAGCGTGCTGGGTGCTCAGTACTCAGGGTGCTGGGTGCTCAGTTCTCAGGGTGCTGGGTGCTCAGTGCTCAGGGTGCTGGGTGCTCAGTGATCGGGGTGCTGGGTGCTCAGTACTCAGTGTGCTCAGTGCTCGGGGAGCTCGGTGCTCAGTACTCAGGGTGCTGAGTGCTCAGTTCTCAGTGCTCGGGGTCCTGGGTGCTCCGTGCTCGGGGTGCTGGGTGCTCAGTGCTCTGGGTGCTTAGTGCTCAGTACTCAGGGTGCTGGGTGCTCAGTACTCATGGTGCTGGGTGCTCATTCTCAGGGTGCTGGGTGCTCAGTGCTCGGGTTGCTGGGAGCTCAGTACTCAGGATGCTGGGGGCTCAGTACTCAGGGTGCTGGGTGCTCAGTACTCAGGGTGCTCGGTTCTCAGTACTCAGGGTGCTGGGTGCTCATTCTCGGGGTGATGGGTGCTCAGTGCTCGGGGTGCTGGGTGCTCAGTACTCAGGGTGCTGGGTGCTCAGTCCACAGGGTGCTCAGTACTCAGGGTGCTCGGTGCTCAGTGCTCAGTACTCAGGGTGCTCAGTACTCAGGGTGCGGGTTGCTCAGTGCTCGGGGTGCTGGGTGCTCAGTTCTCAGGGTGCTGGGTGCTCAGTACTCGGGGTGCTGGGTGCTCAGTACTCAGGGTGCTGGGTGCTCAGTGCTAGGGGTGCTGGGTGCTCAGTGCTCAGGGTGATCGGTGCTCAGTGCTCAGGGTGCTGGGTGCTCAGTCCTCCGGGTGCACAGTGCTCAGGGTGCTGGGTGCTCAGTGCTCGGGGTGCTCGGTGCTCAGTACTCAGGGTGCTGAGTGCTCAGTACTCAGGGTGCTGGGTGCTCAGTACTCAGGGTGCTGGGTGCTCAGTACTCAGGGTGCTGGGTGCTCAGTGCTCGGGGTGCTGGGTGCTCAGGGCTGTGGTGCTGGGTGCTCAGTGGTCAGTGCTCAGGGTGCTGGGTGCTCAGTGCTCAGTGCTCAGGGTGCTGGTTGCTCAGTACTCAGGGTGCTGGGTGCTCAGTACTCAGGGTGCTGGGTGCTCATGGCTCAGGGTGCTCTGTGCTCAGTACTCAGGGTGCTGGGTGCTCAGTGCTCGGGGTGCTGCGTGCTCAGTGCTCAGTGTGCTGGGTGCTCAGTGCTCAGGGTGCTGGGTGCTCAGTGCTCAGGGTGCTGTGTGCTCAGTACTCGGGGTGCTCCGTGCTCAGGGTGCTGGGTGCTCAGTGCTCAGGGTGCTGGGTGCTCAGTGCTCGGGGTGCTGGGTGCTGAGTGCTCAGGGTGCTGGGTGCTCAGTGCTCGGGCTGCTCGGTGCTCAGTGCTCAGGGTCCTGGGTGCTCAGTACTCAGGGTGCTGGGTGCTTAGTACTCAGGGTGCTCAGTGCTCAGTACAGAGGGTGCTGGGTGCTCAGTGCTCGGGGTGCTGGGTGCTCAGTGCTCAGTACTCAGGGTGCTGGGTGCTCAGTGCTCGGGGTGCTGGGTGCTCAGTACTCAGCGTGCTGGGTGCTCAGTACTCAGGGTGCTGGGTGCTCAGTTCTCAGGGTGCTGGGTGCTCAGTGCTCAGGGTGCTGGGTGCTCAGTGATCGCCGTGCTGGGTGCTCAGTACTCAGTGTGCTCAGTGCTCGGGGAGCTCGGTGCTCAGTACTCAGGGTGCTGGGTGCTCAGTTCTCAGTGCTCGGGGTCCTGGGTGCTCCGTGCTCGGGGTGCTGGGTGCTCAGTGCTCTGGGTGCTTAGTGCTCAGTACTCAGGGTGCTGGGTGCTCAGTACTCATGGTGCTGGGTGCTCATTCTCAGGGTGCTGGGTGCTCAGTGCTCGGGTTGCTGGGTGCTCAGTACTCAGGGTGCTGGGGGCTCAGTACTCAGGGTGCTGGGTGCTCAGTACTCAGGGTGCTCGGTTCTCAGTACTCAGGGTGCTGGGTGCTCATTCTCGGGGTGCTGGGTGCTCAGTGCTCGGGGTGCTGGGTGCTCAGTACTCAGGGTGCTGGGTGCTCAGTCCACAGGGTGCTCAGTACTCAGGGTGCTCGGTGCTCAGGGCTCAGTACTCAGGGTGCTCAGTACTCAGGGTGCGGGTTGCTCAGTGCTCGGGGTGCTGGGTGCTCAGTTCTCAGGGTGCTGGGTGCTCAGTACTCGGGGTGCTGGGTGCTCAGTACTCAGGGTGCTGGGTGCTCAGTGCTAGGGGTGCTGGGTGCTCAGTGCTCAGGGTGATCGGTGCTCAGTGCTCAGGGTGCTGGGTGCTCAGTCCTCCGGGTGCACAGTGCTCAGGGTGCTGGGTGCTCAGTGCTCGGGGTGCTCGGTGCTCAGTACTCAGGGTGCTGAGTGCTCAGTACTCAGGGTGCTGGGTGCTCAGTACTCAGGGTGGTGGGTGCTCAGTACTCAGGGTGCTGGGTGCTCAGGGTGCTGTGTGCTCAGTACTCAGGGTGCTGGGTGCTCAGTGCTCGGGGTGCTGGGTGCTCAGGGCTGTGGTGCTGGGTGCTCAGTGGTCAGTGCTCAGGGTGCTGGGTGCTCAGTGCTCAGTGCTCAGGGTGCTGGTTGCTCAGTACTCAGGGTGCTGGGTGCTCAGTACTCAGGGTGCTGGGTGCTCATGGCTCAGGGTGCTCTGTGCTCAGTACTCAGGGTGCTGGGTGCTCAGTGCTCGGGGTGCTGCGTGCTCAGTGCTCAGTGTGCTGGGTGCTCAGTGCTCAGGGTGCTGGGTGCTCAGTACTCAGGGTGCTCAGTGCTCAGTACTCGGGGTGCTTGTTGCTCAGTACTCGGGGTGCTCAGGGCTGTGGTGCTGGTTGCTCAGTGGTCAGTGCTCAGGGTGCTGGGTGCTCAGTGCTCAGTACTCAGGGTGCTCGGTGCTCAGTACTCAGGGTTCTCAGTGCTCAGTACTCAGGGTGCTGGGTGCTCATTTCTCAGGGTGCTGGGTGCTCAGTACTCAGGGTGCTCAGTGCTCAGTACTCGGGGTGCTTGTTGCTCAGTACTCAGGGTGCTCAGTGCTCAGTACTCGGGGTGCTGGGTGCTCAGTGCTCAGGGTGCTCAGTTCTCAGTGCTCGGGGTGCTGGGTGCTCAGTGCTCGGGGCGCTGGGTGCTCAGTGCTCGGGGTGCTGGGTGCTCAGTACTCGGGGTGCTGGGTGCTCAGTGCTCAGGGTGCTCAGTGCTCAGTACTCAGTGCTCAGGGTGCTCAGTGCTCAGTGCTCAGGGTGCTGGGTGTTCAGTACTCAGGGTGCTGGGTGCTCAGTACTCAGGGTGCTGGGTGCTCAGTGCTCAGGGTGCTGGGTGCTCAGTACTCTGGGTGTTGGGTGTTCAGTACTCAGGGTGCTGGGTGCTCCGTGCTCGGGGTGCTGGGTGCTCAGTGCTCAGGGTGCTGGGTGCTCTGTGCTCAGGGTGCTGGGTGCTCAGTGCTCAGGGTGCTGGGTGCTCAGTACTCGGGGTGCTCCGTGCTCAGGGTGCTGGGTGCTCAGTGCTCAGGGTGCTGGGTGCTCAGTGCTCGGGGTGCTGGGTGCTGAGTGCTCAGGGTGCTGGGAGCTCAGTGCTCGGGCTGCTCGGTGCTCAGTGCTCAGGGTCCTGGGTGCTCAGTACTCAGGTTGCTGGGTGCTTAGTACTCAGGGTGCTCAGTGCTCAGTACACAGGGTGCTGGGTGCTCAGTGCTCGGGGGGCTGGGTGCTCAGTGCTCAGTACTCAGGGTGCTGGGTGCTCAGTGCTCGGGGTGCTGGGTGCTCAGTACTCAGCGTGCTGGGTGCTCAGTACTCAGGGTGCTGGGTGCTCAGTGCTCAGGGTGCTGGGTGCTCAGTGCTCAGGGTGCTGGGTGCTCAGTGATCGGGGTGCTGGGTGCTCAGTGCTCAGCGTGCTGGGTGCTCAGTACTCAGGGTGCTGGGTGCTCAGTGCTCTGGGTGCTTAGTGCTCAGTACTCAGGGTGCTGGGTGCTCAGTACTCATGGTGCTGGGTGCTCATTCTCAGGGTGCTGGGTGCTCAGTACTCAGGGTGCTGGGGGCTCAGTACTCAGGGTGCTGGGTGCTCAGTACTCAGGGTGCTCGGTTCTCAGTACTCAGGGTGCTGGGTGCTCATTCTCGGGGTGCAGGGTGCTCAGTGCTCGGGGTGCTGGGTGCTCAGTACTCAGGGTGCTGGGGGCTCAGTTCTCAGGGTGCTGGGTGCTCAGTACTCAGGGTGATCTGTTCTCAGTACTCAGGTTGCTGGGTGCTCAGTGCTCGGGGTGCTGGGTGCTCAGTACTCGGGGTGCTCAGTGTTCAGTACTCAGGGTGTTGGGTGCTCAGTACTCAGGGTGCTGGGTGCTCAGTGCTCGGGGTGCTCGGTGCTCAGTACTCGGTGTGCAGGGTGCTCAGTACTCGGGGTGCTGGGTGCTCAGTGCTCAGGGTGCTGGGTGCTCAGTACTCAGGGTGCTGAGTGCTCAGTACTCAGGGTGCTGGGTGCTCAGTGCTCAGGGTGCTGGGTGCTCAGTGCTCGGGGTGCTGGGTGCTCAGGGCTGTGGTGCTGGGTGCTCAGTTCTCAGTGCTCAGGGTGCTGGGTGCTCAGTGCTCAGTGCTCAGGGTGCTGGTTGCCCAGTACTCAGGGTGCTGGGTGCTCAGTACTCAGGGTGCTGGGTGCTCAGTGCTCAGGGTGCTCTGTGCTCAGTACTCAGTGTGCTGGGTGCTCAGTACTCAGGTTGCTGGTTGCTCAGTACTCAGGGTGCTGGGTGCTCAGTGCTCAGGGTGCTGGGTGCTCAGTGCTCGGGGTGCTGGGTGCTCAGGGCTGTGGTGCTGGGTGCTCAGTTCTCAGTGCTCAGGGTGCTGGGTGCTCAGTGCTCAGTGCTCAGGGTGCTGGTTGCCCAGTACTCAGGGTGCTGGGTGCTCAGTACTCAGGGTGCTGGGTGCTCAGTGCTCAGGGTGCTCTGTGCTCAGTACTCAGGGTGCTGGGTGCTCAGTGCTCGGGGTGCTGCGTGCTCAGTGCTCAGGGAGCTGGGTGCTCAGTGCTCAGGGTGCTGGGTGCTCAGTACTCAGGGTGCTGGGTGCTCAGTGCTCGTTGTGCTCGGTGCTCAGTCCTCGGCTTGCTCCGTGCTCAGTGATCAGGGTGCTGGGTGCTCAGTACTCAGGGTGCTCGGTGCTCAGTACTCAGGGTTCTCAGTGCTCAGTACTCAGGGTGCTGGGTGCTCAGTGCTCAGGGTGCTGGGTGCTCAGTACTCAGGGTGCTCAGTGCTCAGTTCTCGGGGTGCTTGGTGCTCAGTACTCAGGGTGCTCAGTGCTCAGTACTCGGGGTCCTGGGTGCTCAGTGCTCAGGGTGCTCAGTGCTCAGTGCTCGGGGTGCTGGGTGCTCAGTGCTCGGGGCGCTGGGTGCTCAGTGCTCGGGGTGCTCGGTGCTCAGTACTCGGGGTGCTGGGTGTTCAGTACTCAGGGTGCTGGGTGCTCAGTACTCAGGGTGCTGGGTGCTCAGTGCTCAGGGTGCTGGGTGCTCAGTGCTCGGGGTGCTGGGTGCTCAGTACTCAGTGTGTTCAGTGCTCGGGGAGCTCGGTGCTCAGTACTCAGGGTGCTGGGTGCTCAGTTCTCAGTGCTCGGGGTCCTGGGTGCTCCGTGCTCGGGGTGCTGGGTGCTCAGTGCTCTGGGTGCTTAGTGCTCAGTACTCAGGGTGCTGGGTGCTCAGTACTCATGGTGCTGGGTGCTCATTCTCAGGGTGCTGGGTGCTCAGTGCTCAGGTTGCTGGGTGCTTAGTACTCAGGGTGCTGGGGGCTCAGTACTCAGGGTGCTGGGTGCTCAGTACTCAGGGTGCTCGGTTCTCAGTACTCAGGGTGCTGGGTGCTCATTGTCGGGGTGCGGGGAGCTCAGTGCTCGGGGTGCTGGGTGCTCAGTACTCAGGGTGCTGGGGGCTCAGTACTCAGGGTGCTGGGTGCTCAGTACTCAGGGTGATCTGTTCTCAGTACTCAGGTTGCTGGGTGCTCAGTGCTCGGGGTGCTCGGTGCTCAGTACTCAGGGTGCTGGGTGCTCAGAGCTCAGGGTGCTGGGTACTCAGTTCTCAGGGTGCTGGGTGCTCAGTACTCTGGGTGTTGCGTGCTCAGTACTCAGGGTGCTGGGTGCTCAGAGCTCAGGGTGCTGGGTACTCAGTACTCAGGGTGCTGAGTGCTCAGTACTCAGGGTGCTGGGTGCTCAGTGCTCAGGGTGCTGGGTGCTCAGTGCTCGGGGTGCTGGGTGCTCAGTACTCAGGATACTCGGTGCTCAGTGCTCAGTAATCAGGGTGCTCAGTACTCAGGGTGCTGGGTGCTCAGTGCTCAGAGTGCTGGGTGCTCAGTACTCAGGGTGCTGAGTGCTCAGTACTCAGGGTGCTTGGTGCTCAGTACTCAGGGTGCTGAGTGCTCAGTGCTCGGGGTGCTGGGTGCTCACTGCACACGGTGATCGGTGCTCAGTGCTCAGGGTGCTAGGTGCTCAGTCCTCCGGGTGCTCAGTGCTCAGGGTGCTGGGTGCTCATTGCTCGGTGTGCTCGGTGCTCAGTACTCAGGGTGCTGAATGCTCAGTACTCAGGGTGCAGGTTGCTCAGTACTCAGGTTGCTGGTTGCTCAGTACTCAGGGTGCTGGGTGCTCAGTGCTCAGGGTGCTGGGTGCTCAGTGCTCGGGGTGCTGGGTGCTCAGTGCTCAGGGTGCTGGTTGCTCAGTACTCAGGGTGCTGGGTGCTCAGTACTCAGGGTGCTGGGTGCTCAGTGCTCAGAGTGCTCTGTGCTCAGTACTCAGGGTGGTGGGTGCTCAGTGCTCGGGGTGCTGGGTGCTCAGTGCTCAGGGTGCTGGGTGCTCAGTACTCAGGGTGCTGGGTGCTCAGTACTCAGGGTGCTTGGTGCTCAGTACTCAGGGTGCTCAGTGCTCAGTACTCTGGGTGCTGGGTGCTCAGTGCTCAGGGTGCTCAGTGCTCAGTGCTCGGGGTGCTGGGTGCTCAGTGCTCGGGGTGCTGGGTGCTCAGTACTCGGGGTGCTGGGTGCTCAGTGCTCAGGGTGCTCAGTGCTCAGTACTCAGTGCTCAGGGTGCTCAGTGCTCAGTGCTCAGGGTGCTGGGTGTTCAGTACTCAGGGTGCTGGGTGCTCAGTACTCAGGGTGCTGGGTGCTCAGTGCTCAGGGTGCTGGGTGCTCAGTACTCTGGGTGTTGGGTGCTCAGTACTCAGGGTGCTGGGTGCTCCGTGCTCAGGGTGCTGGGTGCTCAGTGCTCAGGGTTCTGGGTGCTCAGTGCTCAGGGTGCTGGGTGCTCAGTACTCAGCGTGCTGGGTGCTTAGTGCTCGAGGTGCTCGGTGCTCAGTACTCAAGGTGCTGGGTGCTCAGTGCTCAGGGTGCTGGGTGCTCAGTCCTCGGGGTGCTCCGTGCTCATGGTGCTGGGTGCTCAGTGCTCAGGGTGCTGGGTGCTCAGTGCTCGGGGTGCTGGGTGCTCAGTACTCAGTGTGCTCAGTGCTCGGGGATCTCGGTGCTCAGTACTCAGGGTGCTGGGTGCTCAGTTCTCAGTGCTCGGGGTCCTGGGTGCTCCGTGCTCGGGGTGCTGGGTGCTCAGTGCTCTGGGTGCTTAGTGCTCAGTACTCAGGGTGCTGGGTGCTCAGTACTCATGGTGCTGGGTGCTCATTCTCAGGGTGCTGGGTGCTCAGTGCTCGGGTTGCTGGGTGCTCAGTACTCAGGGTGCTGGGGGCTCAGTACTCAGGTTGCTGGTTGCTCAGTACTCAGGGTGCTGGGTGCTCAGTGCTCAGGGTGCTGGGTGCTCAGTGCTCGGGGTGCTGGGTGCTCAAGGCTGTGGTGCTGGGTGCTCAGTTCTCAGTGCTCAGGGTGCTGGGTGCTCAGTGCTCAGTGCTCAGGGTGCTGGTTGCGCAGTACTCAGGGTGCTGGGTGCTCAGTACTCATGGTGCTGGGTGCTCAGTGCTCAGGGTGCTCTGTGCTCAGTACTCAGGGTGCTGGGTGCTCAGTGCTCGGGGTGCTGCGTGCTCAGTGCTCAGGGAGCTGGGTGCTCAGTGCTCAGGGTGCTGGGTGCTCAGTACTCAGGGTGCTGGGTGCTCAGTGCTCGTTGTGCTCGGTGCTCAGTCCTCGGGGTGCTCCGTGCTCAGTGATCAGGGTGCTGGGTGCTCAGTACTCAGGGTGCTCGGTGCTCAGTACTCAGGGTTCTCAGTGCTCAGTACTCAGGGTGCTGGGTGCTCAGTGCTCAGGGTGCTGGGTGCTCAGTACTCAGGGTGCTGGGTGTGCAGTGCTCAGGGTGCTGGGTGCTCAGTGCTCGGGGTACTGGGTGCTCAGTACTCAGTGTGTTCAGTGCTCGGGGAGCTCGGTGCTCAGTACTCAGGGTGCTGGGTGCTCAGTTCTCAGTGCTCGGGGTCCTGGGTGCTCCGTGCTCGGGGTGCTGGGTGCTCAGTGCTCTGGCTGCTTAGTGCTCAGTACTCAGGGTGCTGGGTGCTCAGTACTAATGGTGCTGGGTGCTCATTCTCAGGGTGCTGGGTGCTCAGTGCTCGGGTTGCTGGGTGCTTAGTACTCAGGGTGCTGGGGGCTCAGTACTCAGGGTGCTGGGTGCTCAGTACTCAGGGTGCTCGGTTCTCAGTACTCAGGGTGCTGGGTGCTCATTGTCGGGGTGCGGGGAGCTCAGTGCTCGGGGTGCTGGGTGCTCAGTACTCAGGGTGCTGGGGGCTCAGTACTCAGGGTGCTGGGTGCTCAGTACTCAGGGTGATCTGTTCTCAGTACTCAGGTTGCTGGGTGCTCAGTGCTGGGGGTGCTGGGTGCTCAGTACTCGGGGTGCTCAGTGCTCAGTACTCAGGGTGCTGGGTGCTCAGTACTCAGGGTGCTGGGTGCTCAGTGCTCGGGGTGCTCGGTGCTCAGTACTCGGGGTGCAGGGTGCTCAGTACTCGGGGTGCTGGGTGCTCAGTGCTCCGGGAGCTGGGTGCTCAGTGCTCGGGGTGCTGGGTGCTCAGTGCTGAGGGTGGTGCTGGGTGCTCAGTACTCACGGTGCTGGGTGCTCAGTGCTCAGGGTGCTGGGTGCTCAGTACTAAGGGTGCTGGGTGCTCAGTACTCAGGGTGCTCGTTGCTCAGTACTCAGGGTGCTGGGTGCTCAGAGCTCAGGGTTCTGGGTACTCAGTACTCAGGGTGCTGGGTGCTCAGTACTCTGGGTGTTGGGTGCTCAGTACTCAGGGTGCTGGGTGCTCCGTGCTCAGGGTGCTGGGTGCTCAGTGCTCAGGGTTCTGGGTGCTCAGTGCTCAGGGTGCTGGGTGCTCAGTACTCAGGGTGCTGGGTGCTTAGTGCTCGAGGTGCTCGGTGCTCAGTACTCAAGGTGCTGGGTGCTCAGTGCTCAGGGTGCTGGGTGCTCAGTCCTCGGGGTGCTCCGTGCTCATGGTGCTGGGTGCTCAGTGCTCAGGGTGCTGGGTGCTCAGTGCTCCGGGTGCTGGGTGCACAGTACTCAGTGTGCTCAGTGCTCAGGGAGCTCGGTGCTCAGTACTCAGGGTGCTGCGTGCTCAGTTCTCAGTGCTCGGGGTCCTGGTTGCTCCGTGCTCGGGGTGCTGGGTGCTCAGTGCTCTGGGTGCTTAGTGCTCAGTACTCAGGGTGCTGGGTGCTCAGTACTCATGGTGCTGGGTGCTCATTCTCAGGGTGCTGGGTGCTCAGTGCTCGGGTTGCTGGGTGCTCAGTACTCAGGGTGCTGGGGGCTCAGTACTCAGGGTGCTGGGTGCTCAGTACTCATGGTGCTCGGTTCTCAGTACTCAGGGTGCTGGGTGCTCATTCTCGGGGTGCTGGGTGCTCAGTGCTCGGGGTGCTGGGTGCTCAGTACTCAGGGTGCTGGGGGCTCAGTACTCAGGGTGCTGGGTGCTCAGTACACAGGGTGATCTGTTCTCAGTACTCAGGTTGCTGGGTGCTCAGTGCTCGGGGTGCTGGGTGCTCAGTACTCGGGGTGCTCAGTGCTCAGTACTCAGGGTGCTGGGTGCTCAGTACAAAGGGTGCTGGGTGCTCAGTGCTCGGGGTGCTCGGTGCTCAGTACTCGGGGTGCAGGGTGCTCAGTACTCGGGGTACTGGGTGCTCAGTGTTCAGGGAGCTGGGTGCTCAGTGCTCAGGGTGCTGGGTGCTCAGTACTAAGGGTGCTGGGTGCTCAGTACTCAGGGTGCTCGGTGCTCAGTACTCAGGGTGCTGGGTGCTCAGAGCTCAGGGTGCTGGGTACTCAGTACTCAGGGTGCTGAGTGCTCAGTACTCAGCGTGCTGGGTGGTCAGTGCTCAGGGTGGTGGGTGCTCAATGCTCAGGGTGCTGGGTGCTCAGTGCTCGGGGTGCTGGGTGCTCAGTACTCAGGATGCTCGGTGCTCAGTGCTCAGTAATCAGGGTGCTCAGTACTCAGGGTGCTGGGTGCTCAGTGCTCGGGGTGCTGGGTGCTCAGTACTCAGGGTGCTGGGTGCTCAGTACTCGGGGTGCTGGGTGCTCAGTACTCAGTGTGCTGAGTGCTCAGTGCTCGGGGTGCTGGGTGCTCACTGCTCAGGGTGATCGGTGCTCAGTGCTCAGGGTGCTGGGTTCTCAGTCCTCCGGGTGCTCAGTGCTCAGGGTGCTGGGTGCTCATTGCTCGGTGTGCTCGGTGCTCAGTACTCAGGGTGCTGAGTGCTCAGTACTCAGGGTGCTGGGTGCTCAGTACTCAGGTTGCTGGTTGCTCAGTACTCAGGGTGCTGGGTGCTCAGTGCTCAGGGGGTTGGGTGCTCAGTGCTCGGGGTGCTGGGTGCTCAGGGCTGTGGTGCTGGGTGCTCAGTGCTCAGTGCTCAGGGTGCTGGGTGCTCAGTGCTCAGTGCTCAGGGTGCTGGTTGCTCAGTACTCAGGGTGCTGGGCGCTCAGTACTCAGGGTGCTGGGTGCTCAGTGCTCAGAGTGCTCTGTGCTCAGTACTCAGGGTGCTGGGTGCTCAGTGCTCAGGGGGCTGGGTGCTCAGTGCTCAGGGTGCTGGGTGCGCAGTACTCAGGGTGCTGGGTGCTCAGTACTCAGGGTGCTTGGTGCTCAGTACTCAGGGTGCTCAGTGCTCAGTACTCGGGGTGCTGGGTGCTCAGTGCTCAGGGTGCTCAGTGCTCGGTGTGCTGGGTGCTCAGTGCTCGGGGTGCTGGGTGCTCAGTACTCGGTGTGCTGGGTGCTCAGTGCTCAGGGTGCTCAGTGCTCAGTACTCAGTGCTCAGGGTGCTCAGTGCTCAGTGCTCAGGGTGCTGGGTGTTCAGTACTCAGGGTGCTGTGTGCTCAGTACTCAGGGTGCTGGGTGCTCAGTACTCAGGGTGCTGGGTGCTCAGTGCTCGGGGTGCTCGGTGCTCAGTACTCGTGGTGCAGGCTGCTCAGTACTCGGGGTGCTGGGTGCTCAGTGCTCAGGGAGCTGGGTGCTCAGTGCTCGGGGTGCTGTGTGCTCAGTGCTGAGGGTGGTGCTGGGTGCTCAGTACTCAGGGTGCTGGGTGCTCAGTGCTCAGGGTGCTGGGTGCTCAGTACTAAGGGTGCTGGTTGCTCAGTACTGAGGGTGCTCGGTGCTCAGTACTCAGGTTGCTGGGTGCTCAGAGCTCAGGGTGCTGGGTACTCAGTTCTCAGGGTGCTGGGTGCTCAGTACTCTGGGTGTTGGGTGCTCAGTACTCAGGGTGCTGGGTGCTCAGAGCTCAGGGTGCTGGGTACTCAGTACTCAGGGTGCTGAGTGCTCAGTACTCAGGGTGCTGGGTGCTCAGTGCTCAGGGTGCTGGGTGCTCAGTGCTCGGTGTGCTGGGTGCTCAGTACTCAGGATACTCGGTGCTCAGTGCTCAGTAATCAGGGTGCTCAGTACTCAGGGTGCTGGGTGCTCAGTGCTCAGGGTGCTGGGTGCTCAGTACTCAGGGTGCTGAGTGCTCAGTACTCAGGGTGCTTGGTGCTCAGTACTCAGGGTGCTGAGTGCTCAGTGCTCGGGGTGCTGGGTGCTCACTGCTCAGGGTGATCGGTGCTCAGTGCTCAGGGTGCTAGGTGCTCAGTCCTCCGGGTGCTCAGTGCTCAGGGTGCTGGGTGCTCATTGCTCGGTGTGCTCGGTGCTCAGTACTCAGGGTGCTGAGTGCTCAGTACTCAGGGTGCAGGTTGCTCAGTACTCAGGTTGCTGGTTGCTCAGTACTCAGGGTGCTGGGTGCTCAGTGCTCAGGGTGCTGGGTGCTCTGTGCTCGGGGTGCTGGGTGCTCAGTGCTCAGTGCTCAGGGTGCTGGTTGCTCAGTACTCAGGGTGCTGGGTGCTCAGTACTCAGGGTGCTGGGTGCTCAGTGCTCAGAGTGCTCTGTGCTCAGTACTCAGGGTGGTGGGTGCTCAGTGCTCGGGGTGCTGGGTGCTCAGTGCTCAGGGTGCTGGGTGCTCAGTACTCAGGGTGCTGGGTGCTCAGTACTCAGGCTGCTTGGTGCTCAGTACTCAGGGTGCTCAGTGCTCAGTACTCGGGGTGCTGGGTGCTCAGTGCTCAGGGTGCTCAGTGCTCAGTGCTTGGGGTGCTGGGTGCTCAGTGCTCGGGGTGCTGGGTGCTCAGTACTCGGGGTGCTGGGTGCTCAGTGCTCAGGGTGCTCAGTGCTCAGTACTCAGTGCTCAGGGTGCTCAGTGCTCAGTGCTCAGGGTGCTGGGTGTTCACTACTCAGGGTGCTGGGTGCTCAGTACTCAGGGTGCTGGGTGCTCAGTGCTCAGGTTGCTGGGTGCTCAGTACTCTGGGTGTTGGGTGCTCAGTACTCAGGGTGCTGGGTGCTCCGTGCTCAGGGTGCTGGGTGCTCAGTGCTCAGGGTTCTGGGTGCTCAGTGCTCAGGGTGCTGGGTGCTCAGTACTCAGGGTGCTGGGTGCTTAGTGCTCGAGGTGCTCGGTGCTCAGTACTCAAGGTGCTGTGTGCTCAGTGCTCAGGGTGCTGGGTGCTCAGTCCTCGGGGTGCTCCGTGCTCATGGTGCTGGGTGCTCAGTGCTCAGGGTGCTGGGTGCTCAGTGCTCGGGGTGCTGGGTGCTCAGTACTCAGTGTGCTCAGTGCTCGGGGATCTCGGTGCTCAGTACTCAGGGTGCTGGGTGCTCAGTTCTCAGTGCTCGGGGTCCTGGGTGCTCCGTGCTCGGGGTGCTGGGTGCTCAGTGCTCTGGGTGCTTAGTGCTCAGTACTCAGTGTGCTGGGTGCTCAGTACTCATGGTGCTGGGTGCTCATTCTCAGGGTGCTGGGTGCTCAGTGCTCGGGTTGCTGGGTGCTCAGTACTCAGGGTGCTGGGGGCTCAGTACTCAGGGTGCTGGGTGCTCAGTATCAGGGTGCTCGGTTCTCAGTACTCAGGGTACTGGGTGCTCATTCTCGGGGTGCTGGGTGCTCAGTGCTCGGGGTGCTGGGTGCTCAGTACTCAGGGTGCTGGGTGCTCAGTACTCAGGGTGCTGGGTGCTCAGTGCTCGGGGTGCTCGGTGCTCAGTACTCGGGGTGCAGGGTGCTCAGTACTCGGGGTGCTGTTTGCTCAGTGCTCGGGGTGCTGGGTGCTCAGTGCTCGGGGTGCTGGGTGCTCAGTGCTGAGGGTGGTGCTGGGTGCTCAGTACTCAGGGTGCTGGGTGCTCAGTGCTCGGGGTGCTGGGTGCTCAGTACTAAGGGTGCTGGGTGCTCAGTACTCAGGGTGATAGGTGCTCAGTACTCAGGGCGCTGGGTGCTCAGAGCTCAGGGTGCTGGGTACTCAGTACTCAGGGTGCTGGGTGCTCAGTACTCAGGGTGCTGGGTGATCAGTGCTCAGTGTCCTGGGTGCTCAGTGCTCAGGGTGCTGGGTGCTCAGTGCTCGGCGTGCTGGGTGCTCAGTACTCAGGATGCTCGGTGCTCAGTGCTCAGTAATCAGGGTGCTCAGTACTCAGGGTGCTGGGTGCTCAGTGCTCGGGGTGCTGGGTGCTCAGTACTCAGGGTGCTGGGTGCTCAGTACTCGGGGTGCTGTGTGCTCAGTACTCAGGGTGCTGGGTGCTCAGTGCACGGGGTGCTGGGTGCTCACTGCTCAGGGTGATCGGTGCCCAGTGCTCAGGGTGCTGGGTGCTCAGTCCTCCGGGTGCTCAGTGCTCAGGGTGCTGGGTGCTCATTGCTCGGTGTGCTCGGTGCTCAGTACTCAGGGTGCTGAGTGCTCAGTACTCAGGGTGCTGGGTGCTCAGTACTCAGGTTGCTGGTTGCTCAGTACTCAGGGTGATGGGTGCTCAGTGCTCAGGGTGCTGGGTGCTCAGTGTTCGGGGTGCTGGGTGCTCAGGGCTTTGGTGCTGGGTGCTCAGTGCTCAGTGCTCAGGGTGCTGGGTGCTCAGTGCTCAGTGCTCAGGTTGCTCTGTGCTCAGTACTCAGGGTGCTGGGTGCTCAGTGCTTCGGGTGCTGCGTGCTCAGTGCTCAGGGAGCTGGGTGCTCAGTGCTCAGGGTGCTGGGTGCTCAGTACTCAGGGTGCTGGGTGCTCAGTGCTCGTTGTGCTCGGTGCTCAGTACTCAAGGTGCTGGGTGCTCAGTGCTCAGGGTGCTGGGTGCTCAGTCCTCGGGGTGCTCCGTGCTCAGTGATCAGGGTGCTGGGTCCTCAGTACTCAGGGTGCTCGGTTCTCAGTACTCAGGGGTCTCAGTGCTCAGTACTCAGGGTGCTGGGTGCTCAGTGCTCAGGATGCTGGGTGCTCAGTACTCAGGGTGCTCAGTGCTCAGTACTCGGGGTGCTTGGTGCTCAGTACTCAGGGTGCTCGGTGCTCAGTACTCGTGGTGCTGGGTGCTCAGTGCTCAGGGTGCTCAGTGCTCCGTGCTCGGGGTGCTGGGTGCTCAGTGCTCTGGGTGCTTAGTGCTCAGTACTCAGGGTGCTGGGTGCTCAGTACTCATGGTGCTGGGTGCTCATTCTCAGGGTGCTGGGTGCTCAGTGCTCGGGTTGCTGGGTGCTCAGTACTCAGGGTGCTGGGTGCTCAGTACTCAGGGTGCTGGGTTCTCAGTACTCAGGGTGCACGGTTCTCAGTACTCAGGGTGCTGGGTGCTCATTCTCGGGGTGCTGGGTGCTCAGTGCTCGGGGTGCTGGGTGCTTAGTACTCAGGGTGCTGGGGGCTCAGTACTCAGGGTGCTGGGTGCTCAGTACTCAGGGTGATCTGTTCTCAGTACTCAGGTTGCTGGGTGCTCAGTGCTCGGGGTGCTGGGTGCTCAGTACTCGGGGTGCTCAGTGCTCAGTACTCAGGGTGCTGGGTGCTCAGTACTCAGGGTGCTGGGTGCTCAGTGCTCGGGGTGCTCGGTGCTCAGTACTCGGGGTGCAGTGTGCTCAGTACTCGGGGTGCTGGGTGCTCAGTGTTCAGGGAGCTGGGTGCTCAGTGCTCGGGGTGCTGGGTGCTCAGTGCTGAGGGTGGTGCTGGGTGCTCAGTACTCAGGGTGCTGGGTGCTCAGTGCTCAGGGTGCTGGGTGCTCAGTACTAAGGGTGCTGGGTGCTCAGTACTCAGGGTGCTCGGTGCTCAGTACTCAGGGTGCTGGGTGCTCAGAGCTCAGGGTGCTGGGTACTCAGTACTCAGGGTGCTGAGTGCTCAGTACTCAGGGTGCTGGGTGCTCAGTGCTCAGGGTGCTGGGTGCTCAGTGCTCAGGGTGCTGGGTGCTCAGTGCTCGGGGTGCTGGGTGCTCAGTACTCAGGATGCTCGGTGCTCAGTGCTCAGTAATCAGGGTGCTCAGTGCTCAGGGTGCTGGGTGCTCAGTGCTCGGGGTGCTGGGTGCTCAGTGCTGAGGGTGGTGCTGGGTGCTCAGTACTCAGGGTGCTGGGTGCTCAGTGCTCAGGGTGCTGGGTGCTCAGTACTAAGGGTGCTGGGTGCTCAGTACTCAGGGTGCTCGGTGCTCAGTACTCAGGGTGCTGGGTGCTCAGAGCTCAGGGTGCTGGGTACTCAGTACTCAGGGTGCTAGGTGCTCAGTACTCAGGGTGCTGGGTGCTCAGTGCTCAGGGTGCTGGGTGCTCAGTGCTCAGGGTGCTGGGTGCTCAGTGCTCGGCGTGCTGGGTGCTCAGTACTCAGGATGATCGGTGCTCAGTGCTCAGTAATCAGGGTGCTCAGTACTCAGGGTGCTGGGTGCTCAGTGCTCGGGGTGCTGGGTGCTCAGTACTCAGGGTGCTGGGTGCTCAGTACTCGGGGTGCTGGGTGCTCAGTACTCAGGGTGCTGGGTGCTCAGTGCTCGGGGTGCTGGGTGCTCACTGCTCAGGGTGATCGGTGCTCAGTGCTCAGGGTGCTGGGTGCTCAGTCCTCCGGGTGCTCAGTACTCAGGGTGCTGGGTGCTCATTGCTCGGTGTGCTCGGTGCTCAGTACTCAGGGTGCTGAGTGCTCAGTACTTAGGGTGCTGGGTGCACAGTACTCAGGTTGCTGGTTGCTCAGTACTCAGGGTGCTGGGTGCTCAGTGCTCAGGGTGCTGGGTGCTCAGTGCTCGGGGTGCTGGGTGCTCAGGGCTGTGGTGCTGGGTGCTCAGTGCTCAGGGTGCTGGGTGCTCAGTGCTCAGTGCTCAGGGTGCTCTGTGCTCAGTACTCAGGGTGCTGGGTGCTCAGTGCTCGGGGTGCTGCGTGCTCAGTGCTCAGGGAGCTGGGTGCTCAGTGCTCAGGGTGCTGGGTGCTCAGTACTCAGTGTGCTGGGTGCTCAGTGCTCGTTGTGCTCGGTGCTCAGTACTCAAGGTGCTGGGTGCTCAGTGCTCAGGGTGCTGGGTGCTCAGTCCTCGGGGTGCTCCGTGCTCAGTGATCAGGGTGCTGGGTGCTCAGTACTCAGGGTGCTCGGTGCTCAGTACTCAGGGGTCTCAGTGCTCAGTACTCAGGGTGCTGGGTGCTCAGTGCTCAGGGTGCTGGGTGCTCAGTACTCAGGGTGCTCAGTGCTCAGTACTCGGGGTGCTTGGTGCTCAGTACTCAGGGTGCTCGGTGCTCAGTACTCGTGGTGCTGGGTGCTCAGTGCTCAGGGTGCTCAGTGCTCCGTGCTCGGGGTGCTGGGTGCTCAGTGCTCTGGGTGCTTAGTGCTCAGTACTCAGGGTGCTGGGTGCTCAGTACTCATGGTGCTGGGTGCTCATTCTCATGGTGCTGGGTGCTCAGTGCTCGGGTTGCTGGGTGCTCAGTACTCAGGGTGCTGGGGGCTCAGTACTCAGGGTGCTGGGTGCTCAGTACTCAGGGTGCTCGGTTCTCAGTACTCAGGGTGCTGGGTGCTCATTCTCGGGGTGCTCGGTGCTCAGTGCTCGGGGTGCTGGGTGCTCAGTACTCAGGGTGCTGGGGGCTCAGTACTCAGGGTGCTGGGTGCTCAGTACTCAGGGTGATCTGTTCTCAGTACTCAGGTTGCTGGGTGCTCAGTGCTCAGGGTGCTGGGTGCTCAGTACTCGGGGTGCTCAGTGCTCAGTACTCAGGGTGCTGGGTGCTCAGTACTCAGGGTGCTGGGTGCTAAGTGCTCGGGGTGCTGGGTGCTCAGTGTTCAGGGAGCTGGGTGCTCAGTGCCCGGGGTGCTGGGTGCTCAGTGCTGAGGGTGGTGCTGGGTGCTCAGTACTCAGGGTGCTGGGTGCTCAGTACTAAGGGTGCTGGGTGCTCAGTACTCAGGGTGCTCGGTGCGCAGTACTCAGGGTGCTGGGTGCTCAGAGCTCAGGGTGCTGGGTACTCAGTACTCAGGGTACTGGGTGCTCAGTGCTCAGGGTGCTGGGTGCTCAGTGCTCAGGGTGCTTTGTGCTCAGTGCTCGGGGTGCTGGGTGCTCAGTACTCAGGATGCTCGGTGCTCAGTGCTCAGTAATCAGGGTGCTCAGTACTCAGGGTGCTGGGTGCTCAGTGCTCGGGGTGCTGGGTGCTCAGTACTCAGGGTGCTGGGTGCTCAGTACTCGGGGTGCTGGGTGCTCAGTACTCAGGGTGCTGAGTGCTCAGTGCTCGGGGTGCTGGGTGCTCACTGCTCAGGGTGATCGGTGCTCAGTGCTCAGGGTGCTGGGTGCTCAGTCCTCCGGGTGCTCAGTGCTCAGTGTGCTGGGTGCTCATTGCTCGGTGTGCTCGGTGCTCAGTACTCAGGGTGCTGAGTGCTCAGTACTCAGGTTGCTGGGTGCTCAGTACTCAGGTTGCTGGTTGCTCAGTACTCAGGGTGCTGGGTGCTCAGTGATCAGGGTGCTGGGTGCTCAGTGCTCGGGGTGCTGGGTGCTCAGGGCTGTGGTGCTGGGTGCTCAGTGCTCAGTGCTCAGGGTGCTGGGTGCTCAGTTCTCAGGCTGCTGGTTGCTCAGGACTCAGGGTGCTGGGTGCTCAGTACTCAGGGTGCTGGGTGCTCAGTGCTCAGAGTGCTCTGTGCTCAGTACTCAGGGTGCTGGGTGCTCAGTGCTCGGGGTGCTGGGTGCTCAGTGCTCAGGGTGCTGGGTGCTCAGTACTCAGGGTGCTGGGTGCTCAGTACTCAGGGTGCTTGGTGCTCAGTACTCAGGGTGCTCAGTGCTCAGTACTCGGGGTGCTGGGTGCTCAGTGCTCAGGGTGCTCAGTGCTCAGTGCTCGGGGTGCTTGGTGCTCAGTGCTCGGGGTGCTGGGTGCTCAGTACTCGGGGTGCTGTGTGCTCAGTGCTCAAGGTGCTCAGTGCTCAGTACTCAGTGCTCAGGGTGCTCAGTGCTCAGTGCTCAGGGTGCTGGGTGTTCAGTACTCAGGGTGCTGGGTGCTCAGTACTCAGGGTGCTGGGTGCTCAGTGCTCAGGGTGCTGGGTGCTCAGTACTCTGGGTGTTGGGTGCTCAGTACTCAGGGTGCTGGGTGCTCCGTGCTCAGGGTGCTGGGTGCTCAGTGCTCAGGGTGCTGGGTGCTCAGTGCTCAGGGTGCTGGGTGCTCAGTACTCAGGGTGCTGGGTTCTTAGTGCTCGAGGTGCTCGGTGCTCAGTACTCAAGGTGCTGGGTGCTCAGTGCTCAGGGTGCTGGGTGCTCAGTCCTCGGGGTGCTCCGTGCTCATGGTGCTGGGTGCTCAGTGCTCAGGGTGCTGGGTGCTCAGTGCTCGGGGTGCTGGGTGCTCAGTACTCAGTGTGCTCAGTGCTCGGGGATCTCGGTGCTCAGTACTCAGGGTGCTGGGTGCTCAGTTCTCAGTGCTCGGGGTCCTGGGTGCTCAGTGCTCGGGGTGCTGGGTGCTCAGTACTCAGGGTGCTGGGGGCTCAGTACTCAGGGTGCAGGGTGCTCAGTACTCAGGGTGATCTGTTCTCAGTACTCAGGTTGCTGGCTGCTCAGTGCTCGGTGTGCTGGGTGCTCAGTACTCAGGGTGCTGGGTGCTCAGTACTCGGGGTGCTCAGTGCTCAGTACTCAGGGTGCTGGGTGCTCAGTACTCAGGGTGCTGGGTGCTCAGTGCTCGGGGTGCTCGGTGCTCAGTACTCGGGGTGCAGGGTGCTCAGTACTCGGGGTGCTGGGTGCTCAGTGCTCAGGGTGCTGGGTGCTCAGTGCTCGGGGTGCTGGGTGCTCAGTGCTGAGGGTGGTGCTGGGTGCTCAGTACTCAGGGTGCTGGGTGCTCAGTGCTCAGGGTGCTGGGTGCTCAGTACTAAGGGTGCTGGGTGCTCAGTACTCAGGGTGCTCGGTGCTCAGTACTCAGGGTGCTCGGTGCTCAGAGCTCAGGGTGCTGGGTACTCAGTACTCAGGGTGCTGCGTGCTCAGTACTCAGGGTGCTGGGTGCTCAGTGCTCAGGGTGCTGGGTGCTCAGTGCTCAGGGTGCTGGGTGCTCAGTGCTCGGCGTGCTGGGTGCTCAGTACTCAGGATGCTCGGTGCTCAGTGCTCAGTAATCAGGGTGCTCAGTACTCAGGGTGCTGGGTGCTCAGTGCTCGGGGTGCTGGGTGCTCAGTACTCAGGGTGCTGGGTGCTCAGTACTCGGGGTGCTGGGTGCTCAGTACTCAGGGTGCTGGGTGCTCAGTGCTCGGGGTGCTGGGTGCTCACTGCTCAGGGTGATCGGTGCTCAGTGCTCAGGGTGCTGGGTGCACAGTCCTCCGGGTGCTCAGTGCTCAGGGTGCTGGGTGCTCATTGCTCGGTGTGCTCGGTGCTCAGTACTCAGGGTGCTGAGTGCTCAGTACTCAGGGTGCTGGGTGCTCAGTACTCAGGTTGCTGGTTGCTCAGTACTCAGGGTGCTGGGTGCTCAGTGCTCAGGGTGCTGGGTGCTCAGTGCTCGGGGTGCTGGGTGCTCAGGGCTGTGGTGCTGGGTGCTCAGTGCTCAGTGCTCAGGGTGCTGGGTGCTCAGTGCTCAGTGCTCAGGGTGCTCTGTGCTCAGTACTCAGGGTGCTGTGTGCTCAGTGCTCAGGGAGCTGGGTGCTCAGTGCTCAGGGAGCTGGGTGCTCAGTGCTCAGGGTGCTGGGTGCTCAGTACTCAGGGTGCTGGGTGCTCAGTGCTCGTTGTGCTCGGTGCTCAGTACTCAAGGTGCTGGGTGCTCAGTGCTCGGGGTGCTGGGTGCTCAGTCCTCGGGGTGCTCCGTGCTCAGTGATCAGGGTGCTGGGTGCTCAGTACTCAGGGTGCTCGGTGCTCAGTACTCGGGGTGCTTGGTGCTCAGTACTAAGGGTGCTCGGTGCTCAGTACTCGTGGTGCTGGGTGCTCAGTGCTCAGGGCGCTGGGTGCTCAGTGCTCGGGGTGGTGGGTGCTCAGTGCTCGGGGTGCTGGGTGCTCAGTGCTCGGGGCGCTGGGTGCTCAGTGCTCGGGGTGCTGGGTGCTCAGTACTCGGGGTGCTGGGTGCTCAGTGCTCAGGGTGCTCAGTGCTCAGTACTCAGTGCTCAGGGTGCTGGGTGCTCAGTACTCAGGGTGCTGGGTGCTCCGTGCTCAGGGTGCTGGGTGCTCAGTGCTCAGGTTTCTGGGTGCTCAGTGCTCAGGGTGCTGGGTGCTCAGTACTCAGGGTGCTGGGTGCTTAGTGCTCGAGGTGCTCGGTGCTCAGTACTGAAGGTGCTGGGTGCTCAGTGCTCAGGGTGCTTGGTGCTCAGTCCTCGGGGTGCTCCGTGCTCATGGTGCTGGGTGCTCAGTGCTCAGGGTGCTGGGTGCTCAGTGCTCGGGGTGCTGGGTGCTGAGTGCTCAGGGTGCTGGGTGCTCAGTGCTCGGGGTGCTCGGTGCTCAGTGCTCAGGGTCCTGGGTGCTCAGTACTCAGTGTGCTGGGTGCTTAGTACTCAGGGTGCTCAGTGCTCAGTACACAGGGTGCTGGGTGCTCAGTGCTCGGGGTGCTGGGTGCTCAGTGCTCAGTACTCAGGGTGCTGGGTGCTCAGTGCTCGGGGTGCTGGGTGCTCAGTACTCAGCGTGCTGGGTGCTCAGTACTCAGTGTGCAGGGTGCTCAGTGCTCAGGGTGCTGGGTGCTCAGTGCTCAGGGTGCTGGGTGCTCAGTGATCGGGGTGCTGGGTGCTCAGTACTCAGGGTGCTCAGTGCTCGGGGAGCTCGGTGATCAGTACTCAGGGTGCTGGGTGCTCAGTACTCAGTGCTCGGGGTCCTGGGTGCTCCGTGCTCAGGGTGCTGGGTGCTCAGTGCTCTGGGTGCTGGGTGCTCAGTACTCAGAGTGCTGGGTGCTCAGTACTCAGGGTGCTGGGTGCTCAGTGCTCAGGGTGCTGGGTGCTCAGTACTCAGGGTGCAGGGTGCTCAGTACTCAGGGTGCTCGGTGCTCAGTACTCAGGGTGCTGGGTGCTCAGTGCTCAGGGTGCTGGGTACTCAGTACTCAGGGTGCTGGGTGCTCAGTACTCAGGGTGCTGGGTGCTCAGTGCTCAGGGTGCTGGGTGCTCAGTGCTCAGGCTGCTGGGTGCTCAGTGCTCAGGGTGATCGGTGCTCAGTACTCAGGGTGCTCAGTACTAAGGGTGCTGGGTACTCAATGCTCAGGGTGCTGGGTGCTCAGTACTCAGGGTGCTCGGTGCTCAGTGCTCGGGGTGCTGGGTGCTCAGTGCTCAGGGTGATCGGTGCTCAGTACTCAGGGTGCTCGGTGCTCAGTACTCAGGGTGCTGAGTGCTCAGTACTCAGGGTGCTGGGTGCTCAGTACTCATGGTGCTGGGTGCTCAGTACTCAGGGGGCTGGGTGCTCAGTGCTCAGTGTGCTGGGTGCTCAGTGCTCAGGGCACTGGGTGCTCAGTGCTCGGGGTGCTGGGTCCTCAGTGCTCAGGGTGCTGGGTGGTCAGTGCTCAGTGCTCAAGGTGCTGGGTGCTCAGTGCTCAGTGCTCAGGGTGCTGGGTGCTCAGTACTCAGGGTGCTGGGTGCTCAGTATTCAGGTTGCTGGGTGCTCAGTTCTCAGGGTGCTGGGTGCTCAGTACTCTGGGTGTTGGGTGCTCAGTACTCAGGGTGCTCAGTGCTCAGTACTCGGGGTGCTGGGTGCTCAGTGCTCAGTGTGCTCAGTGCTCAGTGCTCAGGGTGCTCGGTGCTCAGTGCTCGGGGCGCTGGGTGCTCAGTGCTCGGGGTGCTGGGTGCTCAGTAGTCAGGGTGCTGTGTGCTCAGTGCTCAGTACTCAGCGTGCTGGGTGCTCAGTGCTCAGAGTGTTGGGTGCTCAGTACTCAGGGTGCTGGGTGCTCAGTGCTCAGTGCTCAGGGTGCTCAGTGCTCAGGGTGCTCATTGCTCAGGGTGCTGGGTGCTCAGTGCTCAGAGTGCTCTGTGCTCAGTACTCAGGGTGCTGGGTGCTCAGTGCTCGGGGTGCTGGGTGCTCAGTGCTCAGGGTGCTGGGTGCTCAGTACTCAGGGTGCTGGGTGCTCAGTACTCAGGGTGCTTGGTGCTCAGTACTCAGGGTGCTCAGTGCTCAGTACTCGGGGTGCTGGGTGCTCAGTGCTCAGGGTGCTCAGTGCTCAGTGCTCGGGGTGCTGGGTGCTCAGTGCTCGGGGTGCTGGGTGCTCAGTACTCGGGGTGCTGGGTGCTCAGTGCTCAGGGTGCTCAGTGCTCAGTACTCAGTGCTCAGGGTGCTCAGTGCTCAGTGCTCAGGGTGCTGGGTGTTCAGTACTCAGGGTGCTGGGTGCTCAGTACTCAGGGTGCTGGGTGCTCAGTGCTCAGGGTGCTGGGTGCTCAGTACTCTGGGTGTTGGGTGCTCAGTACTCAGGGTGCTGGGTGCTCCGTGCTCAGGGTGCTGGGTGCTCAGTGCTCAGGGTTCTGGGTGCTCAGTGCTCAGGGTGCTGGGTGCTCAGTCCTCGGGGTGCTCCGTGCTCATGGTGCTGGGTGCTCAGTGCTCAGGGTGCTGGGTGCTCAGTGCTCCGGGTGCTGGGTGCTCAGTACTCAGTGTGCTCAGTGCTCGGGGATCTCGTTGCTCAGTACTCAGGGTGCTGGGTGCTCAGTTCTCAGTGCTCGGGGTCCTGGGTGCTCCGTGCTCGGGGTGCTGGGTGCTCAGTGCTCTGGGTGCTTAGTGCTCAGTACTCAGGGTGCTGGGTGCTCAGTACTCATGGTGCTGCGTGCTCATTCTCAGGGTGCTGGGTGCTCAGTGCTTGGGTTGCTGGGTGCTCAGTACTCAGGGTGCTGGGGGCTCAGTACTCAGGGTGCTGGGTGCTCAGTATCAGGGTGCTCGGTTCTCAGTACTCAGGGTGCTGGCTGCTAATTCTCGGGGTGCTTGGTGCTCAGTGCTCGGGGTACTGGGTGCTCAGTACTCAGGGTGCTGGGTGCTCAGTACTCAGGGTGCTGGGTGCTCAGTACTCAGGGTGATCTGTTCTCAGTACTCAGGTTGGTGGCTGCTCAGTGCTCGGGGTGCTGGGTGCTCAGTACTCGGGGTGCTCAGTGCTCAGTACTCAGGGTGCTGGGTGCTCAGTACTCAGGGTGCTGGGTGCTCAGTGCTCGGGGTGCTCGGTGCTCAGTACTCGGGGTGCAGGGTGCTCAGTACTCGGGGTGCTGGGTGCTCAGTGCTCAGGGTGCTGGGTGCTCAGTGCTCGGGGTGCTGGGTGCTCAGTGCTGAGGGTGGTGCTGGGTGCTCAGTACTCAGGGTGCTGGGTGCTCAGTGCTCAGGGTGCTGGGTGCTCAGTACTCAGGGTGCTGGGTGCTCAGTGCTCAGGGTGCTGGGTGCTCAGTGCTCAGGGTGCTGGGTGCTCAGTGCTCGGCGAGCTGGGTGCTCAGTACTCAGGATGCTCGGTGCTCAGTGCTCAGTAATCAGGGTGCTCTGTACTCAGGGTGCTGGGTGCTCAGTGCTCGGGGTGCTGGGTGCTCAGTACTCAGGGTGCTGGGTGCTCAGTACTCAGGGTGCTTGGTGCTCAGTACTCAGGGTGCTCAGTGCTCAGTACTCGGGGTGCTGGGTGCTCAGTGCTCAGGGTGCTCAGTGCTCAGTGCTCGGGGTGCTGGGTGCTCAGTTCTCGGGGTGCTGGGTGCTCAGTACTCGGGGTGCTGGGTGCTCAGTGCTCAGGGTGCTCAGTGCTCAGTACTCAGTGCTCAGGGTGCTCAGTGCTCAGTGCTCAGGGTGCTGGGTGTTCAGTACTCAGGGTGCTGGGTGCTCAGTACTCAGGGTGCTGGGTGCTCAGTGCTCAGGGTGCTGGGTGCTCAGTACTCTGGGTGTTGGGTGCTCAGTACTCAGGGTGCTGGGTGCTCCGTGCTCAGGGTGCTGGGTGCGCAGTGCTCAGGGTTCTGGGTGCTCAGTGCTCAGGGTGCTGGGTGCTCAGTACTCAGGGTGCTGGGTGCTTAGTGCTCGAGGTGCTCGCTGCTCAGTACTCAAGGTGCTGGGTGCTCAGTGCTCAGGGTGCTGGATGCTCAGTCCTCGGGGTGCTCCGTGCTCATGGTGCTGGGTACTCAGTGCTCAGGGTGCTGGGTGCTCAGTGCTCCGGGTGCTGGGTGCTCAGTACTCAGTGTGCTCAGTGCTCGGGGATCTCGTTGCTCAGTACTCAGGGTGCTGGGTGCTCAGTTCTCAGTGCTCGGGGTCCTGGGTGCTCCGTGCTCGGGGTGCTGGGTGCTCAGTGCTCTGGGTGCTTAGTGCTCAGTACTCAGGGTGCTGGGTGTTCAGTACTCATGGTGCTGGGTGCTCATTCTCAGGGTGCTGGGTGCTCAGTGCTCGGGTTGCTGGGTGCTCAGTACTCAGGGTGCTGGGGGCTCAGTGCTCAGGGTGCTTGGTGCTCAGTGCTCAGGGAGCTGGGTGCTCAGTGCTCAGGGTCCTGGGTGCTCAGTACTCAGGGTGCTGGGTGCTCAGTGCTCGTTGTGCTCGGTGCTCAGTACTGAAGGTGCTGGGTGCTCAGTGCTCATGGTGCTGGGTGCTCAGTGCTCAGGGTGCTGGGTGCTCAGTGCTCGGGTGCTCGGTGCTCAGTGCTCAGGGTCCTGTGTGCTCAGTACTAAGGGTGCTGGGTGCTTAATACTCAGGGTGCTCAGTGCTCAGTACACAGGGTGCTGGGTGCTCAGTGCTCGGGGTGCTAGGTGCTCAGTGCTCAGTACTCAGGGTGCTGGGTGCTCAGTGCTCGGGGTGCTGGGTGCTCAGTACTCAGCGTGCTGGGTGCTCAGTACTCAGTGTGATGGGTGCTCAGTGCTCAGGGTGCTGGGTGCTCAGTGCTCAGGGTGCTGGGTGCTCAGTGATCAGGGTGCTGGGTGCTCAGTACTCAGGGTGCTCAGTGCTCGGGGAGCTCGGTGATCAGTACTCAGGGTGCTGGGTGCTCAGTACTCAGTGCTCGGGGTCCTGGGTGCTCCGTGCTCGGGGTGCTGGGTGCTCAGTGCTCTGGGTGCTGGGTGCTCAGTACTCAGGGTGCTGGGTGCTCAGTACTCAGGGTGCTGGGTGCTCAGTGCTCAGGGTGCTGGGTGCTCAGTACTCAGGGTGCTGGGTGCTCAGTACTCAGGGTGCTCGGTGCTCAGTACTCAGGGTGCTGGGTGCTCAGTGCTCAGGGTGCTGGGTACTCAGCACTCAGGGTGCTGGGTGCTCAGTACTCAGGGTGCTGGGTGCTCAGTGCTCAGGGTGCTGGGTGCTCAGTGCTCAGGGTGCTGGGTGCTCAGTACTCAGGGTGCTGGGTGCTCAGTGCTCAGGGTGATCGGTGCTCAGTACTCAGGGTGCTCAGTACTCAGGGTGCTGGGTGCTCAGTGCTCAGGGTGCTGGGTGCTCAGTACTCAGGGTGCTGGGTGCTCAGTGCTCGGGGTGCTGGGTGCTCAGTGCTCAGGGTGATCGGTGCTCAGTATTCAGGGTGCTGGGTGCTCAGTGCTCAGGGTGATGGGTGCTCATTCCTCAGGGTGCTCAGTGCTCAGGGTGCTGGGTGCTCTGTGCTCGGGGTGCTCGGTGCTCAGTACTCAGGGTGCTGAGTGCTCAGTACTCAGGGTGCTGGGTGCTCAGTGCTCAGGGTGCTGGGTGCTCAGTACTCAGGGTGCTGGGTGCTCAGTGCTCAGGGTGCTGGGTGCTCAGTGCTCAGGGTGCTGGGTGCTCAGTGCTCGGCGAGCTGGGTGCTCAGTACTCAGGATGCTCGGTGCTCAGTGCTCAGTAATCAGGGTGCTCTGTACTCAGGGTGCTGGGTGCTCAGTGCTCGGGGTGCTGGGTGCTCAGTACTCAGGGTGCTGGGTGCTCAGTACTCAGGGTGCTTGGTGCTCAGTACTCAGGGTGCTCAGTGCTCAGTACTCGGGGTGCTGGGTGCTCAGTGCTCAGGGTTCTCAGTGCTCAGTGCTCGGGGTGCTGGGTGCTCAGTGCTCGGGGTGCTGGGTGCTCAGTACTCGGGGTGCTGGGTGCTCAGTGCTCAGGGTGCTCAGTGCTCAGTACTCAGTGCTCAGGGTGCTCAGTGCTCAGTGCTCAGGGTGCTGGGTGTTCAGTACTCAGGGTGCTGGGTGCTCAGTACTCAGGGTGCTGGGTGCTCAGTGCTCAGGGTGCTGGGTGCTCAGTACTCTGGGTGTTGGGTGCTCAGTACTCAGGGTGCTGGGTGCTCCGTGCTCAGGGTGCTGGGTGATCAGTGCTCAGGGTTCTGGGTGCTCAGTGCTCAGGGTGCTGGGTGCTCAGTACTCAGGGTGCTGGGTGCTTAGTGCTCGAGGTGCTCGCTGCTCAGTACTCAAGGTGCTGGGTGCTCAGTGCTCAGGGTGCTGGGTGCTCAGTCCTCGGGGTGCTCCGTGCTCATGGTGCTGGGTACTCAGTGCTCAGGGTGCTGGGTGCTCAGTGCTCCGGGTGCTGGGTGCTCAGTACTCAGTGTGCTCAGTGCTCGGGGATCTCGTTTCTCAGTACTCAGGGTGCTGGGTGCTCAGTTCTCAGTGCTCGGGGTCCTGGGTGCTCCGTGCTCGGGGTGCTGGGTGCTCAGTGCTCTGGGTGCTTAGTGCTCAGTACTCAGGGTGCTGGGTGTTCAGTACTCATGGTGCTGGGTGCTCATTCTCAGGGTGCTGGGTGCTCAGTGCTCGGGTTGCTGGGTGCTCAGTACTCAGGGTGCTGGGGGCTCAGTGCTCAGGGTGCTTGGTGCTCAGTGCTCAGGGAGCTGGGTGCTCAGTGCTCAGGGTGCTGGGTGCTCAGTACTCAGGGTGCTGGGTGCTCAGTGCTCGTTGTGCTCGGTGCTCAGTACTGAAGGCGCTGGGTGCTCAGTGCTCATGGTGCTGGGTGCTCAGTGCTCAGGGTGCTGGGTGCTCAGTGCTCGGGTGCTCGGTGCTCAGTGCTCAGGGTCCTGGGTGCTCAGTACTAAGGGTGCTGGGTGCTTAGTACTCAGGGTGCTCAGTGCTCAGTACACAGGGTGCTGGGTGCTCAGTGCTCGGGGTGCTAGGTGCTCAGTGCTCAGTACTCAGGGTGCTGGGTGCTCAGTGCTCGGGGTGCTGGATGCTCAGTACTCAGCGTGCTGGGTGCTCAGTACTCAGTGTGATGGGTGCTCAGTGCTCAGGGTGCTGGGTGCTCAGTGCTCAGGGTGCTGGGTGCTCAGTGATCAGGGTGCTGGGTGCTCAGTACTCAGGGTGCTCAGTGCTCGGGGAGCTCGGTGATCAGTACTCAGGGTGCTGGGTGCTCAGTACTCAGTGCTCGGGGTCCTGGGTGCTCCGTGCTCGGGGTGCTGGGTGCTCAGTGCTCTGGGTGCTGGGTGCTCAGTACTCAGGGTGCTGGGTGCTCAGTACTCAGGGTGCTGGGTGCTCAGTGCTCAGGGTGCTGGGTGCTCAGTACTCAGGGTGCTGGGTGCTCAGTACTCAGGGTGCTCGGTGCTCAGTACTCAGGGTGCTGGGTGCTCAGTGCTCAGGGTGCTGGGTACTCAGCACTCAGGGTGCTGGGTGCTCAGTACTCAGGGTGCTGGGTGCTCAGTGCTCAGGGTGCTGGGTGCTCAGTGCTCAGGGTGCTGGGTGCTCAGTACTCAGGGTGCTGGGTGCTCAGTGCTCAGGGTGATCGGTGCTCAGTACTCAGGGTGCTCAGTACTCAGGGTGCTGGGTGCTCAGTGCTCAGGGTGCTGGGTGCTCAGTACTCAGGGTGCTGGGTGCTCAGTGCTCGGGGTGCTGGGTGCTCAGTGCTCAGGGTGATCGGTGCTCAGTATTCAGGGTGCTGGGTGCTCAGTGCTCAGGGTGATGGGTGCTCATTCCTCAGGGTGCTCAGTGCTCAGGGTGCTGGGTGCTCTGTGCTCGGGGTGCTCGGTGCTCAGTACTCAGGGTGCTGAGTGCTCAGTACTCAGGGTGCTGGGTGCTCAGTACTCATGGTGCTGGGTGCTCAGTACTCAGGGGGCTGGGTGCTCAGTGCTCTGTGTTCTGGGTGCTCAGTGCTCAGGGCACTGGGTGCTCAGTGCTCGGGGTGCTGGGTGCTCAGTGCTCGGGGTGCTTGGTGGTCAGTGCTCAGTGCTCAAGGTGCTGGGTGCTCAGTGCTCAGTGCTCAGGGTGCTGGGTGCTCAGTACTCAGGGTGCTGGGTGCTCAGTACTCAGGGTGCTGGGTGCTCAGTTCTCAGGGTGCTGGGTGCTCAGTGCTCAGGGCACTGGGTGCTCAGTGCTCGGGGTGCTGGGTGCTCAGTGCTCAGGGTGCTCAGTGCTCAGTACTCAGTGCTCAGGGTGCTCAGTGCTCAGTGCTCAGGGTGCTGGGTGTTCAGTACTCAGGGTGCTGGGTGCTCAGTACTCAGGGTGCTGGGTGCTCAGTGCTCAGGGTGCTGGGTGCTCAGTACTCTGGGTGTTTGGTGCTCAGTACTCAGGGTGCTTGGTGCTCCGTGCTCAGGGTGCTGGGTGCTCAGTGCTCAGGGTTCTGGATGCTCAGTGCTCAGGTTGCTGGGTGCTTAGTACTCAGGGTGCTGGGTGGTTAGTGCTCGAGGTGCTCGGTGCTCAGTACTCAAGGTGCTGGGTGCTCAGTGCTCAGGGTGCTGGGTGCTCAGTCCTCGGGGTGCTCCGTGCTCATGGTGCTGGGTGCTCAGTGCTCCAGGTGCTGGGTGCTCAGAGCTCAGGGTGCTGGGTGCTCAGTGATCGGGGTGCTGGGTGCTCAGTACTCAGGGTGCTCAGTGCTCGGGGAGCTCGGTGCTCAGTACTCAGGGTGCTGGGTGCTCAGTACTCAGTGCTCGGGGTCCTGGGTGCTCCGTGCTCGGGGTGCTGGGTGCTCAGTGCTCTGGGTGCTGGGTGCTCAGTACTCAGGGTGCTGGGTGCTCAGTACTCAGGGTGCTGGGTGCTCAGTGCTCAGGGTGCTGGGTGCTCAGTACTCAGGGTGCTGGGTGCTCAGTACTCAGGGTGCTCGGTGCTCAGTACTCAGGGTGCTGGGTGCTCAGTGCTCAGGGTGCTGGGTACTCAGTACTCAGGGTGCTGGGTGCTCAGTACTCAGGGTGCTGGGTGCTCAGTGCTCAGGGTGATCGGTGCTCAGTACTCAGGGTGCTCAGTACTCAGGGTGCTGTGTGCTCAGTGCTCAGGGTGCTGGGTGCTCAGTACTCAGGGTGCTGGGTGCTCAGTGCTCAGGGTGCGGGGTGCTCTGTGCTCGGGGTGCTCGGTGCTCTGTACTCAGGGTGCTGAGTGCTCAGTACTTAGGGTGCTGGGTGCTCAGTACTCATGGTGCTGGGTGCTCAGTACTCAGGCGGCTGGGTGCTCAGTGCTCAGTGTGCTGGGTGCTCAGTGCTCAGGGCGCTGGGTGCTCAGTGCTCGGGGTGCTGGGTGCTCAGTGCTCGGGGTGCTGGGTGGTCAGTGCTCAGGGTGCTGGGTGCTCAGTGCTCGGGGCGCTGGGTGCTGGGTGCTCAGTGCTCTGGGCGCTGGGTGCTCAGTGCTCAGGGTGCTGGGTGCTCAGTACTCAGGGTGCTGTGTGCTCAGTGCTCAGTACTCAGCGTGCTGGGTGCTCAGTGCTCAGAGTGTTGGGTGCTCAGTACTCAGGGTGCTGGGTGCTCAGTGTTCAGTGCTCAGGGTGCTCAGTGCTCAGGGTGCTCAGTGCTCAGGGTGCTGGGTGCTCAGGGTGCTGGGTGCTCAGTGCTCGGGGTGCTGGGTGCTCAGTGCTCAGTGCTCAGGGTGCTGGGTGCTCAGTGCTCAGGCCTCAGGGTGCTGGGTGTTCAGTACTCAGGGTGCTCGGTGCTCAGTGCTCAGGGTGCTAGGTGCTCAGTACTCAGGGTGCTGGGTGCTCAGTGCTCGGGGTGCTGGGTGCTCAGTGCTCAGGGTAATCAGTGCTCGGTACTCAGCGTGCTGGGTGCTCAGTGCTCAGGGTGCTGGGTGCTCAGTCCTCAGGGTGCTCAGTACTCAGGGTGCTCGGTGCTCAGTGCTCAATACTCAGGGTGCTCAGTACTCAGGGTGCTGGTTGCTCAGTGCTCGGGGTGCTGGGTGCTCAGTACTCAGGGTGCTGGGTGCTCAGTGCTCGGTGTGGTGGGTGCTCAGTGCTCGGGGTGCTGGGTGCTCAGGGCTGTGGTGCTGGGTGCTCAGTGCTCAGTGCTGAGGGTGCTGGGTGCTCAGTGCTCAGTGCTCAGGGTGCTGGTTGCTCAGTACTCAGGGTGCTGGGTGCTCAGTACTCAGGGTGCTGGGTGCTCAGTGCTCGGGGTGCTCGGTGCTCAGTACTCAAGGTGCTGGGTGCTCAGTGCTCAGGGTGCTGGGTGCTCAGTCCTCGGGGTGCTCCGTGCTCAGTGATCAGGGTGCTGGGTGCTCAGTACTCAGGGTGCTCGGTGCTCAGTACTCAGGGTTCTCAGTGCTCAGTACTCAGGGTGCTGGGTGCTCAGTTCTCAGTGTGCTGGGTGCTCAGTACTCAGGGTGCTCAGTGCTCAGTACTCGGGGTGCTTGTTGCTCAGTACTCAGGGTGCTCAGTGCTCAGTACTCGGGTTGCTGGGTGCTCAGTGCTCAGGGTGCTCAGTTCTCAGTGCTCGGGGTGCTGGGTGCTCAGTGCTCGGGGCGCTGGGTGCTCAGTGCTCGGGGTGCTGGGTGCTCAGTGCTCTGGGTGCTTAGTGCTCAGTACTCAGGGTGCTGGGTGCTCAGTACTCATGGTGCTGGGTGCTCATTCTCAGGGTGCTGGGTGCTCAGTGCTCGGGTAGCTGGGTGCTCAGTACTCAGGGTGCTGGGTGCTCAGTACTCAGGGTGATCTGTTCTCAGTACTCAGGTTGCTGGGTGCTCAGTGCTCGGGGTGCTGGGTGCTCAGTACTCGGGGTGCTCAGTGCTCAGTACTCAGGGTGCTGGGTGCTCAGTACTCAGGGTGCTGGGTGCTCAGTTCTCATGGTGCTGGGTGGTCAGTACTCTGGGTGTTGGGTGCTCAGTACTCAGGGTGCTCATTGCTCAGTACTCGGGGTGCTGGGTGCTCAGTGCTCAGTGTGCTCAGTGCTCAGTGCTCAGGGTGCTGGGTGCTCAGTGCTCGGGGCACTGGGTGCTCAGTGCTCGGGGTGCTGGGTGCTCAGTACTCAGGGTGCTGTGTGCTCAGTGCTCAGTACTCAGCGTGCTGGGTGCTCAGTGCTCAGAGTGTTGGGTGCTCAGTACTCAGGGTGCTGGGTGCTCAGTGCTCAGTGCTCAGGGTGCTCAGTGCTCATGGTGCTCAGTGCTCAGGGTGCTGGGTGCTCAGGGTGCTGGGTGCTCAGCGCTCGGGGTGCTGGGTGCTCAGTGCTCAGTGCTCAGGGTGCTGGGTGCTCAGTGCTCGGGGTGCTGGGTGCTCAGTACTCAGCGTGCTGGGTGCTCAGTACTCAGTGTGCTGGGTGCTCAGTGCTCAGGGTGCTGGGTGCTCAGTGCTCAAGGTGCTGGGTGCTCAGTGATCGGGGTGCTGGGTGCTCAGTACTCAGGGTTCTCAGTGCTCGGGGAGCTCGGTGATCAGTACTCAGGGTGCTGGTTGCTCAGTGCTCGGGGTGCTGGGTGCTCAGTACTCAGGGTGCTGGGTGCTCAGTGCTCGGTGTGGTGGGTGCTCAGTGCTCAGGGTGATCGGTGCTCAGTGCTCAGGGTGCTGGGTGCTCAGTCCCCCGGGTGCTCAGTGCTCAGGGTGCTGGGTGCTCAGTGCTCGGGGTGCTCGGTGCTCAGTACTCAGGGTGCTGAGTGCTCAGTACTCAGGGTGCTGGGTGCTCAGTACTCAGGGTGCTGGGTGCTCAGTACTCAGGGTGCTGGGTGCTCTGGGTGCTGGGTGCTCAGTGCTCAGGGTGCTGGGTGCTCAGTGCTCGGGGTGCTGGGTGCTCAGGGCTGTGGTGCTGGGTGCTCAGTGCTCAGTGCTGAGGGTGCTGGGTGCTCAGTGCTCAGTGCTCAGGGTGCTGGTTGCTCAGTACTCAGGGTGCTGGGTGCTCAGTACTCAGGGTGCTGGGTGCTCAGTGCTCGGGGTGCTCGGTGCTCAGTACTCAAGGTGCTGGGTGCTCAGTGCTCAGGGTGCTGGGTGCTCAGTCCTCGGGGTGCTCCGTGCTCAGTGATCAGGGTGCTGGGTGCTCAGTACTCAGGGTGCTCGGTGCTCAGTACTCAGGGTTCTCAGTGCTCAGTACTCAGGTTGCTGGGTGCTCAGTTCTCAGTGTGCTGGGTGCTCAGTACTCAGGGTGCTCAGTGCTCAGTACTCGGGGTGCTTGTTGCTCAGTACTCAGGGTGCTCAGTGCTCAGTACTCGGGTTGCTGGGTGCTCAGTGCTCAGGGTGCTCAGTTCTCAGTGCTCGGGGTGCTGGGTGCTCAGTGCTCGGGGCGCTGGGTGCTCAGTGCTCGGGGTGCTGGGTGCTCAGTGCTCTGGGTGCTTAGTGCTCAGTACTCAGGGTGCTGGGTGCTCAGTACTCATGGTGCTGGGTGCTCATTCTCAGGGTGCTGGGTGCTCAGTGCTCGGGTAGCTGGGTGCTCAGTACTCAGGGTGCTGGGTGCTCAGTACTCAGGGTGATCTGTTCTCAGTACTCAGGTTGCTGGGTGCTCAGTTCTCGGGGTGCTGGGTGCTCAGTACACGGGGTGCTCAGTGCTCAGTACTCAGGGTGCTGGGTGCTCAGTACTCGGGGTGCTGGGTGCTCAGTTCTCATGGTGCTGGGTGGTCAGTACTCTGGGTGTTGGGTGCTCAGTACTCAGGGTGCTCATTGCTCAGTACTCGGGGTGCTGGGTGCTCAGTGCTCAGTGTGCTCAGTGCTCAGTGCTCAGGGTGCTGGGTGCTCAGTGCTCGGGGCACTGGGTGCTCAGTGCTCGGGGTGCTGGGTGCTCAGTACTCAGGGTGCTGTGTGCTCAGTGCTCAGTACTCAGCGTGCTTGGTGCTCAGTGCTCAGAGTGTTGGGTGCTCAGTACTCAGGGTGCTGGGTGCTCAGTGCTCAGTGCTCAGGGTGCTCAGTGCTCATGGTGCTCAGTGCTCAGGGTGCTGGGTGCTCAGGGTGCTGGGTGCTCAGCGCTCGGGGTGCTGGGTGCTCAGTGCTCAGTGCTCAGGGTGCTGGGTGCTCAGTGCTCGGGGTGCTGGGTGCTCAGTACTCAGCGTGCTGGGTGCTCAGTACTCAGTGTGCTGGGTGCTCAGTGCTCAGGGTGCTGGGTGCTCAGTGGTCAAGGTGCTGGGTGCTCAGTGATCGGGGTGCTGGGTGCTCAGTACTCAGGGTGCTCAGTGCTCGGGGAGCTCGGTGATCAGTACTCAGGGTGCTGGGTGCTCAGTACTCAGTGCTCGGGGTCCTGGGTGCTCCGTGCTCGGGGTGCTGGGTGCTCAGTGCTCTGGGTGCTGGGTGCTCAGTACTCAGGGTGCTGGGTGCTCAGTACTCAGGGTGCTGGGTGCTCAGTGCTCAGGGTGCTGGGTGCTCAGTACTCAGGGTGCATTGTGCTCAGTACTCAGGGTGCTCGGTGCTCAGTACTCAGGGTGCTTGGTGCTCAGTGTTCAGGGTGTTGGGTACTCAGTACTCAGGGTGCTGGGTGCTCAGTACTCAGGGTGCTGGGTGCTCAGTGCTCAGGGTGCTGGGTGCTCAGTGCTCAGGGAGCTGGGTGCTCAGTACTCAGGGTGCTGGGTGCTCAGGGTGATCGGTGCTCAGTACTCAGGGTGCTCAGTACTCAGGGTGCTGGGTGCTCAGTGCTCAGGGTGCTGGGTGCTCAGTACTCAGGGTGCTGGGTGCTCAGTGCTCGGGGTGCTGGGTGCTCAGTGTTCAGGGTGATCGGTGCTCAGTACTCAGGGTGCTGGGTGCTCAGTGCTCAGGGTGCTGGGTGCTCAGTCCTCAGGGTGCCCAGTGCTCAGGGTGCTGTGTGCTCAGTACTCAGGGTGCTGAGTGCTCAGTACTCAGGGTGCTGGGTGCTCAGTACTCATGGTGCTGGGTGCTCAGTACTCAGGGGGCTGGCTGCTCAGTGCTCAGTGTGCTGGGTGCTCAGTGCTCAGGGCGCTGGGAGCTCAGTGCTCGGGGTGCTGGGTGCTCAGTGCTCAGGGTGCTTGGTGGTCAGTGCTCAGTGCTCAAGGTGCTGGGTGCTCAGTGCTCAGTGCTCAGGGTGCTGGGTGCTCAGTACTCAGGGTGCTGGGTGCTCAGTACTCAGGGTGCTGGGTGCTCAGTTCTCAGGGTGCTGGGTGCTCAGTGCTCGGGGCACGGGGTGCTCAGTGCTCGGGGTGCTGGGTGCTCAGTACTCGGGGTGCTGGGTGCTCAGTGCTCAGGGTGCTCAGTGCTCAGTACTCAGTGCTCAGGGTGCTCAGTGCTCAGTGCTCAGGGTGCTGGGTGTTCAGTACTCAGGGTGCTGGGTGCTCAGTACTCAGGGTGCTGGGTGCTAAGTGCTCAGGGTGCTGGGTGCTCAGTACTCTGGGTGTTTGGTGTTCAGTACTCAGGGAGCTGGGTGCTCTGTGCTCAGGGTGCTGGGTGCTCAGTGCTCAGGGTTCTGGGTGCTCAGTGCTCAGGTTGCTGGGTGCTCAGTACTCAGGGTGCTGGGTGGTTAGTGCTCGAGGTGCTCGGTGCTCAGTACTCAAGGTGCTGGGTGCTCAGTGCTCAG
Organism: Microtus oregoni; assembly: GCF_018167655.1. Taxonomy (NCBI): domain Eukaryota; kingdom Metazoa; phylum Chordata; class Mammalia; order Rodentia; family Cricetidae; genus Microtus; species Microtus oregoni. The sequence continues at coordinate 331,639 of NW_024543113.1, read as the reverse complement.
GGTGCTGGGTGCTCAGTCCTCGGGGTGCTCCGTGCTCATGGTGCTGGGTGCTCAGTGCTCCGGGTGCTGGGTGCTCAGTGCTCGGGGTGCTGGGTGCTGAGTGCTCAGGGTGCTGGGTGCTCAGTGCTCGGGGTGCTCGGTGCTCAGTGCTCAGTGTCCTGGGTGCTCAGTACTCAGGGTGCTGGGTGCTTAGTACTCAGGGTGCTCAGTGCTCAGTACACAGGGTGCTGGGTGCTCAGTGCTCGGGGTGCTCGGTGCTCAGTGCTCAGTACTCAGGGTGCTGGGTGCTCAGTGCTCGGGGTGCTGGGTGCTCAGTACTCAGCGTGCTGGGTGCTCAGTACTCAGGGTGCTGGGTGCTCAGTGCTCAGCGTGCTGGGTGCTCAGTGCTCAGGGTGCTGGGTGCTCAGTGATCGGGGTGCTGGGTGCTCAGTACTCAGGGTGCTCAGTGCTCAGGGAGCTCGGTGCTCAGTACTCAGGTTGCTGGGTGCTCAGTACTCAGTGCTCGGGGTCCTGGGTGCTCCGTGCTCGGGGTGCTGGGTGCTCAGTGCTCTGGGTGCTGGGTGCTCAGTACTCAGGGTGCTGGGTGCTCAGTACTCAGGGTGCTGGGTGCTCAGTGCTCAGGGTGCTGGGTGCTCAGTACTCAGGGTGCTGGGTGCTCAGTACTCAGGGTGCTCGGTGCTCAGTACTCAGGGTGCTGGGTGCTCAGTGCTCAGGGTGCTGGGTACTCAGTAATTAGGGTGCTGGGTGCTCAGTACTCAGGGTGCTGGGTGCTCAGTGCTCAGTGTGCTGGGTGCTCAGTGCTCAGGGTGATCGGTGCTCAGTACTCAGGGTGCTGGGTGCTCAGTGCTCGGGGTGCTGGGTGCTCAGTGCTCAGGGTGCTGGGTGCTCAGTACTCAGGGTGCTGGGTGCTCAGTGCTCAGGGTGATCGGTGCTCAGTACTCAGGGTGCTCAGTACTCAGGGTGCTGTGTGCTCAGTGCTCAGGGTGCTGGGTGCTCAGTACTCAGGGTGCTGGGTTCTCAGTGCTCGGGGTGCTGGGTGCTCAGTGCTCAGGGTGATCGGTGCTCAGTACTCAGGGTGCTGGGTGCTCAGTGCTCAGGGTCCTGGGTGCTCAGTCCTCAGGGTGCTCAGTGCTCAGGGTGCTGGGTGCTCTGTGCTCGGGGTGCTCGGTGTTCTGTACTCAGGGTGCTGAGTGCTCAGTACTTAGGGTGCTGGGTGCTCAGTACTCATGGTGCTGGGTGCTCAGTACTCAGGGGGCTGGGTGCTCAGTGCTCAGGGCCCTGGGTGCTCAGTGCTCGGGGTGCTGGGTGCTCAGTGCTCGGGGTGCTGGGTGGTCAGTGCTCAGTGCTCAAGGTGCTGGGTGCTCAGTGCTCAGTGCTCAGGGTGCTGGGTGCTCAGTACTCAGGGTGCTGGGTGCTCAGTACTCAGGGTGCTGGGTGCTCAGTTCTCAGGGTGCTGGGTGCTCAGTACTCTGGGTGTTGGGTGCTCAGTACTCAGGGTGCTCAGTGCTCAGTACTCGGGGTGCTGGGTGCTCAGTGCTCGGTGTGCTCAGTGCTCAGTGCTCGGGGTGCTGGGTGCTCAGTACTCAGGGTGCTGGGTGCTCAGTACTCAGGGTGCTGGTTGCTCAGTACTCAGGGTGCTCAGTGCTCAGTGCTCAGTACTCAGCGTGCTGGGTGCTCAGTGCTCAGAGTGTTGGGTGCTCAGTACTCAGGGTGCTCGTGCTCCGTGTTCAGTGCTCAGGGTGCTCAGTGCTCAGGGTGCTCAGTGCTCAGGGTGCTGGGTGCTCAGGGTGCTGGGTGCTCAGTGCTCGTGGTGCTGGGTGCTCAGTGCTCAGTGCTCAGGGTGCTGGGTGCTCAGTGCTCTGGGCTCAGGGTGCTGGGTGTTCAGTACTCAGGGTGCTCGGTGCTCAGTGCTCAGGGTGCTAGGTGCTCAGTACTCAGGGTGCTGGGTGTTCAGTGCTCGGGGTGCTGGGTGCTCAGTGCTCAGGGTGATCAGTGCTCAGTACTCAGGGTGCTGGGTGCTCAGTGCTCAGGGTGCTGGGTGCTCAGACCTCAGGGTGCTCAGTACTCAGGGTGCTCGGTGCTCAGTGCTCAGTACTCAGGGTGCTCAGTACTCAGGGTGCTGGGTGCTCAGTACGCAGGGTGCTGGGTGCTCAGTACTCGGGGTGCTGGGTGCTCAGTACTCAGGGTGCTGGGTGCTCAGTGCTCGGTGTGGTGGGTGCTCAGTGCTCAGGGTGATCGGTGCTCAGTGCTCAGGGTGCTGGGTGCTCAGTCCCCCGGGTGCTCAGTGCTCAGGGTGCTGGGTGCTCAGTGCTCGGGGTGCTCGGTGCTCAGTACTCAGGGTGCTTAGTGCTCAGTACTCAGGGTGCTGGGTGCTCAGTACTCGGGGTGCTGGGTGCTCAGTACTCAGGGTGCTGGGTGCTCAGGGTGCTGGGTGCTCAGTGCTCAGGGTGCTGGGTGCTCAGTGCTCGGGGTGCTGGGTGCTCAGGGCTGTGGTGCTGGGTGCTCAGTGCTCAGTGCTGAGGGTGCTGGGTGCTCAGTGCTCAGTGCTCAGGGTGCTGGTTGCTCAGTACTCAGGGTGCTGGGTGCTCAGTACTCAGTGTGCTGGGTGCTCAGTGCTCAGGGTGCTCTGTGCTCAGTACTCAGGGTGCTGGGTGCTCAGTGCTCGGGGTGCTGCGTGCTCAGTGCTCAGGGTGCTGGGTGCTCAGTGCTCAGGGTGCTGGGTGCTCAGTACTCAGGGTGCTGGGTGCTCAGTGCTCGGGGTGCTCGGTGCTCAGTACTCAAGCTGCTGGGTGCTCAGTGCTCAGGGTGCTGGGTGCTCAGTCCTCGGGGTGCTCCGTGCTCAGTGATCAGGGTGCTGGGTGCTCAGTACTCAGGGTGCTCGGTGCTCAGTACTCAGGGTTCTCAGTGCTCAGTACTCGGGGTGCTTGTTGCTCAGTACTCAGGGTGCTCAGTTCTCAGTGCTCGGGGTGCTGGGTGCTCAGTGCTCGGGGCGCTGGGTGCTCAGTGCTCGGGGTGCTGGGTGCTCAGTGCTCTGGGTGCTTAGTGCTCAGTACTCAGGGTGCTGGGTGCTCAGTACTCATGGTGCTGGGTGCTCATTCTCAGGGTGCTGGGTGCTCAGTGCTCGGGTTGCTGGGTGCTCAGTACTCAGGTTGCTGGGGGCTCAGTACTCAGGGTGCTGGGTGCTCAGTACTCAGGGTGCTCGGTTCTCAGTACTCAGGGTGCTGGGTGCTCATTCTCGGGGTGCTGGGTGCTCAGTGCTCGGGGTGCTGGGTGCTCAGTACTCAGGGTGCTGGGGGCTCAGTACTCAGGGTTCTGGGTGCTCAGTACTCAGGGTGATCTGTTCTCAGTACTCAGGTTGCTGGGTGCTCAGTGCTCGGGGTGCTGGGTGCTCAGTACTCGGGGTGCTCAGTGCTCAGTACTCAGGGTGCTGGGTGCTCAGTACTCAGGGTGCTGGGTGCTCAGTTCTCAGGGTGCTGGGTGCTCAGTACTCTGGGTGTTGGTTGCTCAGTACTCAGGGTGCTCAGTGCTCAGTACTCGGGGTGCTGGGTGCTCAGTGCTCAGTGTGCTCAGTGCTCAGTGCTCAGGGTGCTGGGTGCTCAGTGCTCGGGGCACTGGTTGCTCAGTGCTCGGTGTGCTGGGTGCTCAGTACTCAGGGTGCTGTGTGCTCAGTGCTCAGTACTCAGCGTGCTGGGTGCTCAGTGCTCAGAGTGTTGGGTGCTCAGTACTCAGGGTGCTGGGTGCTCAGTGCTCAGTGCTCAGGGTGCTCAGTGCTCAGGGTGCTCAGTGCTCAGGGTGCTGGGTGCTCAGGGTGCTGGGTGCTCAGCGCTCGGGGTGCTGGGTGCTCAGTGCTCAGTGCTCAGGGTGCTGGGTGCTCAGTGCTCAGTGCTCAGGGTGCTGGGTGTTCAGTACTCAGGGTGCTCGGTGCTCAGTGCTCAGGGTGCTAGGTTCTCAGTACTCAGGGTGCTGGGTGCTCACTGCTCGGGGTGCTGGGTGCTCAGTGCTCAGGGTGATCAGTGCTCAGTACTCAGGGTGCTGGGTGCTCAGTGCTCAGGGTGCTGGGTGCTCAGTCCTCAGGGTGCTCAGTACTCAGGGTGCTCGGTGCTCAGTGCTCAGTACTCAGGGTGCTCAGTACTCAGGGTGCTGGTTGCTCAGTGCTCGGGGTGCTGGGTGCTCAGTACTCAGGGTGCTGCGTGATCAGTGCTCAGTGTGCTGGGTGCTCAGTGCTCAGGGTGATCAGTGCTCAGTTATCAGGGTGCTGGGTGCTCAGTCCTCCGGGTGCTCAGTGCTCAGGGTGCTGGGTGCTCAGTGCTCGGGGCGCTCGGTGCTCAGTACTCAGGGTGCTGAGTGCTCAGTACTCAGGGTGCTGGGTGCTCAGTACTCAGGGTGCTGGGTGCTCAGTACTCAGGGTGCTGGGTGCTCAGTGCTCGGTGTGCTGGGTGCTCAGTGCTCAGGGTGATCGGTGCTCAGTTATCAGGGTGCTGGGTGCTCAGTCCTCCGGGTGCTCAGTGATCAGGGTGCTGTGTGCTCAGTGCTCGGGGTGCTCGGTGCTCAGTACTCAGGGTGCTGAGTGCTCAGTACTCAGGGTGCTGGGTGCTCAGTACTCAGGGTGCTGGGTGCTCAGTACTCAGGGTGCTGGGTGCTCAGGGTGCTGGGTGCTCAGTGCTCAGGGTGCTGGGTGCTCAGTGCTCAGGGTGCTGGGTGCTCAGGGCTGTGGTGCTGGGTGCTCAGTGCTCAGTGCTCAGGGTGCTGGGTGCTCAGTGCTCAGTGTGCTGGGTGCTCAGTGCTAAGGTTGCTCTGTGCTCAGTACTCAGTGTGCTGGGTGCTCAGTGCTCGGGGTGCTGGGTGCTCAGTGCTCGGGGTGCTCGGTGCTCAGTACTCAAGGTGCTGGGTGCTCAGTGCTCAGGGTGCTGGGTGCTCAGTCCTCGGGGTGCTCCGTGCTCAGTGATCAGGGTGCTGGGTGCTCAGTACTCAGGGTGCTCGGTGCTCAGTACTCAGGGTTCTCAGTGCTCAGTTCTCAGGGTGCTGGGTGCTCAGTACTCAGGGTGCTCAGTGCTCAGTACTCGGGGTGCTTGTTGCTCAGTACTCAGGGTGCTCAGTGCTCAGTACTCGGGGTGCTGGGTGCTCAGTGCTCGGGGTGCTCAGTTCTCAGTGCTCGGGGTGCTGGGTGCTCAGTGCTAGGGGCGCTGGGTGCTCAGTGCTCTGGGTGCAGGGTGCTCAGTGCTCTGGGTGCTTAGTGCTCAGTACTCAGGGTGCTGGGTGCTCAGTACTCATGGTGCTGGGTGCTCATTCTCAGGGTGCTGGGTGCTCAGTGCTCGAATTGCTGGGTGCTCAGTACTCAGGGTGCTGGGGGCTCAGTACTCAGGGTGCTGGGTGCTCAGTACTCAGGGTGCTCGGTTCTCAGTACTCAGGGTGCTGGGTGCTCATTCTCGGGGTGCTGGGTGCTCAGTGATCGGGGTGCTGGGTGCTCAGTACTCAGGGTGCTGGGGGCTCAGTACTCAGGGTTCTGGGTGCTCAGTACTCAGGGTGATCTGTTCTCAGTACTCAGGTTGCTGGGTGCTCAGTGCTCGGGGTTCTGGGTGCTCAGTACTCGGGGTGCTCAGTGCTCAGTACTCAGGGTGCTGGGTGCTCAGTACTCTGGTTGGTGGGTGCTCAGTGCTCGGGGTGCTCGGTGCTCAGTACTCGGGGTGCTGGGTGCTCAGTACTCGGGGTGCTGGGTGCTCAGTGCTCAGGGTGCTGGGTGCTCAGTGCTCGGGGTGCTGGGTGCTCAGTGCTGAGGGTGGTGCTGGGTGCTCAGTACTCAGGGTGCTGGGTGCTCAGTGCTCAGGGTGCTGGGTGCTCAGTACTAAGGGTGCTGGGTGCTCAGTACTCAGGGTGCTCGGTGCTCAGTACTCAGGGTGCTGGGTGCTCAGAGCTCAGGGTGCTGGGTACTCAGTATTCAGGGTGCTGGGTGCTCAGTACTCAGGGTGCTGGGTGCTCAGTGCTCAGGGTGCTGGGTGCTCAGTGCTCAGGGTGCTGGGTGCTCAGTACTCAGGGTGCTGGGTGCTCAGTGCTCAGGGTGATGGGTGCTCAGTACTCAGGGTGCTCAGTACTCAGGGTGCTGGGTGCTCAGTACTCGGGGTGCTGTGTGCTCTGTACTCAGGGTGCTGGGTGCTCAGTGCTCGGGGTGCTGGGTGCTCAGTGCTCAGGGTGATCGGTGCTCAGTACTCAGCGTGCTGGGTGCTCACTGCTCAGGGTGCTGGGTGCTCAGTCCTCAGGGTGCTCAGTGCTCAGGGTGCTGGGTGCTCAGTGCTCGGGGTGCTCGGTGCTCAGTGCTCAGGGTGCTGGGTGCTCAGTGCTCAGTGCTCAGGGTGTTGGGTGCTCAGTGCTCAGTGTTCAGGGTGCTGGGTGGTCAGTACTCAGGGTGCTGGTTGCTCAGTACTCAGGGTGCTGGGTGCTCAGTGCTCAGGGTGCTGTGTGCTCAGTACTCTCGGTGTTGGGTGCTCAGTACTCAGGGTGCTGGGTGCTCAGTGCTCCCGGTGCTGTGTGCTCAGTGCTCGGGGTGCTGGGTGCTCAGTGCTCAGGGTGCTGGGTGCTCAGTATTCAGGGTGCTGGGTGCTCAGTGCTCGGGGTGCTCGGTGCTCAGTACTCAAGGTGCTTCGTGCTCAGTGCTCAGGTTGCTGGGTGCTCAGTCCTCGGGGTGCTCCGTGCTCAGTGCTCAGGGTGCTGGGTGCTCAGTACTCAGGGTGCTCGGTGCTCAGTACTCAGGGTTCTCAGTGCTCAGGGTGCTGGGTGCTCAGTACTCAGGGTGCTCAGTGCTCAGTACTAGGGGTGCTGGTTGCTCAGTACTCAGGGTGCTCAGTGCTCAGTACTCGGGGTGCTGGGTGCTCAGTGCTCAGTGTGCTCAGTGCGCAGTGCTCGGGGTGCTGGGTGCTCAGTGCTCGGGGTGCTAGGTGCTCAGTACTCAGGGTGCTGTGTGCACAGTGCTCAGTACTCAGCGTGCTGGGTTCTCAGTGCTCAGAGTGTTGGGTGCTCAGTACTCAGGGTGCTGGTTGCTCAGTGCTCAGTGCTCAGAGTGCTCAGTGCTCAGGGTGCTCAGTGCTCAGGGTGCTGGGTGCTCAGGGTGCTGGGTGCTCAGTGCTCGGGGTGCTGGGTGCTCATTGCTCAGTGCTCAGGGTGCTCTGTGCTCAGTGCTCAGTGCTCAGGGTGCTGGGTGTTCAGTACTCAGGGTGCTCGGTGCTCAGTGCTCAGGGTGCTGGGTGCTCAGTACTCAGGGTGCTGGGTGCTCAGTGCTCGGGGTGCTGGGTGCTCAGTGCTCAGGGTGATCAGTGCTCAGTACTCAGGGTGCTGGGTGCTCAGTGCTCAGGGTGCTGGGTGCTCAGTCCTCAGGGTGCTCAGTACCCAGGGTGCTCGGTGCTCAGTGCTCAGTACTCAGGGTGCTCAGTACTCAGGGTGCTGAGTGCTCAGTGCTCGGGGTGCTGGGTGCTCAGTACTTAGGATGCTGGGTGCTCAGTACTCTGGGTGCTGGGTGCTCAGTACTCTGGGTGTTGGGTGCTCAGTCCCCCGGGTGCTCAGTGCTCCGGGTGCTGGGTGCTCAGTACTCAGTGTGCTGGGTGCTCAGTACTCAGGGTGCTGGGTGCTCAGTGCTCAGGGTGCTGGGTGCTCAGTCCCCCGGGTGCTCAGTGCTCAGGGTGCTGGTTGCTCAGTACTCAGTGTGCTGGGTGCTCAGTGCTCAGGGTGCTGGGTGCTCAGTACTCTGGGTGTTGGGTGCTCAGTACTCAGGGTGCTGGGTGCTCCGTGCTCGGGGTGCTGGGTGCTCAGTGCTCAGGGTTCTGGGTGCTCAGTGCTCAGGTTGCTGGGTGCTCTGTACTCAGGGTGCTGGGTGCTTAGTGCTCGGGGTGCTCGGTGCTCAGTACTCAAGGTGCTGGGTGCTCAGTGCTCAGGGTGCTGGGTGCTCAGTCCTCGGGGTGCTCAGGGTGCTGGGTGCTCAGTGCTCAGGGTGCTGGGTGCTCAGTGCTCGGGGTGCTGGGTGCTGAGTGCTCAGGGTGCTGGGTGCTCAGTGCTCGGGGTGCTCGGTGCTCAGTGCTCAGGGTCCTGGGTGCTCAGTACTCATGGTGCTGGGTGCTTAGTACTCAGGGTGCTCAGTGATCAGTACACAGGGTGCTGGGTGCTCAGTGCTCGGGGTGCTGGGTGCTCAGTGCTCAGTACTCAGGGTGCTGGGTGCTCAGTGCTCGGGGTGCTGGGTGCTCAGTACTCAGCGTGCTGGGTGCTCAATACTCAGGGTGCTGGGTGCTCAGTGCTCAGGGTGCTGGTGTCACACTGCTCAGGGTGCTGGTTGCTCAGTGATTGGGGTGCTGGGTGCTTAGTACTCAGGGTGCTCAGTGCTCAGGGAGCTCGGTGCTCATTACTCAGGGTGCTGGGTGCTCAGTTCTCAGTGCTCGGGGTCCTGGGTGCTCCGTGCTCAGGGTGCTGGGTGCTCAGTGCTCTGGGTGCTTAGTGCTCAGTACTCAGGGTGCTGGGTGCTCAGTACTCATGGTGCTGGGTGCTCATTCTCAGGGTGCTAGGGGCTCAGTACTCAGGGTGCTGGGTGCTCAGTACTCAGGGTGCTCGGTTCTCAGTACTCAGGGTGCTGGGTGCTCAGTGCTCGGGGTTCTGGGTGCTCAGTACTCGGGGTGCTCAGTGCTCAGTACTCAGGGTGCTGGGTGCTCAGTACTCAGGGTGCTGGGTGCTCAGTGCTCGGGGTGCTCGGTGCTCAGTACTCGGGGTGCTGGGTGCTCAGTACTCGGGGTGCTGGGTGCTCAGTGCTCAGGGTGCTGGGTGCTCAGTGCTCGGTGTGCTGGGTGCTCAGTGCTGAGGGTGGTGCTGGGTGCTCAGTACTCAGGGTGCTGGGTGCTCAGTGCTCAGGGTGCTGGGTGCTCAGTACTAACGTTGCTGGGTGCTCAGTACTCAGGGTGCGCGGTGCTCAGTGCTCAGGCTTCTGGGTGCTCAGTACTCAGGGTGCTGGGTGCTCAGTGCTCATGGTGATCGGTGCTCAGTACTCAGGGTGCTGGGTGCTCAGTGCTCGGGGTGCTGGGTGCTCAGTACACGGGGTGCTGGGTGCTCTGTACTCAGGGTGCTGGGTGCTCAGTGCTCGGGGTCCTAGGTGCTCAGTGCTCAGTACTCAGGGTGCTCAGTACTCAGCGTGCTGGGTGCTCAGTGCTCAGAGTGTTGGGTGCTCAGTACTCAGGGTGCTGGGTGCTCAGTGCTCAGTGCTCAGGGTGCTCAGTGCTAAGGGTGCTCAGTGCTCAGGGTGCTGGGTGCTCAGGGTGCTGGGTGCTCAGTGCTCGGGGTGCTGGGTGCTCAGTGCTCAGTGCTCAGGGTGCTGGGTGCTCAGTGCTCAGTGCTCAGGGTGCTGGGTGTTCAGTACTCAGGGTGCTCGGTGCTCAGTGCTCAGGGTGCTGGGTGCTCAGTACTCAGGGTGCTGGGTGCTCAGTGCTCGGGGTGCTGGGTGCTCAGTGATCAGGGTGATCTGTGCTCACTACTCAGGGTGCTGGGTGCTCAGTGCTCCGGGTCCTGGGTGCTCAGTCCTCAGGGTGCTCGGTGCTCAGTGCTCAGTATTCAGGCTGCTCAGTACTCAGGGTGCTGGGTGCTCAGTGCTCGGGGTGCTGGGTGCTCAGTACTCAGGGTGCTGGGTGCTCAGTACTCGGGGTGCTGGGTGCTCAGTACTCAGGGTGCTGGGTGCTCAGTCCTCCGGGTGCTCAGTGCTCAGGGTGCTGGGTGCTCAGTACTCAGGGTGCTGGGAGCTCAGTACTCGGGGTGCTGGGTGCTCAGTGCTCAGGGTGATTGGTGCTCAGTGCTCAGGGTGCTGGGTGCTCAGTCCTCCGGGTGCTCAGTGCTCAGGGTGCTGGGTGCTCAGTACTCAGGGTGCTGGGTGCTCAGTACTCGGGGTGCTGGGTGCTCAGTGCTCAGGGTGCTGGGTGCTCAGTGCTCGGGGTGCTGGTGCTCAGTGCTCAGGGTGATCGGTGCTCAGTGCTCAGGGTGCTGGGTGCTCAGTCCTCCGGGTGCTCAGTGCTCAGGGTGCTGGGTGCTCAGTACTCAGGGTGCTGGGTGCTCAGTACTCGGGGTGCTGGGTGCTCAGTGCTCAGGGTGCTGGGTGCTCAGTACTCAGGGTGCTGGGTGCTCCGTGCTCGGGGTGCTGGCTGCTCAGTGCTCAGGGTGCTATGTGCTCAGTGCTCAGGGTGCTGGGTGCTCAGTACTCAGGGTGCTGGGTGCTTAGTGCTCGGAGTGCTCGGTGCTCAGTACTCAAGGTGCTGGGTGCTCAGTGCTCAGGGTGCTGGGTGCTCAGTCCTCGGGGTGCTCCGTGCTCAGGGTGCTGGGTGCTCAGTGCTCAGGGTGCTGGGTGCTCAGTGCTCGGGGTGCTGGGTGCTGAGTGCTCAGGGTGCTGGGTGCTCAGTGCTCGGGGTGCTCGGTGCTCAGTGCTCAGGGTCCCGGGTGCTCAGTACTCAGGGTGCTGGGTGCTTAGTTCTCAGGGTGCTCAGTGCTCAGTATACAGGGTGCTGGGTGCTCAGTGCTCGGGGTGCTGGGTGCTCAGTACTCAGGGTGCTGGGTGCTCCGTGCTCGGGGTGCTGGCTGCTCAGTGCTCAGGGTGCTATATGCTCAGTGCTCAGGGTGCTGGGTGCTCAGTACTCAGGGTGCTGGGTGCTTAGTGCTCGGGGTGCTCGGTGCTCAGTACTCAAGGTGCTGGGTGCTCAGTGCTCAGGGTGCTGGGTGCTCAGTCCTCGGGGTGCTCCGTGCTCAGGGTGCTGGGTGCTCAGTGCTCAGGGTGCTGGGTGCTCAGTGCTCGGGGTGCTGGGTGCTCAGTGCTCAGTACTCAGGGTGCTGGTTGCTCAGTGCTCGGGGTGCTGGGTGCTCAGTACTCAGCATGCTGGGTGCTCAGTACTCAGGGTGCTGGGTGCTCAGTGCTCAGGGTGCTGGGTGCTCAGTGCTCAGGGTGCTGGGTGCTCAGTGATCGGGGTGCTGGGTGCTCAGTACTCAGGGTGCTCAGTGCTCGGGGAGCTCGGTGCTCAGTACTCAGGGTGCTGGGTGCTCAGTTCTCAGTGCTCGGGGTCCTGGGTGCTCCGTGCTCGGGGTGCTGGGTTCTCAGTGCTCTGGGTGCTTAGTGCTCAGTACTCAGGGTGCTGGGTGCTCAGTATTCATGGTGCTGCGTGCTCATTCTCAGGGTTCTAGGGGCTCAGTACTCAGGGTGCTGGGTGCTCAGTACTCAGGGTGCTCGGTTCTCAGTACTCAGGGTGCTGGGTGCTCATTCTCGGGGTGCTGGGTGCTCAGTGCTCGGGGTGCTGGGTGCTCAGTACTCAGGGTGCTGGGGGCTCAGTACTCAGGGTGCTGGGTGCTCAGTACTCAGGGTGATCTGTTCTCAGTACTCAGGTTGGTGGCTGCTCAGTGCTCGGGGTGCTGGGTGCTCAGTACTCGGGGTGCTCAGTGCTCAGTACTCAGGGTGCTGGGTGCTCAGTACTCAGGGTGCTGGGTGCTCAGTGCTCGAGGTGCTCGGTGTTCAGTACTCGGGGTGCTGGGTGCTCAGTACTCAGGGTGCTGGGTGCTCAGTGCTCAGGGTGCTGGGTGCTCAGTGCTCGGGGTGCTGGGTGCTCAGTGCTGAGGGTGGTGCTGGGTGCTCAGTACTCAGGGTGCTGGGTGCTCAGTGCTCAGGGTGCTGGGTGCTCAGTACTAAGGGTGCTGGGTGCTCAGTACTCAGGGTGCTCGGTGCTCAGTACTCAGGGTGCTGGGTGCTCAGTGCTCAGGGTGCTGGGTACTCAGTACTCAGGGTGCTGGGTGCTCAGTACTCAGGGTGCTGGGTGCTCAGTGCTCAGGGTGCTAGGTGCTCAGTGCTCAGGCTGCTGGGTGCTCAGTACTCAGGGTGCTGGGTGCTCAGTGCTCATCCTGATCGGTGCTCAGTACTCAGGGTGCTGGGTGCTCAGTGCTCGGGGTGCTGGGTGCTCAGTACACGGGGTGCTGGGTGCTCTGTACTCAGGGTGCTGGGTGCTCAGTGCTCGGGGTCCTAGGTGCTCAGTGCTCAGGGTGATCGGTGCTCAGTACTCAGCGTGCTGGGTGCTCAGTGCTCAGAGTGTTGGGTGCTCAGTACTCAGGGTGCTGGATGCTCAGTGCTCAGTGCTCAGGGTACTCAGTGCCCAGGGTGCTCAGTGCTCAGGGTGCTGGGTGCTCAGGGTGCTGGGTGCTCAGTGCTCGGGGTGCTGGGTGCTGGGTGCTCAGTGCTCAGGGTGCTGGGTGCTCAGTGCTCAGTGCTCAGGGTGCTGGGTGTTCAGTACTCAGGGTGCTTGGTGCTCAGTGCTCAGGGTGCTGGGTGCTCAGTACTCAGGGTGCTGGGTGCTCAGTGCTCGGGGTGCTGGGTGCTCAGTGATCAGGGTGATCTGTGCTCAGTACTCAGGGTGCTGGGTGCTCAGTGCTCAGGGTGCTGGGTGCTCAGTCCTCAGGGTGCTCAGTACTCAGGGTGCTCGGTGCTCAGTGCTCAGTACTCAGGGTGCTCAGTACTCAGGGTGCTGGGTGCTCAGTGCTCGGGGTGCTGGGTGCTCAGTGCTCGGGGTGCTGGGTGCTCAGTACTCAGGGTGCTGGGTGCTCTGTACTCAGGGTGCTGGGTGCTTAGTGCTCGGGGTGCTCGGTGCTCAGTACTCAAGGTGCTGGGTGCTCAGTGCTCAGGGTGCTGGGTGCTCAGTCCTCGGGGTGCTCAGGGTGCTGGGTGCTCAGTGCTCAGGGTGCTGGGTGCTCAGTGCTCGGGGTGCTGGGTGCTGAGTGCTCAGGGTGCTGGGTGCTCAGTGCTCGGGGTGCTCGGTGCTCAGTGCTCAGGGTCCTGGGTGCTCAGTACTCATGGTGCTGGGTGCTTAGTACTCAGGGTGCTCAGTGATCAGTACACAGGGTGCTGGGTGCTCAGTGCTCGGGGTGCTGGGTGCTCAGTGCTCAGTACTCAGGGTGCTGGGTGCTCAGTGCTCGGGGTGCTGGGTGCTCAGTACTCAGCGTGCTGGGTGCTCAATACTCAGGGTGCTGGGTGCTCAGTGCTCAGGGTGCTGGTGTCACACTGCTCAGGGTGCTGGTTGCTCAGTGATTGGGGTGCTGGGTGCTTAGTACTCAGGGTGCTCAGTGCTCAGGGAGCTCGGTGCTCATTACTCAGGGTGCTGGGTGCTCAGTTCTCAGTGCTCGGGGTCCTGGGTGCTCCGTGCTCAGGGTGCTGGGTGCTCAGTGCTCTGGGTGCTTAGTGCTCAGTACTCAGGGTGCTGGGTGCTCAGTACTCATGGTGCTGGGTGCTCATTCTCAGGGTGCTAGGGGCTCAGTACTCAGGGTGCTGGGTGCTCAGTACTCAGGGTGCTCGGTTCTCAGTACTCAGGGTGCTGGGTGCTCAGTGCTCGGGGTTCTGGGTGCTCAGTACTCGGGGTGCTCAGTGCTCAGTACTCAGGGTGCTGGGTGCTCAGTACTCAGGGTGCTGGGTGCTCAGTGCTCGGGGTGCTCGGTGCTCAGTACTCGGGGTGCTGGGTGCTCAGTACTCGGGGTGCTGGGTGCTCAGTGCTCAGGGTGCTGGGTGCTCAGTGCTCGGTGTGCTGGGTGCTCAGTGCTGAGGGTGGTGCTGGGTGCTCAGTACTCAGGGTGCTGGGTGCTCAGTGCTCAGGGTGCTGGGTGCTCAGTACTAACGTTGCTGGGTGCTCAGTACTCAGGGTGCGCGGTGCTCAGTGCTCAGGCTTCTGGGTGCTCAGTACTCAGGGTGCTGGGTGCTCAGTGCTCATGGTGATCGGTGCTCAGTACTCAGGGTGCTGGGTGCTCAGTGCTCGGGGTGCTGGGTGCTCAGTACACGGGGTGCTGGGTGCTCTGTACTCAGGGTGCTGGGTGCTCAGTGCTCGGGGTCCTAGGTGCTCAGTGCTCAGTACTCAGGGTGCTCAGTACTCAGCGTGCTGGGTGCTCAGTGCTCAGAGTGTTGGGTGCTCAGTACTCAGGGTGCTGGGTGCTCAGTGCTCAGTGCTCAGGGTGCTCAGTGCTAAGGGTGCTCAGTGCTCAGGGTGCTGGGTGCTCAGGGTGCTGGGTGCTCAGTGCTCGGGGTGCTGGGTGCTCAGTGCTCAGTGCTCAGGGTGCTGGGTGCTCAGTGCTCAGTGCTCAGGGTGCTGGGTGTTCAGTACTCAGGGTGCTCGGTGCTCAGTGCTCAGGGTGCTGGGTGCTCAGTACTCAGGGTGCTGGGTGCTCAGTGCTCGGGGTGCTGGGTGCTCAGTGATCAGGGTGATCTGTGCTCACTACTCAGGGTGCTGGGTGCTCAGTGCTCCGGGTCCTGGGTGCTCAGTCCTCAGGGTGCTCGGTGCTCAGTGCTCAGTATTCAGGCTGCTCAGTACTCAGGGTGCTGGGTGCTCAGTGCTCGGGGTGCTGGGTGCTCAGTACTCAGGGTGCTGGGTGCTCAGTACTCGGGGTGCTGGGTGCTCAGTACTCAGGGTGCTGGGTGCTCAGTCCTCCGGGTGCTCAGTGCTCAGGGTGCTGGGTGCTCAGTACTCAGGGTGCTGGGAGCTCAGTACTCGGGGTGCTGGGTGCTCAGTGCTCAGGGTGATTGGTGCTCAGTGCTCAGGGTGCTGGGTGCTCAGTCCTCCGGGTGCTCAGTGCTCAGGGTGCTGGGTGCTCAGTACTCAGGGTGCTGGGTGCTCAGTACTCGGGGTGCTGGGTGCTCAGTGCTCAGGGTGCTGGGTGCTCAGTGCTCGGGGTGCTGGTGCTCAGTGCTCAGGGTGATCGGTGCTCAGTGCTCAGGGTGCTGGGTGCTCAGTCCTCCGGGTGCTCAGTGCTCAGGGTGCTGGGTGCTCAGTACTCAGGGTGCTGGGTGCTCAGTACTCGGGGTGCTGGGTGCTCAGTGCTCAGGGTGCTGGGTGCTCAGTACTCAGGGTGCTGGGTGCTCCGTGCTCGGGGTGCTGGCTGCTCAGTGCTCAGGGTGCTATGTGCTCAGTGCTCAGGGTGCTGGGTGCTCAGTACTCAGGGTGCTGGGTGCTTAGTGCTCGGAGTGCTCGGTGCTCAGTACTCAAGGTGCTGGGTGCTCAGTGCTCAGGGTGCTGGGTGCTCAGTCCTCGGGGTGCTCCGTGCTCAGGGTGCTGGGTGCTCAGTGCTCAGGGTGCTGGGTGCTCAGTGCTCGGGGTGCTGGGTGCTGAGTGCTCAGGGTGCTGGGTGCTCAGTGCTCGGGGTGCTCGGTGCTCAGTGCTCAGGGTCCCGGGTGCTCAGTACTCAGGGTGCTGGGTGCTTAGTTCTCAGGGTGCTCAGTGCTCAGTATACAGGGTGCTGGGTGCTCAGTGCTCGGGGTGCTGGGTGCTCAGTACTCAGGGTGCTGGGTGCTCCGTGCTCGGGGTGCTGGCTGCTCAGTGCTCAGGGTGCTATATGCTCAGTGCTCAGGGTGCTGGGTGCTCAGTACTCAGGGTGCTGGGTGCTTAGTGCTCGGGGTGCTCGGTGCTCAGTACTCAAGGTGCTGGGTGCTCAGTGCTCAGGGTGCTGGGTGCTCAGTCCTCGGGGTGCTCCGTGCTCAGGGTGCTGGGTGCTCAGTGCTCAGGGTGCTGGGTGCTCAGTGCTCGGGGTGCTGGGTGCTCAGTGCTCAGTACTCAGGGTGCTGGTTGCTCAGTGCTCGGGGTGCTGGGTGCTCAGTACTCAGCATGCTGGGTGCTCAGTACTCAGGGTGCTGGGTGCTCAGTGCTCAGGGTGCTGGGTGCTCAGTGCTCAGGGTGCTGGGTGCTCAGTGATCGGGGTGCTGGGTGCTCAGTACTCAGGGTGCTCAGTGCTCGGGGAGCTCGGTGCTCAGTACTCAGGGTGCTGGGTGCTCAGTTCTCAGTGCTCGGGGTCCTGGGTGCTCCGTGCTCGGGGTGCTGGGTTCTCAGTGCTCTGGGTGCTTAGTGCTCAGTACTCAGGGTGCTGGGTGCTCAGTATTCATGGTGCTGCGTGCTCATTCTCAGGGTTCTAGGGGCTCAGTACTCAGGGTGCTGGGTGCTCAGTACTCAGGGTGCTCGGTTCTCAGTACTCAGGGTGCTGGGTGCTCATTCTCGGGGTGCTGGGTGCTCAGTGCTCGGGGTGCTGGGTGCTCAGTACTCAGGGTGCTGGGGGCTCAGTACTCAGGGTGCTGGGTGCTCAGTACTCAGGGTGATCTGTTCTCAGTACTCAGGTTGGTGGCTGCTCAGTGCTCGGGGTGCTGGGTGCTCAGTACTCGGGGTGCTCAGTGCTCAGTACTCAGGGTGCTGGGTGCTCAGTACTCAGGGTGCTGGGTGCTCAGTGCTCGAGGTGCTCGGTGTTCAGTACTCGGGGTGCTGGGTGCTCAGTACTCAGGGTGCTGGGTGCTCAGTGCTCAGGGTGCTGGGTGCTCAGTGCTCGGGGTGCTGGGTGCTCAGTGCTGAGGGTGGTGCTGGGTGCTCAGTACTCAGGGTGCTGGGTGCTCAGTGCTCAGGGTGCTGGGTGCTCAGTACTAAGGGTGCTGGGTGCTCAGTACTCAGGGTGCTCGGTGCTCAGTACTCAGGGTGCTGGGTGCTCAGTGCTCAGGGTGCTGGGTACTCAGTACTCAGGGTGCTGGGTGCTCAGTACTCAGGGTGCTGGGTGCTCAGTGCTCAGGGTGCTAGGTGCTCAGTGCTCAGGCTGCTGGGTGCTCAGTACTCAGGGTGCTGGGTGCTCAGTGCTCATCCTGATCGGTGCTCAGTACTCAGGGTGCTGGGTGCTCAGTGCTCGGGGTGCTGGGTGCTCAGTACACGGGGTGCTGGGTGCTCTGTACTCAGGGTGCTGGGTGCTCAGTGCTCGGGGTCCTAGGTGCTCAGTGCTCAGGGTGATCGGTGCTCAGTACTCAGCGTGCTGGGTGCTCAGTGCTCAGAGTGTTGGGTGCTCAGTACTCAGGGTGCTGGATGCTCAGTGCTCAGTGCTCAGGGTACTCAGTGCCCAGGGTGCTCAGTGCTCAGGGTGCTGGGTGCTCAGGGTGCTGGGTGCTCAGTGCTCGGGGTGCTGGGTGCTGGGTGCTCAGTGCTCAGGGTGCTGGGTGCTCAGTGCTCAGTGCTCAGGGTGCTGGGTGTTCAGTACTCAGGGTGCTTGGTGCTCAGTGCTCAGGGTGCTGGGTGCTCAGTACTCAGGGTGCTGGGTGCTCAGTGCTCGGGGTGCTGGGTGCTCAGTGATCAGGGTGATCTGTGCTCAGTACTCAGGGTGCTGGGTGCTCAGTGCTCAGGGTGCTGGGTGCTCAGTCCTCAGGGTGCTCAGTACTCAGGGTGCTCGGTGCTCAGTGCTCAGTACTCAGGGTGCTCAGTACTCAGGGTGCTGGGTGCTCAGTGCTCGGGGTGCTGGGTGCTCAGTGCTCGGGGTGCTGGGTTCTCAGTACTCAGGGTGCTGGGTGCTCAGTTCTCGGGGTGCTCGGTGATCAGTACTCAGTGCTCAGGGTGCTCAGTGCTCATGGTGCTGGGTGTTCAGTACTCAGGGTGCTTGGTGCTCAGTACTCAGGGTGCTGGGTGCTCAGTGCTCAGGGTGCTGGGTGCTCAGTACTCGGGGTGCTCGGTGCTCAGTGCTCAGGGTGCTGTGTGCTCAGTACTCAGGGTGCTGGGTGCTCAGTACTCAGGGTGCTGGGTGCTCAGTGCTCAGGGTGCTGGGTGCTCAGTACTCAGGGTGCTGGGTGCTCAGTGCTCAGGGTGGTGGGTGCTCAGTGCTCAGGCTACTGGGTGCTCAGTGCTCAGGGTGCTGGGTGCTCGGTTCTCGGGGTGCTGGGTGCTTAGTTCTCGCGGTGCCCGGTGCTCAGTACTCGGGGTGCTCAGTGCTCAGTACTCAGGGTGCTGGGTGCTCAGTGCTCAGGGTGCTGGGTGCTCAGTACTCAGGGTGCTGGGTGCTCGGTGCTCAGTACGCTTGGTGTTCAGTACTCAGGGTGCTGGGTGCTCAGTACTCAGGGTGCTCGGTGCTCAGTACTCAGGGTGCTGGGTGCTCAGTGCTCGGGGTGCTGGGTGCTCAGTACTCAGGGTGCTGGGAGCTCAGTGCTCAGGGTGCTGGGTACTCAGTGCTCAGGGTGCTGGGTGCTCAGTATTCAGGGTGCTGGGTGGTCAGTACTCAGGGTGCTCGGTGCTCAGTGCTCGGGGTGCTGGGTGCTCAGTGCTCACGGTGCTGGGTGCTCAGTGCTCGGGGTGCTCGGTGCTCAGTACTCAGGGTGCTGGGTGCTCAGTGCTCGGGGTGCTCGGTGCTCAGTGCTCAAGGTGCTGGGTGCTCAGTACTCAGGGTGCTGGGTACTCAGTGCTCAGGGTGCTCGGTGCTCAATACGTTGGGTGCTCAGTACTCAGGGTGCTGGGTGCTCAGTGCTCAGGGTGCTGGGGGCTCAGTGCTCAGGGTGCTGGGTGCTCAGTGCTCAGGGTGCTGGGTGCTCGGTGCTCGGCGTGCTGGGTGCTTAGTGCTCGCGGTGCCTGGTGCTCAGTACTCGGGGTGCTCAGTGCTCAGTACTCAGGGTCCTGGGTGCTCAGTGCTCAGAGTGCTGGGTGCTCAGTACTCAGGGTGCTGGGGGCTCGGTGCTCAGTACGCTGGGTGCTCAGTACTCAGGGTGCTGGGTGCTCAGTACTCAGGGTGCTCGGTACTCAGTACTCAGGGTGCTGGGTGCTCAGTGCTCGGGGTGCTGGGTGCTCAGTACTCATGGTGCTGGGTGCTCAGTGCTCGGGGTGGTCGGTGCTCAGTACGCTGGGTGCTCAGTACTCAGGGTGATGGGTGCTCAGTACTCAGGGTGCTGGGTGCTTAGTACTCAGGGTGCTGGGTGCTCAGTGCTCGGGGTGCTGGGTGCTCAGTGCTCAGTGCTCAGTACTCAGGGTGCTGGGTGCACAGTGCTCAGGGTGCTGGGTGCTCAGTGCTCAGGGTGCTGGGTGCTCAGTGCTCAGGGTGCTGGGTACTCAGTGCTCAGGGTGCTGGGTGCTCAGTACTCAGGGTGCTTGGTGCTCAGTACTCAGGGTGCTGCGTGCTCAGTGCTCGGGGTGCTGGGTGCTCAGTGCTCGGGGTGCTGGGTGCTCAGTGCTCGGGGTGCTCGGTGCTCAGTACTCAGTGTGCTGGGTGCTCAGTGCTCGAGGTGCTCAGTACTCAGGGTGCTGTGTGTACAGTGCTCAGGGTGCTGGGTGCTCAGTACTCAGTGTGCTCGGTGCTTAGTACTCAGGGGGCTGGGTGCTCAGTGCTCGAGGTGATGGGTGCTCAGTGATCAGTACTCAAGGTGCTGGGTGCTCAGTGCTCGGGGTGCTGGGTGCTCAGTGCTCAGTACTCAGGGTGCTGGGTGCTCAGTGCTCAGGGTGCTGGGTGCTCAGTGCTCGGGGTGCTGGGTGCTCAGTACTCAGGGTGCTGGGTGCTCTGTTCTCGGGGTGTCGGTGATCAGTACTCAGTGCTCAGGGTGCTCAGTGCTCAGGGTGCTGGGTGTTCAGTACTCAGGGTGCTTGGTGCTCAGTACTCAGGGTGATGGGTGCTCAGTGCTCAGGGTGCTGGGTGCTCAGTACTCGGGGTGCTGGGTGCTCAGTACTCAGGGTGCTGGGTGCTCAGTGCTCAGGGTGCTGGGTGCTCAGTGCTCGGTGTGCTGGGTGCTCAGTGCTCAGTACTCAGGGTGCTGGGTGCTCAGTGCTCGGGGTCCTGGGTGCTCAGTGCTCAGTACTCAGGGTGCTGGGTGCTCAGTGCTCAGGGTGCTGTGTGCTCAGTGCTCAGGGTGCTGGGTACTCAGTGCTCAGGGTGCTGGGTGTTCAGTACTCAGGGTGCTGGGTGCTCAGTACTCAGGGTGCTATGTGCTCAGTGCTCGGGGTGCTGGGTGCTCAGTGCTCACGGTGCTGGGTGCTCAGTGCTCGGGGTGCTCGGTGCTCAGTACTCAGGGTGCTCAGTACTCAGGTTGCTGGGTGCTTCGTGCTCGGGGTGCTGGGTGCTCAGTGCTCAGGGTGCTGGGTGCTCAGTACTCAGGGTGCTGGGTGCTCAGTACTCAGGGTGCTGGGTGCTCAGTCCTCAGGGTGCTCTGTGCTCAGGGTGCTGGGTGCTCAGTGCTCGGGGTGCTCGGTGCTCAGTACTCAGGGTGCTGGGTGCTCAGTCCTCAGGGTGCTGGGTGCTCAGGGTGCTGGGTGCTCAGTGCTCGGGGTGCTCGGTGCTCAGTATTCAGGGTGCTGGGTGCTCAGGGTGCTGGGTGCTCAGTGCTCGGGGTGCTCGGTGCTCAGTATTCAGGGTGCTGAGTGCTCAGTACTCAGGGTGCTGGGTGCTCAGTACTCAGGGTCCTGGGTGCTCAGTGCTCGGGGTGCTGGGGGTTCTCAGTGCTCAGGGTGCTGGGTGCTCAGTGCTCGGGGTGCTGGGTGCTCAGAACTCAGGGTGCTGGGTGCTCAGTACTCAGGGTGCTGGGTGCTCAGTGCTCAGTGTGCTGGGTGCTCAGTACTCAGGGTGCTCATTGCTCAGGGTGCTGGGTGCTCAGTACTCAGGGTGCTGGGTGCTCAGTGCTCAGGGTGCTCGGTGCTCAATACTTTGGGTGCTCAGTACTCAGGGTGCTGGGTGCTCAGTGCTCAGGGTGCTGGGTGCTCAGTGCTCAGGGTGCTGGGTGCTCAGTGCTCAGAGTGCTGGGTGCTCAGTGCTCGGGGTGCTGGGTGCTCAGTGCTCACGGTGCTGGGTGCTCAGTGCTCGGGGTGCTCGGTGCTCAGTACTCAGGGTGCTCAGTACTCAGGGTGCTGGGTGCTTAGTGCTCGGGGTGCTGGGTGCTCAGTGCTCAGGGTGAACGGTGCTCAGTACTCCGGATGCTGGGTGCTCAGTACTCAGGGTGCTGGGTGCTCAGTACTCAGGGTGCTGGGTGCTCAGTCCTCAGGGTGCTGGGTGCTCAGGGTGCTGGGTGCTCAGTGCTCGGGGTGCTCGGTGCTCAGTATTCAGGGTGCTGAGTGCTCAGTACTCAGGGTGCTGGGTGCTCAGTACTCAGGGTCCTGGGTGCTCAGTGCTCGGGGTGCTGGGTGCTCAGTGCTCAGGGTGCTGGGTGCTCAGTGCTCGGGGTGCTGGGTGCTCAGAACTCAGGGTGCTGGGTGCTCAGTACTCAGGGTGCTGGGTGCTCAGTGCTCAGGGTGCTGGGTGCTCAGTACTCAGGGTGCTGGGTGCTCGGTGCTCAGTACGCTGGGTGCTCAGTACTCAGGGTGCTCGGTGCTCAGTACTCAGGGTGCTCGGTGCTCAGTACTCAGGGTGCTGGGTGCTCAGTGCTCAGGGTGCTGGGTGCTCAGTGCTCGGGGTGCTGGGTGCTCAGTACTCAGGGTGCTGGATGCTCAGTTCTCGGGGTGCTCGGTGATCAGTACTCAGTGCTCAGGGTGCTCAGTGCTCAGGGTGCTGGGTGTTCAGTACTCAGGGTGCTTGGTGCTCAGTACTCAGGGTGCTGGGTGCTCAGTGCTCAGGGTGCTGGGTGCTCAGTACTCGGGGTGCTCGGTGCTCAGTGCTCAGGGTGCTGTGTGCTCAGTACTCAGGGTGCTGGGTGCTCAGTACTCAGGGTGCTGGGTGCTCAGTGCTCAGGGTGCTGGGTGCTCAGTACTCAGGGTGCTGGGTGCTCAGTACTCAGGGTACTCAGTGCTCAGTACTCAGGGTGCTCAGTGCTCAGTACTCAGGGTGCTCGGTGCTCAGGGTGCTGGGTGCTCATTGCTCCGGGTGCTGGGTGCTCATTGCTCGCGGTGCTGCAAGCTCAGTGCTCGGGGTGCTCGGTGCTCAGTACTCAGGGTGCTGGGTACTCAGTGCTCAGGGTGCTCGGTGCTCAGTACTCGGGGTGCTGGGTGCTCATTCTCGGGGTGCTTGGTGCTCAGTGCTCGGGGTGCTGGGTGCTCAGTACTCAGGGTGCTCAGTGCTCAGTACACTGGGTGCTGGGTGCTCAGTGCTCGGGGTGCTGGGTGCTCAGTGCTCAGTACTCAGGGTGCTGGGTGCTCAGTGCTAGGGGTGCTGGGTGCTCAGTACTCAGCGTGCTGTGTGCTCAGTACGCAGGGTGCTGGGTGCTCAGTGCTCAGGGTGCTGGGTGCTCAGTGCTCAGGGTGCTAGGTGCTCAGTGATCGGGGTGCTCGGTGCTCAGTACTCAGGGTGCTCAGTGCTCGGGGAGCTCGGTGCTCAGTACTCACGGTGCTGGGTGCTCAGTACTCAGGGTGCTCAGTGCTCGAGGAGCTCGGTGCTCAGTTCTCAGGGTGCTCGGTGCTCAGTGTATGGGGTGCTGGGTGCTCAGTGCTCAGGGTGCTGGTTGCTCAGTGCTCAGGGTGCTGGGTACTCAGGGCTCAGGGTGCTGGGTGCTCAGTGCTCAGGGTGCTGGGTGCTCAGTGCTCAGGGTGCTGGGTGCTCAGTGCTCGGGGTGCTGGTTGCTCAGTGCTCGGGGTGCTGGGTGCTCAGTGCTCGGGGTGCTCGGTGCTCAGTACTCAGGGTGCTGGGTGCTCAGTGCTCGAGGTGCTCATTACTCAGGGTGCTGTGTGTTCAGTGCTCAGGGTGCTGGGTGCTCAGTACTCAGGGTGCTCGGTGCTTAGTACTCAGGGTGCTGGGTGCTCAGTACACCGGGTGCTCGGTGCTCAGTGCTCGGGGTGCTCGGTGCTCAGTACTCAGAGTGCTGGGTGCTCAGTGCTCGGGGTGCTGGGTGCTCAGTACTCAGGGTGCTGAGTGCTCAGTACTCAGGGTGCTGGGTGCTCAGTGCTCAGTGTGCTGGGTGATCAGTGCTCAGGGTGCTGGGTGCTCAGTGCTCAGGGTGCTGGGTGCTCAGTACTCAGGGTGATGGGTGCTCAGTGCTCTGGGTGCTGGGTGCTCAGTGCTCAGGTTGCTGGGTGCTCAGTACTCAGGGTGCTGGGTGCTCAGTATTCGAGGTGCTGTGTGCTCAGGACTCAGGGTGCTGGGTGCTCAGTACTCAGGGTGCTGGGTGCTCAGTACTCAGGGTGCTGGGTGCTCAGTGATCGCGGTGCTGGGTGCTCAGTGCTCAGTACTCAGGGTGCTGGGTGCTCAGTGCTCGGGGTGCTGGGTGCTCAGTACTCAGCGTGCTGGGTGCTCAGTCCTCAGGGTGCTGGGTGCTCAGTGCTCAGGGTGCTGGGTGCTCAGTGCTCAGGGTGCTGGGTACTCAGTGATCGGGGTGCTGGGTGCTCAGTACTCAGGGTTCTCAGTGCTCGGGGAGCTCGGTGCACAGTACTCAGGGTGCTGGGTGCTCAGTACTCAGTGCTCGGGGTCCTGGGTGCTCCGTGCTCGGGGTCCTGGGGGCTCAGTGCTCTGGGTGCTTAGTGCTCAGTACTCAGGGTGCTGGGTGCTCAGTATTCAGGGTGCTGGGTGCGCATTCTCGGGGTGCTGGGTGCTCAGTGCTCAGGGTGCTGGGTGCTCAGTAGTCAGGGTGCTGGGGGCTCAGTACTCAGGGTGCTGGGTGCTCAGTACTCAGGGTGATCTTTTCTCAGTACTCAGGGTGCTGGGTGCTTAGTGCTCGGGGTGCTGAGTGCTCAGTACTCGGGGTGCTCAGTGCTCAGTACTCAGGGTGCTGGGTGCTCAGTACTCAGGGTGCTGGGTGCTCAGTGCTCGGGGTGCTGGGTGCTCAGTACTCGGGGTGCTGGGTGCTCAGTACTCGGGGTGCTGGGTGCTCAGTACTCAGGGTGATCTGTTCTCAGTGCTCAGGGTGCTGGGTGCTCAGTGCTCGGGGTGCTGAGTGCTCAGTGCTGAGTGTGCTGGCTGCTCAGTGCTCAGGGTGCTGGCTGCTCAGTACTCAGCGTGCGCGGTGCTCAGTACTCAGGGTGCTCAGTGCTCAGTACTCAGCGTGCTGGGTGCTCAGTGCTCAGGGTGCTCGGTGCTCAGTACTCAGGGTGCTTAGTGCTCAGTACTCAGCGTGCTTTGTGCTCAGTGCTCAGGGTGCTGGGTGCTCAGTACTCAGGGTGATGGGTGCTCAGTACTCAGGGTGCTGGGTGCTCAGTGCTCGGGGTGCTCGGTGATCAGTACTCAGGGTGCTGGGTGCTCAGTGCTCAGGGTGCTGGGTACTCAGTACTCAGGTTGCTGGGTGCTCAGTGCTCAGGGTGCTGGGTGCTCAGTGCTCAGGGTGCTGGGTGCTCAGTGCTCGGGGTGCTGGGTGCTCAGTGCTCGGGGTGCTGGGTGCTCAGTACTCAGGGTGCTGGGTGCTCAGTGCTCAGTGTTCAGTGCTCGGGGTGCTGGGTTCTCAGTGCTCGGGGTGCTGGGTGCTCAGTACTCAGGGTGCTCAGCGCTCAGTACTCAGGGTGCTGGGTGCTCAGTGCTCGGGGTGCTGGGTGCTCAGTGCTCAGGGTGCTGGGTGCTCAGTGCTCAGGGTGCTGGGTGCTCAGTGCTCAGGGTGCTTGATGCTCAGTACTCAGGGTGCTGGGTGCTCAGTGCTCAGGGTGCTGGGTGCTCAGTGCTTTGGGTGCTGGGTGCTCAGTGCTCAGGGTGCTGGGTGCTCAGTACTCAGGGTGCTGGGTGCTCAGTACTCGGGGTGCTGGGTGCTCAGTGCTCAGCGTGCTGGGTGCTCAGTACTCAGGGTGCTCGGTGCTCAGTGCTTGGTGTGCTGGGTGCTCAGTACTCAGGGTGCTGTGTGCTCAGTGCTCAGGGTGCTGGGTGCTCAGTGCTCAGGGTGCTGGGTGCTCAGTACTCAGTGCTCAAGATGCTGGGTGCTCAGTGCTCAGGGTGCTCGGTGCTCAGTACTCAGTGCTCAGGGTGATGGGTGCTCAGTGCTCGGGGTGCTCGGTGCTCAGTGCTCAGGGTCCTGGGTGCTCAGTACTCAGGGTGCTGGGTGCTTAGTACTCAGGTTTCTCAGTGCTCAGTACACAGGGTGCTGGGTGCTCAGTGCTCGGGGTGCTGGGTGCTCAGTGCTCAGTACTCAGGGTGCTGGGTGCTCAGTGCTCGGGGTGCTGGGTGCTCAGTACTCAGCTTGCTGGGTGCTCAGTACACATGGTGCTGGGTGCTCAGTGCTCAGGGTGCTGGGTGCTCAGTGCTCAGGGTGCTAGGTGCTCAGTGATCGGGGTGCTGGGTGCTCAGTACTCAGGGTGCTCAGTGCTCGGGGAGCTCGGTGCTCAGTACTCAGGGTGCTGGGTGCTCAGTACTCAGGTTGCTCAGTACTCTGGGTGCTCGGTGCTCAGTAATAATGGTGCTGGTTGCTCAGTACTCAGGGTGATGCGTGCTCAGTGCTCAGGGTGCTGGTTGCTCAGTGCTCAGGGTGCTCAGAGCTCAGTACTCAGTGCTCAGGATGCTGGGTGCTCAGTGCTCAGGGTGCTGGGTGCTCAGTGCTCGGGGTGCCCGGTGCTCAGTGCTCGGGGTGCTGGGTGCTCAGTACTCAGGGTGCTGGGTGCTCAGTGCTCGGGGTGCTGGGTCCTCAGTGCTCAGGGTGCTGGGTGCTCAGTACTCAGCGTGCTGGGTCCTCAGTGCTCAGGGTGCTGGGTGCTCATTCTCGGGGTGCTTGGTGCTCACTGCTCGGGGTGCTGGGTGCTCAGTACTCAGGGTGTTGGGGGCTCAGTACTCAGGGTGTTGGGGGCTCAGTACTCAGGGTGCTGGGTGCTTAGTGCTCGGGGTGCTGGGTGCTCAGTACTCGGGGTGCTCAGTGCTCAGTACTCAGGGTGCTGGGTGCTCAGTACTCAGGGTGCTGGGTGCTCAGTGCTCGGGGTGCTGGGTGCTCAGTACTCGGGGTGCTGGGTGCTCAGTACTCGGGGTGCTGGGTGCTCAGTGCTCAGGGTGCTGGGTGCTCAGTGCTCGGGGTGCTGGGTGCTCAGTGCTGAGGGTGCTGGCTGCTCAGTGCTCAGGGCGCTGGGTGCTCAGTACTCAGCGTGCGCGGTGCTCAGTACTCAGGGTGCTCAGTGCTCAGTATTCAGCGTGCTGGGTGCTCAGTGCTCACGTGCTCGGTGCTCAGTACTCAGGGTGCTCAGTGCTCAGTACTCAGCGTGCTTTGTGCTCAGGGTGCTGGGTGCTCAGTACTCAGGGTGATGGGTGCTCAGTACTCAGGGTGCTGGGTGCTCAGTGCTCGGGGTGCTCGGTGATCAGTACTCAGGGTGCTGGGTGCTCAGTGCTCAGGGTGCTGGGTACTCAGTACTCAGGTTGCTGGGTGCTCAGTGCTCAGGGTGCTGGGTGCTCAGTGCTCAGGGTGCTGGGTGCTCAGTGCTCGGGGTGCTGGGTGCTCAGTGCTCGGGGTGCTTGGTGCTCAGTACTCAGGGTGCTGGGTGCTCAGTGCTCAGTGCTCAGTGCTCGGGGTGCTGGGTTCTCAGTGCTCGGGGTGCTGGGTGCTCAGTACTCAGGGTGCTCAGCGCTCAGTACTCAGGGTGCTCTGTGCTCAGTGCTCGGGGTGCTCGGTGCTCAGTACGTTGGGTGCTCAGTGCTCAGTGTGCTGGGTGCTCAGTGCTCAGGGTGCTGGGTGCTCTGTGCTCAGGGTGCTTGATGCTCAGTACTCAGGGTGCTGGGTGCTCAGTGCTCAGGGTGCTGGGTGCTCAGTGCTCGGGGTGCTGGGTGCTCAGTGCTGAGGGTGCTGGCTGCTCAGTGCTCAGGGTGCTGGGTGCTCAGTACTCAGGGTGCTGTGTGCTCAGTGCTCAGGGTGCTGGGTGCTCAGTACTCAGGGTGCTGGGTGCTCAGTGCTCAGGGTGCTGGGTGCTCTGTGCTCGGGGTGCTCGGTGCTCTGTACTCAGGGTGCTGAGTGCTCAGTACTTAGGGTGCTGGGTGCTCAGTACTCATGGTGCTGGGTGCTCAGTACTCAGGCGGCTGGGTGCTCAGTGCTCAGTGTGCTGGGTGCTCAGTGCTCAGGGCGCTGGGTGCTCAGTGCTCGGGGTGCTGGGTGCTCAGTGCTCGGGGTGCTGGGTGGTCAGTGCTCAGGGTGCTGGGTGCTCAGTGCTCGGGGCGCTGGGTGCTGGGTGCTCAGTGCTCGGGGCGCTGGGTGCTCAGTGCTCAGGGTGCTGGGTGCTCAGTACTCAGGGTGCTGTGTGCTCAGTGCTCAGTACTCAGCGTGCTGGGTGCTCAGTGCTCAGAGTGTTGGGTGCTCAGTACTCAGGGTGCTGGGTGCTCAGTGCTCAGGGTGCTCAGTGCTCAGTACTCAGTGCTCAGGGTGCTGGGTGCCCAGTACTCTGGGTGTTGGGTGCTCAGTACTCAGGGTGCTGGGTGCTCCGTGCTCAGGGTGCTGGGTGCTCAGTGCTCAGGTTTCTGGGTGCTCAGTGCTCAGGGTGCTGTGTGCTCAGTACTCAGGGTGCTGGGTGCTTAGTGCTCGAGGTGCTCGGTGCTCAGTACTGAATGTGCTGGGTGCTCAGTGCTCAGGGTGCTTGGTGCTCAGTCCTCGGGGTGCTCCGTGCTCATGGTGCTGGGTGCTCAGTGCTCAGGATGCTGGGTGCTCAGTGCTCGGGGTGCTGGGTGCTGAGTGCTCAGGGTGCTGGGTGCTCAGTGCTCGGGGTGCTCGGTGCTCAGTGCTCAGGGTCCTGGGTGCTCAGTACTCAGGGTGCTGGGTGCTTAGTACTCAGGGTGCTCAGTGCTCAGTACACAGGGTGCTGGGTGCTCAGTGCTCGGGGTGCTGGGTGCTCAGTGCTCAGTACTCAGGGTGCTGGGTGCTCAGTGCTCGGGGTGCTGGGTGCTCAGTACAAAGCGTGCTGGGTGCTCAGTACTCAGTGTGCAGGGTGCTCAGTGCTCAGGGTGCTGGGTGCTCAGTGCTCAGGGTGCTGGGTGCTCAGTGATCGGGGTGCTGGGTGCTCAGTACTCAGGGTGCTCAGTGCTCGGGGAGCTCGGTGATCAGTACTCAGGGTGCTGGGTGCTCAGTACTCAGTGCTCGGGGTCCTGGGTGCTCCGTGCTCAGGGTGCTGGGTGCTCAGTGCTCTGGGTGCTGGGTGCTCAGTACTCAGAGTGCTGGGTGCTCAGTACTCAGGGTGCTGGGTGCTCAGTGCTCAGGGTGCTGGGTGCTCAGTACTCAGGGTGCAGGGTGCTCAGTACTCAGGGTGCTCGGTGCTCAGTACTCAGGGTGCTGGGTGCTCAGTGCTCAGGGTGCTAGGTACTCAGTACTCAGGGTGCTGGGTGCTCAGTACTCAGGGTGCTGGGTGCTCAGTGCTCAGGGTGCTGGGTGCTCAGTGCTCAGGGTGCTGGGTGCGCAGTACTCAGGCTGCTGGGTGCTCAGTGCTCAGGGTGATCGGTGCTCAGTACTCAGGGTGCTCAGTACTAAGGGTGCTGGGTACTCAATGCTCAGGGTGCTGGGTGCTCAGTACTCAGGGTGCTGGGTGCTCAGTGCTCGGGGTGCTGGGTGCTCAGTGCTCAGGGTGATCGGTGCTCAGTACTCAGAGTGCTCGGTGCTCAGTACTCAGGGTGCTGAGTGCTCAGTACTCAGGGTGCTGGGTGCTCAGTACTCATGGTGCTGGGTGCTCAGTACTCAGGGGGCTGGGTGCTCAGTGCTCAGTGTGCTGGGTGCTCAGTGCTCAGGTCGCTGGGTGCTCAGTGCTCGGGGTGCTGGGTCCTCAGTGCTCGGGGTGCTGGGTGGTCAGTGCTCAGTGCTCAAGGTGCTGGGTGCTCAGTGCTCAGTGCTCAGGGTGCTGGGTGCTCAGTGCTCAGGTTTCTGGGTGCTCAGTGCTCAGGGTGCTGGGTGCTCAGTACTCAGGGTGCTGGGTGCTTAGTGCTCGAGGTGCTCGGTGCTCAGTACTGAAGGTGCTGGGTGCTCAGTGCTCAGGGTGCTTGGTGCTCAGTCCTCGGGGTTCTCCGTGCTCATGGTGCTGGGTGCTCAGTGCTCAGGGTGCTGGGTGCTCAGTGCTCGGGGTGCTGGGTGCTGAGTGCTCAGGGTGCTGGGTGCTCAGTGCTCGGGGTGCTCGGTGCTCAGTGCTCAGGGTCCTGGGTGCTCAGTACTCAGGGTGCTGGGTGCTTAGTACTCAGGGTGCTCAGTGCTCAGTACACAGGGTGCTGGGTGCTCAGTGCTCGGGATGCTGGGTGCTCAGTGCTCAGTACTCAGGGTGCTGGGTGCTTAGTACAAAGCGTGCTGGGTGCTCAGTACTCAGTGTGCAGGGTGCTCAGTGCTCAGGGTGCTGGGTGCTCAGTGCTCAGGGTGCTGGGTGCTCAGTGATCGGGGTGCTGGGTGCTCAGTACTCAGGGTGCTCAGTGCTCGGGGAGCTCGGTGATCAGTACTCAGGGTGCTGGGTGCTCAGTACTCAGTGCTCGGGGTCCTGGGTGCTCCGTGCTCAGGGTGCTGGGTGCTCAGTGCTCTGGGTGCTGGGTGCTCAGTACTCAGAGCGCTGGGTGCTCAGTACTCAGGGTGCTGGGTGCTCAGTGCTCAGGGTGCTGGGTGCTCAGTACTCAGGGTGCAGGGTGCTCAGTACTCAGGGTGCTCGGTGCTCAGTACTCAGGGTGCTGGGTGCTCAGTGCTCAGGGTGCTAGGTACTCAGTACTCAGGGTGCTGGGTGCTCAGTACTCAGGGTGCTGGGTGCTCAGTGCTCAGGGTGCTGGGTGCTCAGTGCTCAGGGTGCTGGGTGCGCAGTACTCAGGCTGCTGGGTGCTCAGTGCTCAGGGTGATCGGTGCTCAGTACTCAGGGTGCTCAGTACTAAGGGTGCTGGGTACTCAATGCTCAGGGTGCTGGGTGCTCAGTACTCAGGGTGCTGGGTGCTCAGTGCTCGGGGTGCTGGGTGCTCAGTGCTCAGGGTGATCGGTGATCAGTACTCAGGGTGCTCGGTGCTCAGTACTCAGGGTGCTGAGTGCTCAGTACTCAGGGTGCTGGGTGCTCAGTACTCATGGTGCTGGGTGCTCAGTACTCAGGGGGCTGGGTGCTCAGTGCTCAGTGTGCTGGGTGCTCAGTGCTCAGGTCGCTGGGTGCTCAGTGCTCGGGGTGCTGGGTCCTCAGTGCTCGGGGTGCTGGGTGGTCAGTGCTCAGTGCTCAAGGTGCTGGGTGCTCAGTGCTCAGTGCTCAGGGTGCTGGGTGCTCAGTACTCAGGGTGCTGGGTGCTCAGTACTCAGGGTGCTGGGTGCTCAGTTCTCAGGGTGCTGGGTGCTCAGTACTCTGGGTGTTGGGTGCTCAGTACTCAGGGTGCTCAGTGCTCAGTACTCGGGGTGCTGGGTGCTCAGTGCTCAGTGTGCTCAGTGCTCAGTGCTCAGGGTGCTCGGTTCTCAGTGCTCGGGGCGCTGGGTGCTCAGTGCTCGGGGTGCTGGGTGCTCAGTACTCAGGGTGCTGTGTGCTCAGTGCTCAGTACTCAGCGTGCTGGGTGCTCAGTGCTCAGAGTGTTGGGTGCTCAGTACTCAGGGTGCTGGGTGCTCAGTGCTCAGTGCTCAGGGTGCTCAGTGCTCAGGGTGCTCAGTGCTCAGGGTGCTGGGTGCTCAGTGCTCAGAGTGCTCTGTGCTCAGTACTCAGGGTGCTGGGTGCTCAGTGCTCGGGGTGCTGGGTGCTCAGTGCTCAGGGTGCTGGGTGCTCAGTACTCAGGGTGCTGGGTGCTCAGTACTGAGGGTGCTTGGTGCTCAGTACTCAGGGTGCTCAGTGCTCAGTACTCGGGGTGCTGGGTGCTCAGTGCTCAGGGTGCTCAGTGCTCAGTGCTCGGGGTGCTGGGTGCTCAGTGCTCGGGGTGCTGGGTGCTCAGTACTCGGGGTGCTGGGTGCTCAGTGCTCAGGGTGCTCAGTGCTCAGTACTCAGTGCTCAGGGTGCTCAGTGCTCAGTGCTCAGGGTGCTGGGTGTTCAGTACTCAGGGTGCTGGGTGCTCAGTACTCAGGGTGCTGGGTGCTCAGTGCTCAGGGTGCTGGGTGCTCAGTACTCTGGGTGTTGGGTGCTCAGTACTCAGGGTGCTGGGTGCTCCGTGCTCAGGGTGCTGGGTGCTCAGTGCTCAGGGTTCTGGGTGCTCAGTGCTCAGGGTGCTGGGTGCTCAGTCCTCGGGGTGCTCCGTGCTCATGGTGCTGGGTGCTCAGTGCTCAGGGTGCTGGGTGCTCAGTGCTCCGGGTGCTGGGTGCTCAGTACTCAGTGTGCTCAGTGCTCGGGGATCTCGTTGCTCAGTACTCAGGGTGCTGGGTGCTCAGTTCTCAGTGCTCGGGGTCCTGGGTGCTCCGTGCTCGGGGTGCTGGGTGCTCAGTGCTCTGGGTGCTTAGTGCTCAGTACTCAGGGTGCTGGGTGCTCAGTACTCATGGTGCTGGGTGCTCATTCTCAGGGTGCTGGGTGCTCAGTGCTCGGGATGCTGGGTGCTCAGTACTCAGGGTGCTGGGGGCTCAGTACTCAGGGTGCTGGGTGCTCAGTATCAGGGTGCTCGGTTCTCAGTACTCAGGGTGCTGGCTGCTCATTCTCGGGGTGCTTGGTGCTCAGTGCTCGGGGTGCTGGGTGCTCAGTACTCAGGGTGCTGGGTGCTCAGTACTCAGGGTGCTGGGTGCTCAGTACTCAGGGTGATCTGTTCTCAGTACTCAGGTTGGTGGCTGCTCAGTGCTCGGGGTGCTGGGTGCTCATTACTCGGGGTGCTCAGTGCTCAGTACTCAGGGTGCTGGGTGCTCAGTACTCAGGGTGCTGGGTGCTCAGTGCTCGGGGTGCTCGGTGCTCAGTACTCGGGGTGCAGGGTGCTCAGTACTCGGGGTGCTGGGTGCTCAGTGCTCAGGGTGCTGGGTGCTCAGTGCTCGGGGTGCTGGGTGCTCAGTGCTGAGGGTGGTGCTGGGTGCTCAGTACTCAGGGTGCTGGGTGCTCAGTGCTCAGGGTGCTGGGTGCTCAGTACTCAGGGTGCTGGGTGCTCAGTGCTCAGGGTGCTGGGTGCTCAGTGCTCGGCGAGCTGGGTGCTCAGTACTCAGGATGCTCGGTGCACAGTGCTCAGTAATCAGGGTGCTCTGTACTCAGGGTGCTGGGTGCTCAGTGCTCGGGGTGCTGGGTGCTCAGTACTCAGGGTGCTGGGTGCTCAGTACTCAGGGTGCTTGGTGCTCAGTACTCAGGGTGCTCAGTGCTCAGTACTCGGTGTGCTGGGTGCTCAGTGCTCAGGGTGCTCAGTGCTCAGTGCTCGGGGTGCTGGGTGCTCAGTGCTCGGGGTGCTGGGTGCTCAGTACTCGGGGTGCTGGGTGCTCAGTGCTCAGGGTGCTCAGTGCTCAGTACTCAGTGCTAAGGGTGCTCAGTGCTCAGTGCTCAGGGTGCTGGGTGTTCAGTACTCAGGGTGCTGGGTGCTCAGTACTCAGGGTGCTGGGTGCTCAGTGCTCAGGGTGCTGGGTGCTCAGTACTCTGGGTGTTGGGTGCTCAGTACTCAGGGTGCTGGGTGCTCCGTGCTCTGGGTGCTGGGTGCTCAGTGCTCAGGGTTCTGGGTGCTCAGTGCTCAGGGTGCTGGGTGCTCAGTACTCAGGGTGCTGGGTGCTTAGTGCTCGAGGTGCTCGGTGCTCAGTACTCAAGGTGCTGGGTGCTCAGTGCTCAGGGTGCTGGGTGCTCAGTCCTCGGGGTGCTCCGTGCTCATGGTGCTGGGTACTCAGTGCTCAGGGTGCTGGGTGCTCAGTGCTCCGGGTGCTGGGTGCTCAGTACTCAGTGTGCTCAGTGCTCGGGGATCTCGTTGCTCAGTACTCAGGGTGCTGGGTGCTCAGTTCTCAGTGCTCGGGGTCCTGGGTGCTCCGTGCTCGGGGTGCTGGGTGCTCAGTGCTCTGGGTGCTTAGTGCTCAGTACTCAGGGTGCTGGGTGTTCAGTACTCATGGTGCTGGGTGCTCATTCTCAGGGTGCTGGGTGCTCAGTGCTCGGGTTGCTGGGTGCTCAGTACTCAGGGTGCTGGGGGCTCAGTGCTCAGGGTGCTTGGTGCTCAGAGCTCAGGGAGCTGGGTGCTCAGTGCTCAGGGTTCTGGCTGCTCAGTACTCAGGGTGCTGGGTGCTCAGTGCTCGTTGTGCTCGGTGCTCAGTACTGAAGGTGCTGGGTGCTCAGTGCTCAGGGTGCTGGGTGCTCAGTCCTCGGGGTGTTCCGTGCTCATGGTGCTGGGTGCTCAGTGCTCAGGGTGCTGGGTGCTCAGTGCTCGGGTGCTCGGTGCTCAGTGCTCAGGGTCCTGGGTGCTCAGTACTAAGGGTGCTGGGTGCTTAGTACTCAGGGTGCTCAGTGCTCAGTACACAGGGTGCTGGGTGCTCAGTGCTCGGGGTGCTAGGTGCTCAGTGCTCAGTACTCAGGGTGCTGGGTGCTCAGTGCTCGGGGTGCTGGGTGCTCAGTACTCAGCGTGCTGGGTGCTCAGTACTCAGTGTGCTGGGTGCTCAGTGCTCAGGGTGCTGGGTGCTCAGTGCTCAGGGTGCTGGGTGCTCAGTGATCGGGGTGCTGGGTGCTCAGTACTCAGGGTGCTCAGTGCTCGGGGAGCTCGGTGATCAGTACTCAGGGTGCTGGGTGCTCAGTACTCAGTGCTCGGGGTCCTGGGTGCTCCGTGCTCGGGGTGCTGGGTGCTCAGTGCTCTGGGTGCTGGGTGCTCAGTACTCAGGGTGCT
This sequence comes from Microtus oregoni, assembly GCF_018167655.1. Classification (NCBI taxonomy): domain Eukaryota; kingdom Metazoa; phylum Chordata; class Mammalia; order Rodentia; family Cricetidae; genus Microtus; species Microtus oregoni. The sequence goes on along the minus strand of NW_024543113.1, from coordinate 298,393 downwards.
GGGTGCTCAGTACTCAGGGTGCTGGGTGCTCAGTGCTCAGGGTGCTGGGTGCTCAGTACTCAGGGTGCTGGGTGCTCAGTACTCAGGGTGCTCGGTGCTCAGTACTCAGGGTGCTGGGTGCTCAGTGCTCAGGGTGCTGGGTACTCAGCACTCAGGGTGCTGGGTGCTCAGTATTCAGGGTGCTGGGTGCTCAGTGCTCAGGGTGCTGGGTGCTCAGTGCTCAGGGTGCTGGGAGCTCAGTACTCAGGGTGCTGGGTGCTCAGTGCTCAGGGTGATCGGTGCTCAGTACTCAGGGTGCTCAGTACTCAGGGTGCTGGGTGCTCAGTGCTCAGGGTGCTGGGTGCTCAGTACTCAGGGTGCTGGGTGCTCAGTGCTCGGGGTGCTGGGTGCTCAGTGCCCAGGGTGATCGGTGCTCAGTATTCAGGGTGCTGGGTGCTCAGTGCTCAGGGTGATGGGTGCTCATTCCTCAGGGTGCTCAGTGCTCAGGGTGCTGGGTGCTCTGTGCTCGGGGTGCTCGGTGCTCAGTACTCAGGGTGCTGAGTGCTCAGTACTCAGGGTGCTGGGTGCTCAGTACTCATGGTGCTGGGTGCTCAGTACTCAGGGGGCTGGGTGCTCAGTGCTCTGTGTTCTGGGTGCTCAGTGCTCAGGGCACTGGGTGCTCAGTGCTCGGGGTGCTGGGTGCTCAGTGCTCGGGGTGCTTGGTGGTCAGTGCTCAGTGCTCAAGGTGCTGGGTGCTCAGTGCTCAGTGCTCAGGGTGCTGGGTGCTCAGTACTCAGGGTGCTGGGTGCTCAGTACTCAGGGTGCTGGGTGCTCAGTTCTCAGGGTGCTGGGTGCTCAGTGCTCAGGGCACTGGGTGCTCAGTGCTCGGGGTGCTGGGTGCTCAGTGCTCAGGGTGCTCAGTGCTCAGTACTCAGTGCTCAGGGTGCTCAGTGCTCAGTGCTCAGGGTGCTGGGTGTTCAGTACTCAGGGTGCTGGGTGCTCAGTACTCAAGGTGCTGGGTGCTCAGTGCTCAGGGTGCTGGGTGCTCAGTACTCTGGGTGTTTGGTGCTCAGTACTCAGGGTGCTGGGTGCTCCGTGCTCAGGGTGCTGGGTGCTCAGTGCTCAGGGTTCTGGATGCTCAGTGCTCAGGTTGCTGGGTGCTTAGTACTCAGGGTGCTGGGTGGTTAGTGCTCGAGGTGCTCGGTGCTCAGTACTCAAGGTGCTGGGTGCTCAGTGCTCAGGGTGCTGGGTGCTCAGTCCTCGGGGTGCTCCGTGCTCATGGTGCTGGGTGCTCAGTGCTCCGGGTGCTGGGTGCTCTGAGCTCAGGGTGCTGGGTGCTCAGTGATCGGGGTGCTGGGTGCTCAGTACTCAGGGTGCTCAGTGCTCGGGGAGCTCGGTGCTCAGTACTCAGGGTGCTGGGTGCTCAGTACTCAGTGCTCGGGGTCCTGGGTGCTCCGTGCTCGGGGTGCTGGGTGCTCAGTGCTCTGGGTGCTGGCTGCTCAGTACTCAGGGTGCTGGGTGCTCAGTACTCAGGGTGCTGGGTGCTCAGTGCTCAGGGTGCTGGGTGCTCAGTACTCAGGGTGCTGGGTGCTCAGTACTCAGGGTGCTCGGTGCTCAGTACTCAGGGTGCTGGGTGCTCAGTGCTCAGGGTGCTGGGTACTCAGTTCTCAGGGTGCTGGGTGCTCAGTACTCAGGGTGCTGGGTGCTCAGTGCTCAGGGTGCTGGGTGCTCAGTGCTCACGGTGCTGGGTGCTCAGTACTCAGGGTGCTGGGTGCTCAGTGCTCAGGGTGATCGGTGCTCAGTACTCAGGGTGCTCAGTACTCAGGGTGCTGTGTGCTCAGTGCTCAGGGTGCTGGGTGCTCAGTACTCAGGGTGCTGGGTGCTCAGTGCTCAGGGTGCTGGGTGCTCTGTGCTCGGGGTGCTCGGTGCTCTGTACTCAGGGTGCTGAGTGCTCAGTACTTAGGGTGCTGGGTGCTCAGTACTCATGGTGCTGGGTGCTCAGTACTCAGGGGGCTGGGTGCTCAGTGCTCAGTGTGCTGGGTGCTCAGTGCTCAGGGCGCTGGGTGCTCAGTGCTCGGGGTGCTGGGTGCTCAGTGCTCGGGGTGCTGGGTGGTCAGTGCTCAGGGTGCTGGGTGCTCAGTGCTCGGGGCGCTGGGTGCTGAGTGCTCAGTGCTCGGGGCGCTGGGTGCTCAGTGCTCAGTACTCAGCGTGCTGGGTGCTCAGTGCTCAGAGTGTTGGGTGCTCAGTACTCAGGGTGCTGGGTGCTCAGTGTTCAGTGCTCAGGGTGCTCAGTGCTCAGGGTGCTCAGTGCTCAGGGTGCTGGGTGCTCAGGGTGCTGGGTGCTCAGTGCTCGGGGTGCTGGGTGCTCAGTGCTCAGTGCTCAGGGTGCTGGGTGCTCAGTGCTCAGGGCTCAGTGTGCTGGGTGTTCAGTACTCAGGGTGCTCGGTGCTCAGTGCTCAGGGTGCTAGGTGCTCAGTACTCAGGGTGCTGGGTGCTCAGTGCTCGGGGTGCTGGGTGCTCAGTGCTCAGGGTGATCAGTGCTCGGTACTCAGCGTGCTGGGTGCTCAGTGCTCAGGGTGCTGGGTGCTCAGTCCTCAGGGTGCTCAGTACTCAGGGTGCTCGGTGCTCAGTGCTCAATACTCAGGGTGCTCAGTACTCAGGGTGCTGGTTGCTCAGTGCTCGGGGTGCTGGGTGCTCAGTACTCAGGGTGCTGGGTGCTCAGTGCTCGGTGTGGTGGGTGCTCAGTGCTCAGGGTGATCGGTGCTCAGTGCTCAGGGTGCTGGGTGCTCAGTCCCCCGGGTGCTCAGTGCTCAGGGTGCTGGGTGCTCAGTGCTCGGGGTGCTCGGTGCTCAGTACTCAGGGTGCTGAGTGCTCAGTACTCAGGGTGCTGGGTGCTCAGTACTCAGGGTGCTGGGTGCTCAGTACTCAGGGTGCTGGGTGCTCTGGGTGCTGGGTGCTCAGTGCTCAGGGTGCTGGGTGCTCAGTGCTCGGGGTGCTGGGTGCTCAGGGCTGTGGTGCTGGGTGCTCAGTGCTCAGTGCTGAGGGTGCTGGGTGCTCAGTGCTCAGTGCTCAGGGTGCTGGTTGCTCAGTACTCAGGGTGCTGGGTGCTCAGTACTCAGGGTGCTGGGTGCTCAGTGCTCGGGGTGCTCGGTGCTCAGTACTCAAGGTGCTGGGTGCTCAGTGCTCAGGGTGCTGGGTGCTCAGTCCTCGGGGTGCTCCGTGCTCAGTGATCAGGGTGCTGGGTGCTCAGTACTCAGGGTGCTCGGTGCTCAGTACTCAGGGTTCTCAGTGCTCAGTACTCAGGGTGCTGGGTGCTCAGTTCTCAGTGTGCTGGGTGCTCAGTACTCAGGGTGCTCAGTGCTCAGTACTCGGGGTGCTTGTTGCTCAGTACTCAGGGTGCTCAGTGCTCAGTACTCGGGTTGCTGGGTGCTCAGTGCTCAGGGTGCTCAGTTCTCAGTGCTCGGGGTGCTGGGTGCTCAGTGCTCGGGGCGCTGGGTGCTCAGTGCTCGGGGTGCTGGGTGCTCAGTGCTCTGGGTGCTTAGTGCTCAGTACTTAGGGTGCTGGGTGCTCAGTACTCATGGTGCTGGGTGCTCATTCTCAGGGTGCTGGGTGCTCAGTGCTCGGGTAGCTGGGTGCTCAGTACTCAGGGTGCTGGGTGCTCAGTACTCAGGGTGATCTGTTCTCAGTACTCAGGTTGCTGGGTGCTCAGTGCTCGGGGTGCTGGGTGCTCAGTACTCGGGGTGCTCAGTGCTCAGTACTCAGGGTGCTGGGTGCTCAGTACTCAGGGTGCTGGGTGCTCAGTTCTCATGGTGCTGGGTGGTCAGTACTCTGGGTGTTGGGTGCTCAGTACTCAGGGTGCTCATTGCTCAGTACTCGGGGTGCTGGGTGCTCAGTGCTCAGTGTGCTCAGTGCTCAGTGCTCAGGGTGCTGGGTGCTCAGTGCTCGGGGCACTGGGTGCTCAGTGCTCGGGGTGCTGGGTGCTCAGTACTCAGGGTGCTGTGTGCTCAGTGCTCAGTACTCAGCGTGCTGGGTGCTCAGTGCTCAGAGTGTTGGGTGCTCAGTACTCAGGGTGCTGGGTGCTCAGTGCTCAGTGCTCAGGGTGCTCAGTGCTCATGGTGCTCAGTGCTCAGGGTGCTGGGTGCTCAGGGTGCTGGGTGCTCAGCGCTCGGGGTGCTGGGTGCTCAGTGCTCAGTGCTCAGGGTGCTGGGTGCTCAGTGCTCGGGGTGCTGGGTGCTCAGTACTCAGCGTGCTGGGTGCTCAGTACTCAGTGTGCTGGGTGCTCAGTGCTCAGGGTGCTGGGTGCTCAGTGCTCAAGGTGCTGGGTGCTCAGTGATCGGGGTGCTGGGTGCTCAGTACTCAGGGTGCTCAGTGCTCGGGGAGCTCGGTGATCAGTACTCAGGGTGCTGGTTGCTCAGTGCTCGGGGTGCTGGGTGCTCAGTACTCAGGCTGCTGGGTGCTCAGTGCTCGGTTTGGTGGGTGCTCAGTGCTCAGGGTGATCGGTGCTCAGTGCTCAGGGTGCTGGGTGCTCAGTCCCCCGGGTGCTCAGTGCTCAGGGTGCTGGGTGCTCAGTGCTCAGGGTGCTCGGTGCTCAGTACTCAGGGTGCTGAGTGCTCAGTACTCAGGGTGCTGGGTGCTCAGTACTCAGGGTGCTGGGTGCTCAGTACTCAGGGTGCTGGGTGCTCTGGGTGCTGGGTGCTCAGTGCTCAGGGTGCTGGGTGCTCAGTGCTCGGGGTGCTGGTTGCTCAGGGCTGTGGTGCTGGGTGCTCAGTGCTCAGTGCTGAGGGTGCTGGGTGCTCAGTGCTCAGTGCTCAGGGTGCTGGTTGCTCAGTACTCAGGGTGCTGGGTGCTCAGTACTCAGGGTGCTGGGTGCTCAGTGCTCGGGGTGCTCGGTGCTCAGTACTCAAGGTGCTGGGTGCTCTGTGCTCAGGGTGCTGGGTGCTCAGTCCTCGGGGTGCTCCGTGCTCAGTGATCAGGGTGCTGGGTGCTCAGTACTCAGGGTGCTCGGTGCTCAGTACTCAGGGTTCTCAGTGCTCAGTACTCAGGGTGCTGGGTGCTCAGTTCTCAGTGTGCTGGGTGCTCAGTACTCAGGGTGCTCAGTGCTCAGTACTCGGGGTGCTTGTTGCTCAGTACTCAGGGTGCTCAGTGCTCAGTACTCGGGTTGCTGGGTGCTCAGTGCTCAGGGTGCTCAGTTCTCAGTGCTCGGGGTGCTGGGTGCTCAGTGCTCGGGGTGCTGGGTGCTCAGTGCTCTGGGTGCTTAGTGCTCAGTACTCAGGGTGCTGGGTGCTCAGTACTCATGGTGCTGGGTGCTCATTCTCAGGGTGCTGGGTGCTCAGTGCTCGGGTAGCTGGGTGCTCAGTACTCAGGGTGCTGGGTGCTCAGTACTCAGGGTGATCTGTTCTCAGTACTCAGGTTGCTGGGTGCTCAGTGCTCGGGGTGCTGGGTGCTCAGTACTCGGGGTGCTCAGTGCTCAGTACTCAGGGTGCTGGGTGCTCAGTACTCAGGGTGCTGGGTGCTCAGTTCTCATGGTGCTGGGTGGTCAGTACTCTGGGTGTTGGGTGCTCAGTACTCAGGGTGCTCATTGCTCAGTACTCGGGGTGCTGGGTGCTCAGTGCTCAGTGTGCTCAGTGCTCAGTGCTCAGGGTGCTGGGTGCTCAGTGCTCGGGGCACTGGGTGCTCAGTGCTCGGGGTGCTGGGTGCTCAGTACTCAGGGTGCTGTGTGCTCAGTGCTCAGTACTCAGCGTGCTGGGTGCTCAGTGCTCAGAGTGTTGGGTGCTCAGTACTCAGGGTGCTGGGTGCTCAGTGCTCAGTGCTCAGGGTGCTCAGTGCTCATGGTGCTCAGTGCTCAGGGTGCTGGGTGCTCAGGGTGCTGGGTGCTCAGCGCTCGGGGTGCTGGGTGCTCAGTGCTCAGTGCTCAGGGTGCTGGGTGCTCAGTGCTCGGGGTGCTGGGTGCTCAGTACTCAGCGTGCTGGGTGCTCAGTACTCAGTGTGCTGGGTGCTCAGTGCTCAGGGTGCTGGGTGCTCAGTGCTCAAGGTGCTGGGTGCTCAGTGATCGGGGTGCTGGGTGCTCAGTACTCAGGGTGCTCAGTGCTCGGGGAGCTCGGTGATCAGTACTCAGGGTGCTGGTTGCTCAGTGCTCGGGGTGCTGGGTGCTCAGTACTCAGGCTGCTGGGTGCTCAGTGCTCGGTGTGGTGGGTGCTCAGTGCTCAGGGTGATCGGTGCTCAGTGCTCAGGGTGCTGGGTGCTCAGTCCCCCGGGTGCTCAGTGCTCAGGGTGCTGGGTGCTCAGTGCTCGGGGTGCTCGGTGCTCAGTACTCAGGGTGCTGAGTGCTCAGTACTCAGGGTGCTGGGTGCTCAGTACTCAGGGTGCTGGGTGCTCAGTACTCAGGGTGCTGGGTGCTCTGGGTGCTGGGTGCTCAGTGCTCAGGGTGCTGGGTGCTCAGTGCTCGGGGTGCTGGGTGCTCAGGGCTGTGGTGCTGGGTGCTCAGTGCTCAGTGCTGAGGGTGCTGGGTGCTCAGTGCTCAGTGCTCAGTGTGCTGGTTGCTCAGTACTCAGGGTGCTGGGTGCTCAGTACTCAGGGTGCTGGGTGCTCAGTGCTCGGGGTGCTCGGTGCTCAGTACTCAAGGTGCTGGGTGCTCAGTGCTCAGGGTGCTGGGTGCTCAGTCCTCGGGGTGCTCCGTGCTCATGGTGCTGGGTGCTCAGTGCTCAGGGTGCTGGGTGCTCAGTACTCAGTGCTCGGGGTCCTGGGTGCTCCGTGCTCGGGGTGCTGGGTGCTCAGTGCTCTGGGTGCTGGGTGCTCAGTACTCAGGGTGCTGGGTGCTCAGTACTCAGGGTGCTGGGTGCTCAGTGCTCAGGGTGCTGGGTGCTCAGTACTCAGGGTGCTGGGTGCTCAGTACTCAGGGTGCTCGGTGCTCAGTACTCAGGGTGCTGGGTGCTCAGTGCTCAGGGTGCTGGGTACTCAGCACTCGGGGTGCTGGGTGCTCAGTACTCAGGGTGCTGGGTGCTCAGTGCTCAGGGTGCTGGGTGCTCAGTGCTCAGGGTGCTGGGTGCTCAGTACTCAGGGTGCTGGGTGCTCAGTGCTCAGGGTGATCGGTGCTCAGTACTCAGGGTGCTCAGTACTCAGGGTGCTGGGTGCTCAGTGCTCAGGGTGCTGGGTGCTCAGTACTCAGGGTGCTGGGTGCTCAGTGCTCGGGGTGCTGGGTGCTCAGTGCTCAGGGTGATCGGTGCTCAGTATTCAGGGTGCTGGGTGCTCAGTGCTCAGGGTGATGGGTGCTCATTCCTCAGGGTGCTCAGTGCTCAGGGTGCTGGGTGCTCTGTGCTCGGGGTGCTCGGTGCTCAGTACTCAGGGTGGTGAGTGCTCAGTACTCAGGGTGCTGGGTGCTCAGTACTCATGGTGCTGGGTGCTCAGTACTCAGGGGGCTGGGTGCTCAGTGCTCTGTGTTCTGGGTGCTCAGTGCTCAGGGCACTGGGTGCTCAGTGCTCGGGGTGCTGGGTGCTCAGTGCTCGGGGTGCTTGGTGGTCAGTGCTCAGTGCTCAAGGTGCTGGGTGCTCAGTGCTCAGTGCTCAGGGTGCTGGGTGCTCAGTACTCAGGGTGCTGGGTGCTCAGTACTCAGGGTGCTGGGTGCTCAGTTCTCAGGGTGCTGGGTGCTCAGTGCTCAGGGCACTGGGTGCTCAGTGCTCGGGGTGCTGGGTGCTCAGTGCTCAGGGTGCTCAGTGCTCAGTACTCAGTGCTCAGGGTGCTCAGTGCTCAGTGCTCAGGGTGCTGGGTGTTCAGTACTCAGGGTGCTGGGTGCTCAGTACTCAGGGTGCTGGGTGCTCAGTGCTCAGGGTGCTGGGTGCTCAGTACTCTGGGTGTTTGGTGCTCAGTACTCAGGGTGCTGGGTGCTCCGTGCTCAGGGTGCTGGGTGCTCAGTGCTCAGGGTTCTGGATGCTCAGTGCTCAGGTTGCTGGGTGCTTAGTACTCAGGGTGCTGGGTGGTTAGTGCTCGATGTGCTCGGTGCTCAGTACTCAAGGTGCTGGGTGCTCAGTGCTCAGGGTGCTGGGTGCTCAGTCCTCGGGGTGCTCCGTGCTCATGGTGCTGGGTGCTCAGTGCTCCGGGTGCTGGGTGCTCAGAGCTCAGGGTGCTGGGTGCTCAGTGATCGGGGTGCTGGGTGCTCAGTACTCAGGGTGCTCAGTGCTCGGGGAGCTCGGTGCTCAGTACTCAGGGTGCTGGGTGCTCAGTACTCAGTGCTCGGGGTCCTGGGTGCTCCGTGCTCGGGGTGCTGGGTGCTCAGTGCTCTGGGTGCTGGGTGCTCAGTACTCAGGGTGCTGGGTGCTCAGTACTCAGGGTGCTGGGTGCTCAGTGCTCAGGGTGCTGGGTGCTCAGTACTCAGGGTGCTGGGTGCTCAGTACTCAGGGTGCTCGGTGCTCAGTACTCAGGGTGCTGGGTGCTCAGTGCTCAGGGTGCTGGGTACTCAGTACTCAGGGTGCTGGGTGCTCAGTACTCAGGGTGCTGGGTGCTCAGTGCTCAGGGTGCTGGGTGCTCAGTGCTCACGGTGCTGGGTGCTCAGTACTCAGGGTGCTGGGTGCTCAGTGCTCAGGGTGATCGGTGCTCAGTACTCAGGGTGCTCAGTACTCAGGGTGCTGTGTGCTCAGTGCTCAGGGTGCTGGGTGCTCAGTACTCAGGGTGCTGGGTGCTCAGTGCTCAGGGTGCTGGGTGCTCTGTGCTCGGGGTGCTCGGTGCTCTGTACTCAGGGTGCTGAGTGCTCAGTACTTAGGGTGCTGGGTGCTCAGTACTCATGGTGCTGGGTGCTCAGTACTCAGGGGGCTGGGTGCTCAGTGCTCAGTGTGCTGGGTGCTCAGTGCTCAGGGCGCTGGGTGCTCAGTGCTCGGGGTGCTGGGTGCTCAGTGCTCGGGGTGCTGGGTGGTCAGTGCTCAGGGTGCTGGGTGCTCAGTGCTCGGGGCGCTGGGTGCTGGGTGCTCAGTGCTCGGGGCGCTGGGTGCTCAGTGCTCAGGGTGCTGGGTGCTCAGTACTCAGGGTGCTGTGTGCTCAGTGCTCAGTACTCAGCGTGCTGGGTGCTCAGTGCTCAGAGTGTTGGGTGCTCAGTACTCAGGGTGCTGGGTGCTCAGTGTTCAGTGCTCAGGGTGCTCAGTGCTCAGGGTGCTCAGTGCTCAGGGTGCTGGGTGCTCAGGGTGCTGGGTGCTCAGTGCTCGGGGTGCTGGGTGCTCAGTGCTCAGTGCTCAGGGTGCTGGGTGCTCAGTGCTCAGGGCTCAGGCTGCTGGGTGTTCAGTACTCAGGGTGCTCGGTGCTCAGTGCTCAGGGTGCTAGGTGCTCAGTACTCAGGGTGCTTTGTGCTCAGTGCTCGGGGTGCTGGGTGCTCAGTGCTCAGGGTGATCAGTGCTCGGTACTCAGCGTGCTGGGTGCTCAGTGCTCAGGGTGCTGGGTGCTCAGTCCTCAGGGTGCTCAGTACTCAGGGTGCTCGGTGCTCAGTGCTCAATACTCAGGGTGCTCAGTACTCAGGGTGCTGGTTGCTCAGTGCTCGGGGTGCTGGGTGCTCAGTACTCAGGGTGCTGGGTGCTCAGTGCTCGGTGTGGTGGGTGCTCAGTGCTCAGGGTGATCGGTGCTCAGTGCTCAGGGTGCTGGGTGCTCAGTCCCCCGGGTGCTCAGTGCTCAGGGTGCTGGGTGCTCAGTGCTCGGGGTGCTCGGTGCTCAGTACTCAGGGTGCTGAGTGCTCAGTACTCAGGGTGCTGGGTGCTCAGTACTCAGGGTGCTGGGTGCTCAGTACTCAGGGTGCTGGGTGCTCTGGGTGCTGGGTGCTCAGTGCTCAGGGTGCTGGGTGCTCAGTGCTCGGGGTGCTGGGTGCTCAGGGCTGTGGTGCTGGGTGCTCAGTGCTCAGTGCTCAGGGTGCTGGGTGCTCAGTGCTCAGTGCTCAGGGTGCTGGTTGCTCAGTACTCAGGGTGCTGGGTGCTCAGTACTCAGGGTGCTGGGTGCTCAGTGCTCGGGGTGCTCGGTGCTCAGTACTCAAGGTGCTGGGTGCTCAGTGCTCAGGGTGCTGGGTGCTCAGTCCTCGGGGTGCTCCGTGCTCAGTGATCAGGGTGCTGGGTGCTCAGTACTCAGGGTGCTCGGTGCTCAGTACTCAGGGTTCTCAGTGCTCAGTACTCAGGGTGCTGGGTGCTCAGTTCTCAGTGTGCTGGGTGCTCAGTACTCAGGGTGCTCAGTGCTCAGTACTCGGGGTGCTTGTTGCTCAGTACTCAGGGTGCTCAGTGCTCAGTACTCGGGTTGCTGGGTGCTCAGTGCTCAGGGTGCTCAGTTCTCAGTGCTCGGGGTGCTGGGTGCTCAGTGCTCGGGGCGCTGGGTGCTCAGTGCTCGGGGTGCTCGGTGCTCAGTGCTCTGGGTGCTTAGTGCTCAGTACTCAGGGTGCTGGGTGCTCAGTACTCATGGTGCTGGGTGCTCATTCTCAGGGTGCTGGGTGCTCAGTGCTCGGGTAGCTGGGTGCTCAGTACTCAGGGTGCTGGGTGCTCAGTACTCAGGGTGATCTGTTCTCAGTACTCAGGTTGCTGGGTGCTCAGTGCTCGGGGTGCTGGGTGCTCAGTACTCGGGGTGCTAAGTGCTCAGTACTCAGGGTGCTGGGTGCTCAGTACTCAGGGTGCTGGGTGCTCAGTTCTCATGGTGCTGGGTGGTCAGTACTCTGGGTGTTGGGTGCTCAGTACTCAGGGTGCTCATTGCTCAGTACTCGGGGTGCTGGGTGCTCAGTGCTCAGTGTGCTCAGTGCTCAGTGCTCAGGGTGCTGGGTGCTCAGTGCTCAGGGCACTGGGTGCTCAGTGCTCGGGGTGCTGGGTGCTCAGTACTCAGGGTGCTGTGTGCTCAGTGCTCAGTACTCAGCGTGCTGGGTGCTCAGTGCTCAGAGTGTTGGGTGCTCAGTACTCAGGGTGCTGGGTGCTCAGTGCTCAGTGCTCAGGGTGCTCAGTGCTCATGGTGCTCAGTGCTCAGGGTGCTGGGTGCTCAGGGTGCTGGGTGCTCAGCGCTCGGGGTGCTGGGTGCTCAGTGCTCAGTGCTCAGGGTGCTGGGTGCTCAGTGCTCGGGGTGCTGGGTGCTCAGTACTCAGCGTGCTGGGTGCTCAGTACTCAGTGTGCTGGGTGCTCAGTGCTCAGGGTGCTGGGTGCTCAGTGCTCAAGGTGCTGGGTGCTCAGTGATCGGGGTGCTGGGTGCTCAGTTCTCAGGGTGCTCAGTGCTTGGGAAGCTCGGTGATCAGTACTCAGGGTGCTGGTTGCTCAGTGCTCGGGGTGCTGGGTGCTCAGTACTCAGGCTGCTGGGTGCTCAGTGCTCGGTGTGGTGGGTGCTCAGTGCTCAGGGTGATCGGTGCTCAGTGCTCAGGGGGCTGGGTGCTCAGTCCCCCGGGTGCTCAGTGCTCAGGGTGCTGGGTGCTCAGTGCTCGGGGTGCTCGGTGCTCAGTACTCAGGGTGCTGAGTGCTCAGTACTCAGGGTGCTGGGTGCTCAGTACTCAGGGTGCTGGGTGCTCAGTACTCAGGGTGCTGGGTGCTCTGGGTGCTGGGTGCTCAGTGCTCAGGGTGCTGGGTGCTCAGTGCTCGGGGTGCTGGGTGCTCAGGGCTGTGGTGCTGGGTGCTCAGTGCTCAGTGCTGAGGGTGCTGGGTGCTCAGTGCTCAGTGCTCAGGGTGCTGGTTGCTCAGTACTCAGGGTGCTGGGTGCTCAGTACTCAGGGTGCTGGGTGCTCAGTGCTCGGGGTGCTCGGTGCTCAGTACTCAAGGTGCTGTGTGCTCAGTGCTCAGGGTGCTGGGTGCTCAGTCCTCGGGGTGCTCCGTGCTCAGTGATCAGGGTGCTGGGTGCTCAGTACTCAGGGTGCTCGGTGCTCAGTACTCAGGGTTCTCAGTGCTCAGTACTCAGGGTGCTGGGTGCTCAGTTCTCAGTGTGCTGGGTGCTCAGTACTCAGGGTGCTCAGTGCTCAGTACTCGGGGTGCTTGTTGCTCAGTACTCAGGGTGCTCAGTGCTCAGTACTCGGGTTGCTGGGTGCTCAGTGCTCAGGGTGCTCAGTTCTCAGTGCTCGGGGTGCTGGGTGCTCAGTGCTCGGGGCGCTGGGTGCTCAGTGCTCGGGGTGCTGGGTGCTCAGTGCTCTGGGTGCTTAGTGCTCAGTACTCAGGGTGCTGGGTGCTCAGTACTCATGGTGCTGGGTGCTCATTCTCAGGGTGCTGGGTGCTCAGTGCTCGGGTAGCTGGGTGCTCAGTACTCAGGGTGCTGGGTGCTCAGTACTCAGGGTGATCTCTTCTCAGTACTCAGGTTGCTGGGTGCTCAGTGCTCGGGGTGCTGGGTGCTCAGTACTCGGGGTGCTCAGTGCTCAGTACTCAGGGTGCTGGGTGCTCAGTACTCAGGGTGCTGGGTGCTCAGTTCTCATGGTGCTGGGTGGTCAGTACTCTGGGTGTTGGGTGCTCAGTACTCAGGGTGCTCATTGCTCAGTACTCGGGGTGCTGGGTGCTCAGTGCTCAGTGTGCTCAGTGCTCAGTGCTCAGGGTGCTGGGTGCTCAGTGCTCGGGGCACTGGGTGCTCAGTGCTCGGGGTGCTGGGTGCTCAGTACTCAGGGTGCTGTGTGCTCAGTGCTCAATACTCAGGGTGCTGGGTGCTCAGTGCTCAGAGTGTTGGGTGCTCAGTACTCAGGGTGCTGGGTGCTCAGTGCTCAGTGCTCAGGGTGCTCAGTGCTCATGGTGCTCAGTGCTCAGGGTGCTGGGTGCTCAGGGTGCTGGGTGCTCAGCGCTCGGGGTGCTGGGTGCTCAGTGCTCAGTGCTCAGGGTGCTGGGTGCTCAGTGCTCGGGGTGCTGGGTGCTCAGTACTCAGCGTGCTGGGTGCTCAGTACTCAGTGTGCTGGGTGCTCAGTGCTCAGGGTGCTGGGTGCTCAGTGGTCAAGGTGCTGGGTGCTCAGTGATCGGGGTGCTGGGTGCTCAGTACTCAGGGTGCTCAGTGCTCGGGGAGCTCGGTGATCAGTACTCAGGGTGCTGGGTGCTCAGTACTCAGTGCTCGGGGTCCTGGGTGCTCCGTGCTCGGGGTGCTGGGTGCTCAGTGCTCTGGGTGCTGGGTGCTCAGTACTCAGGGTGCTGGGTGCTCAGTACTCAGGGTGCTGGGTGCTCAGTGCTCAGGGTGCTGGGTGCTCAGTACTCAGGGTGCATTGTGCTCAGTACTCAGGGTGCTCGGTGCTCAGTACTCAGGGTGCTGGGTGCTCAGTGTTCAGGGTGTTGGGTACTCAGTACTCAGGGTGCTGGGTGCTCAGTACTCAGGGTGCTGGGTGCTCAGTGCTCAGGGTGCTTGGTGCTCAGTGCTCAGGGTGCTGGGTGCTCAGTACTCAGGGTGCTGGGTGCTCAGGGTGATCGGTGCTCAGTACTCAGGGTGCTCAGTACTCAGGGTGCTGGGTGCTCAGTGCTCAGGGTGCTGGGTGCTCAGTACTCAGGGTGCTGGGTGCTCAGTGCTCGGGGTGCTGGGTGCTCAGTGTTCAGGGTGATCGGTGCTCAGTACTCAGGGTGCTGGGTGCTCAGTGCTCAGGGTGCTGGGTGCTCAGTCCTCAGGGCACTGGGTGCTCAGTGCTCGGGGTGCTGGGTGCTCAGTGCTCGGGGTGCTGGGTGCTCAGTGCTCAGGGTGATCGGTGCTCAGTATTCAGGGTGCTGGGTGCTCAGTGCTCAGGGTGATGGGTGCTCATTCCTCAGGGTGCTCAGTGCTCAGGGTGCTGGGTGCTCTGTGCTCGGGGTGCTCGGTGCTCAGTACTCAGGGTGGTGAGTGCTCAGTACTCAGGGTGCTGGGTGCTCAGTACTCATGGTGCTGGGTGCTCAGTACTCAGGGGGCTGGGTGCTCAGTGCTCTGTGTTCTGGGTGCTCAGTGCTCAGGGCACTGGGTGCTCAGTGCTCGGGGTGCTGGGTGCTCAGTGCTCGGGGTGCTTGGTGGTCAGTGCTCAGTGCTCAAGGTGCTGGGTGCTCAGTGCTCAGTGCTCAGGGTGCTGGGTGCTCAGTACTCAGGGTGCTGGGTGCTCAGTACTCAGGGTGCTGGGTGCTCAGTTCTCAGGGTGCTGGGTGCTCAGTGCTCAGGGCACTGGGTGCTCAGTGCTCGGGGTGCTGGGTGCTCAGTGCTCAGGGTGCTCAGTGCTCAGTACTCAGTGCTCAGGGTGCTCAGTGCTCAGTGCTCAGGGTGCTGGGTGTTCAGTACTCAGGGTGCTGGGTGCTCAGTACTCAGGGTGCTGGGTGCTCAGTGCTCAGGGTGCTGGGTGCTCAGTACTCTGGGTGTTTGGTGCTCAGTACTCAGGGTGCTGGGTGCTCCGTGCTCAGGGTGCTGGGTGCTCAGTGCTCAGGGTTCTGGATGCTCAGTGCTCAGGTTGCTGGGTGCTTAGTACTCAGGGTGCTGGGTGGTTAGTGCTCGATGTGCTCGGTGCTCAGTACTCAAGGTGCTGGGTGCTCAGTGCTCAGGGTGCTGGGTGCTCAGTCCTCGGGGTGCTCCGTGCTCATGGTGCTGGGTGCTCAGTGCTCCGGGTGCTGGGTGCTCAGAGCTCAGGGTGCTGGGTGCTCAGTGATCGGGGTGCTGGGTGCTCAGTACTCAGGGTGCTCAGTGCTCGGGGAGCTCGGTGCTCAGTACTCAGGGTGCTGGGTGCTCAGTACTCAGTGCTCGGGGTCCTGGGTGCTCCGTGCTCGGGGTGCTGGGTGCTCAGTGCTCTGGGTGCTGGGTGCTCAGTACTCAGGGTGCTGGGTGCTCAGTACTCAGGGTGCTGGGTGCTCAGTGCTCAGGGTGCTGGGTGCTCAGTACTCAGGGTGCTGGGTGCTCAGTACTCAGGGTGCTCGGTGCTCAGTACTCAGGGTGCTGGGTGCTCAGTGCTCAGGGTGCTGGGTACTCAGTACTCAGGGTGCTGGGTGCTCAGTACTCAGGGTGCTGGGTGCTCAGTGCTCAGGGTGCTGGGTGCTCAGTGCTCACGGTGCTGGGTGCTCAGTACTCAGGGTGCTGGGTGCTCAGTGCTCAGGGTGATCGGTGCTCAGTACTCAGGGTGCTCAGTACTCAGGGTGCTGTGTGCTCAGTGCTCAGGGTGCTGGGTGCTCAGTACTCAGGGTGCTGGGTGCTCAGTGCTCAGGGTGCTGGGTGCTCTGTGCTCGGGGTGCTCGGTGCTCTGTACTCAGGGTGCTGAGTGCTCAGTACTTAGGGTGCTGGGTGCTCAGTACTCATGGTGCTGGGTGCTCAGTACTCAGGGGGCTGGGTGCTCAGTGCTCAGTGTGCTGGGTGCTCAGTGCTCAGGGCGCTGGGTGCTCAGTGCTCGGGGTGCTGGGTGCTCAGTGCTCGGGGTGCTGGGTGGTCAGTGCTCAGGGTGCTGGGTGCTCAGTGCTCGGGGCGCTGGGTGCTGGGTGCTCAGTGCTCGGGGCGCTGGGTGCTCAGTGCTCAGGGTGCTGGGTGCTCAGTACTCAGGGTGCTGTGTGCTCAGTGCTCAGTACTCAGCGTGCTGGGTGCTCAGTGCTCAGAGTGTTGGGTGCTCAGTACTCAGGGTGCTGGGTGCTCAGTGTTCAGTGCTCAGGGTGCTCAGTGCTCAGGGTGCTCAGTGCTCAGGGTGCTGGGTGCTCAGGGTGCTGGGTGCTCAGTGCTCGGGGTGCTGGGTGCTCAGTGCTCAGTGCTCAGGGTGCTGGGTGCTCAGTGCTCAGGGCTCAGGCTGCTGGGTGTTCAGTACTCAGGGTGCTCGGTGCTCAGTGCTCAGGGTGCTAGGTGCTCAGTACTCAGGGTGCTTTGTGCTCAGTGCTCGGGGTGCTGGGTGCTCAGTGCTCAGGGTGATCAGTGCTCGGTACTCAGCGTGCTGGGTGCTCAGTGCTCAGGGTGCTGGGTGCTCAGTCCTCAGGGTGCTCAGTACTCAGGGTGCTCGGTGCTCAGTGCTCAATACTCAGGGTGCTCAGTACTCAGGGTGCTGGTTGCTCAGTGCTCGGGGTGCTGGGTGCTCAGTACTCAGGGTGCTGGGTGCTCAGTGCTCGGTGTGGTGGGTGCTCAGTGCTCAGGGTGATCGGTGCTCAGTGCTCAGGGTGCTGGGTGCTCAGTCCCCCGGGTGCTCAGTGCTCAGGGTGCTGGGTGCTCAGTGCTCGGGGTGCTCGGTGCTCAGTACTCAGGGTGCTGAGTGCTCAGTACTCAGGGTGCTGGGTGCTCAGTACTCAGGGTGCTGGGTGCTCAGTACTCAGGGTGCTGGGTGCTCTGGGTGCTGGGTGCTCAGTGCTCAGGGTGCTGGGTGCTCAGTGCTCGGGGTGCTGGGTGCTCAGGGCTGTGGTGCTGGGTGCTCAGTGCTCAGTGCTCAGGGTGCTGGGTGCTCAGTGCTCAGTGCTCAGGGTGCTGGTTGCTCAGTACTCAGGGTGCTGGGTGCTCAGTACTCAGGGTGCTGGGTGCTCAGTGCTCGGGGTGCTCGGTGCTCAGTACTCAAGGTGCTGGGTGCTCAGTGCTCAGGGTGCTGGGTGCTCAGTCCTCGGGGTGCTCCGTGCTCAGTGATCAGGGTGCTGGGTGCTCAGTACTCAGGGTGCTCGGTGCTCAGTACTCAGGGTTCTCAGTGCTCAGTACTCAGGGTGCTGGGTGCTCAGTTCTCAGTGTGCTGGGTGCTCAGTACTCAGGGTGCTCAGTGCTCAGTACTCGGGGTGCTTGTTGCTCAGTACTCAGGGTGCTCAGTGCTCAGTACTCGGGTTGCTGGGTGCTCAGTGCTCAGGGTGCTCAGTTCTCAGTGCTCGGGGTGCTGGGTGCTCAGTGCTCGGGGCGCTGGGTGCTCAGTGCTCGGGGTGCTCGGTGCTCAGTGCTCTGGGTGCTTAGTGCTCAGTACTCAGGGTGCTGGGTGCTCAGTACTCATGGTGCTGGGTGCTCATTCTCAGGGTGCTGGGTGCTCAGTGCTCGGGTAGCTGGGTGCTCAGTACTCAGGGTGCTGGGTGCTCAGTACTCAGGGTGATCTGTTCTCAGTACTCAGGTTGCTGGGTGCTCAGTGCTCGGGGTGCTGGGTGCTCAGTACTCGGGGTGCTAAGTGCTCAGTACTCAGGGTGCTGGGTGCTCAGTACTCAGGGTGCTGGGTGCTCAGTTCTCATGGTGCTGGGTGGTCAGTACTCTGGGTGTTGGGTGCTCAGTACTCAGGGTGCTCATTGCTCAGTACTCGGGGTGCTGGGTGCTCAGTGCTCAGTGTGCTCAGTGCTCAGTGCTCAGGGTGCTGGGTGCTCAGTGCTCAGGGCACTGGGTGCTCAGTGCTCGGGGTGCTGGGTGCTCAGTACTCAGGGTGCTGTGTGCTCAGTGCTCAGTACTCAGCGTGCTGGGTGCTCAGTGCTCAGAGTGTTGGGTGCTCAGTACTCAGGGTGCTGGGTGCTCAGTGCTCAGTGCTCAGGGTGCTCAGTGCTCATGGTGCTCAGTGCTCAGGGTGCTGGGTGCTCAGGGTGCTGGGTGCTCAGCGCTCGGGGTGCTGGGTGCTCAGTGCTCAGTGCTCAGGGTGCTGGGTGCTCAGTGCTCGGGGTGCTGGGTGCTCAGTACTCAGCGTGCTGGGTGCTCAGTACTCAGTGTGCTGGGTGCTCAGTGCTCAGGGTGCTGGGTGCTCAGTGCTCAAGGTGCTGGGTGCTCAGTGATCGGGGTGCTGGGTGCTCAGTTCTCAGGGTGCTCAGTGCTTGGGAAGCTCGGTGATCAGTACTCAGGGTGCTGGTTGCTCAGTGCTCGGGGTGCTGGGTGCTCAGTACTCAGGCTGCTGGGTGCTCAGTGCTCGGTGTGGTGGGTGCTCAGTGCTCAGGGTGATCGGTGCTCAGTGCTCAGGGGGCTGGGTGCTCAGTCCCCCGGGTGCTCAGTGCTCAGGGTGCTGGGTGCTCAGTGCTCGGGGTGCTCGGTGCTCAGTACTCAGGGTGCTGAGTGCTCAGTACTCAGGGTGCTGGGTGCTCAGTACTCAGGGTGCTGGGTGCTCAGTACTCAGGGTGCTGGGTGCTCTGGGTGCTGGGTGCTCAGTGCTCAGGGTGCTGGGTGCTCAGTGCTCGGGGTGCTGGGTGCTCAGGGCTGTGGTGCTGGGTGCTCAGTGCTCAGTGCTGAGGGTGCTGGGTGCTCAGTGCTCAGTGCTCAGGGTGCTGGTTGCTCAGTACTCAGGGTGCTGGGTGCTCAGTACTCAGGGTGCTGGGTGCTCAGTGCTCGGGGTGCTCGGTGCTCAGTACTCAAGGTGCTGTGTGCTCAGTGCTCAGGGTGCTGGGTGCTCAGTCCTCGGGGTGCTCCGTGCTCAGTGATCAGGGTGCTGGGTGCTCAGTACTCAGGGTGCTCGGTGCTCAGTACTCAGGGTTCTCAGTGCTCAGTACTCAGGGTGCTGGGTGCTCAGTTCTCAGTGTGCTGGGTGCTCAGTACTCAGGGTGCTCAGTGCTCAGTACTCGGGGTGCTTGTTGCTCAGTACTCAGGGTGCTCAGTGCTCAGTACTCGGGTTGCTGGGTGCTCAGTGCTCAGGGTGCTCAGTTCTCAGTGCTCGGGGTGCTGGGTGCTCAGTGCTCGGGGCGCTGGGTGCTCAGTGCTCGGGGTGCTGGGTGCTCAGTGCTCTGGGTGCTTAGTGCTCAGTACTCAGGGTGCTGGGTGCTCAGTACTCATGGTGCTGGGTGCTCATTCTCAGGGTGCTGGGTGCTCAGTGCTCGGGTAGCTGGGTGCTCAGTACTCAGGGTGCTGGGTGCTCAGTACTCAGGGTGATCTCTTCTCAGTACTCAGGTTGCTGGGTGCTCAGTGCTCGGGGTGCTGGGTGCTCAGTACTCGGGGTGCTCAGTGCTCAGTACTCAGGGTGCTGGGTGCTCAGTACTCAGGGTGCTGGGTGCTCAGTTCTCATGGTGCTGGGTGGTCAGTACTCTGGGTGTTGGGTGCTCAGTACTCAGGGTGCTCATTGCTCAGTACTCGGGGTGCTGGGTGCTCAGTGCTCAGTGTGCTCAGTGCTCAGTGCTCAGGGTGCTGGGTGCTCAGTGCTCGGGGCACTGGGTGCTCAGTGCTCGGGGTGCTGGGTGCTCAGTACTCAGGGTGCTGTGTGCTCAGTGCTCAATACTCAGGGTGCTGGGTGCTCAGTGCTCAGAGTGTTGGGTGCTCAGTACTCAGGGTGCTGGGTGCTCAGTGCTCAGTGCTCAGGGTGCTCAGTGCTCATGGTGCTCAGTGCTCAGGGTGCTGGGTGCTCAGGGTGCTGGGTGCTCAGCGCTCGGGGTGCTGGGTGCTCAGTGCTCAGTGCTCAGGGTGCTGGGTGCTCAGTGCTCGGGGTGCTGGGTGCTCAGTACTCAGCGTGCTGGGTGCTCAGTACTCAGTGTGCTGGGTGCTCAGTGCTCAGGGTGCTGGGTGCTCAGTGGTCAAGGTGCTGGGTGCTCAGTGATCGGGGTGCTGGGTGCTCAGTACTCAGGGTGCTCAGTGCTCGGGGAGCTCGGTGATCAGTACTCAGGGTGCTGGGTGCTCAGTACTCAGTGCTCGGGGTCCTGGGTGCTCCGTGCTCGGGGTGCTGGGTGCTCAGTGCTCTGGGTGCTGGGTGCTCAGTACTCAGGGTGCTGGGTGCTCAGTACTCAGGGTGCTGGGTGCTCAGTGCTCAGGGTGCTGGGTGCTCAGTACTCAGGGTGCATTGTGCTCAGTACTCAGGGTGCTCGGTGCTCAGTACTCAGGGTGCTGGGTGCTCAGTGTTCAGGGTGTTGGGTACTCAGTACTCAGGGTGCTGGGTGCTCAGTACTCAGGGTGCTGGGTGCTCAGTGCTCAGGGTGCTTGGTGCTCAGTGCTCAGGGTGCTGGGTGCTCAGTACTCAGGGTGCTGGGTGCTCAGGGTGATCGGTGCTCAGTACTCAGGGTGCTCAGTACTCAGGGTGCTGGGTGCTCAGTGCTCAGGGTGCTGGGTGCTCAGTACTCAGGGTGCTGGGTGCTCAGTGCTCGGGGTGCTGGGTGCTCAGTGTTCAGGGTGATCGGTGCTCAGTACTCAGGGTGCTGGGTGCTCAGTGCTCAGGGTGCTGGGTGCTCAGTCCTCAGGGTGCCCAGTGCTCAGGGTGCTGGGTGCTCAGTACTCAGGGTGCTGAGTGCTCAGTACTCAGGGTGCTGGGTGCTCAGTACTCATGGTGCTGGGTGCTCAGTACTCAGGGGGCTGGCTGCTCAGTGCTCAGTGTGCTGGGTGCTCAGTGCTCAGGGCGCTGGGTGCTCAGTGCTCGGGGTGCTGGGTGCTCAGTGCTCAGGGTGCTTGGTGGTCAGTGCTCAGTGCTCAAGGTGCTGGGTGCTCAGTGCTCAGTGCTCAGGGTGCTGGGTGCTCAGTACACAGGGTGCTGGGTGCTCAGTACTCAGGGTGCTGGGTGCTCAGTTCTCAGGGTGCTGGGTGCTCAGTGCTCGGGGCACGGGGTGCTCAGTGCTCGGGGTGCTGGGTGCTCAGTACTCGGGGTGCTGGGTGCTCAGTGCTCAGGGTGCTCAGTGCTCAGTACTCAGTGCTCAGGGTGCTCAGTGCTCAGTGCTCAGGGTGCTGGGTGTTCAGTACTCAGGGTGCTGGGTGCTCAGTACTCAGGGTGCTGGGTGCTAAGTGCTCAGGGTGCTGGGTGCTCAGTACTCTGGGTGTTTGGTGTTCAGTACTCAGGGAGCTGGGTGCTCTGTGCTCAGGGTGCTGGGTGCTCAGTGCTCAGGGTTCTGGGTGCTCAGTGCTCAGGTTGCTGGGTGCTCAGTACTCAGGGTGCTGGGTGGTTAGTGCTCGAGGTGCTCGGTGCTCAGTACTCAAGGTGCTGGGTGCTCAGTGCTCAGGGTGCTGGGTGCTCAGTCCTCGGGGTGCTCCGTGCTCATGGTGCTGGGTGCTCAGTGCTCCGGGTGCTGGGTGCTCAGTGCTCGGGGTGCTGGGTGCTGAGTGCTCAGGGTGCTGGGTGCTCAGTGCTCGGGGTGCTCGGTGCTCAGTGCTCAGTGTCCTGGGTGCTCAGTACTCAGGGTGCTGGGTGCTTAGTACTCAGGGTGCTCAGTGCTCAGTACACAGGGTGCTGGGTGCTCAGTGCTCGGGGTGCTCGGTGCTCAGTGCTCAGTACTCAGGGTGCTGGGTGCTCAGTGCTCGGGGTGCTGGGTGCTCAGTACTCAGCGTGCTGGGTGCTCAGTACTCAGGGTGCTGGGTGCTCAGTGCTCAGGGTGCTGGGTGCTCAGTGCTCAGGGTGCTGGGTGCTCAGTGATCGGGGTGCTGGGTGCTAAGTACTCAGGGTGCTCAGTGCTCAGGGAGCTCGGTGCTCAGTACTCAGGTTGCTGGGTGCTCAGTACTCAGTGCTCGGGGTCCTGGGTGCTCCGTGCTCGGGGTGCTGGGTGCTCAGTGCTCTGGGTGCTGGGTGCTCAGTACTCAGGGTGCTGGGTGCTCAGTACTCAGGGTGCTGGGTGCTCAGTGCTCAGGGTGCTGGGTGCTCAGTACTCAGGGTGCTGGGTGCTCAGTACTCAGGGTGCTCGGTGCTCAGTACTCAGGGTGCTGGGTGCTCAGTGCTCAGGGTGCTGGGTACTCAGTAATTAGGGTGCTGGGTGCTCAGTACTCAGGGTGCTGGGTGCTCAGTGCTCAGGGTGCTGGGTGCTCAGTGCTCAGGGTGATCGGTGCTCAGTACTCAGGGTGCTGGGTGCTCAGTGCTCGGGGTGCTGGGTGCTCAGTGCTCAGGGTGCTGGGTGCTCAGTACTCAGTGTGCTGGGTGCTCAGTGCTCAGGGTGATCGGTGCTCAGTACTCAGGGTGCTCAGTACTCAGGGTGCTGTGTGCTCAGTGCTCAGGGTGCTGGGTGCTCAGTACTCAGGGTGCTGGGTGCTCAGTGCTCGGGGTGCTGGGTGCTCAGTGCTCAGGGTGATCGGTGCTCAGTACTCAGGGTGCTGGGTGCTCAGTGCTCAGGGTCCTGGGTGCTCAGTCCTCAGGGTGCTCAGTGCTCAGGGTGCTGGGTGCTCTGTGCTCGGGGTGCTCGGTGTTCTGTACTCAGGGTGCTGAGTGCTCAGTACTTAGGGTGCTGGGTGCTCAGTACTCATGGTGCTGGGTGCTCAGTACTCAGGGGGCTGGGTGCTCAGTGCTCAGGGCGCTGGGTGCTCAGTGCTCGGGGTGCTGGGTGCTCAGTGCTCGGGGTGCTGGGTGGTCAGTGCTCAGTGCTCAAGGTGCTGGGTGCTCAGTGCTCAGTGCTCAGGGTCCTGGGTGCTCAGTACTCAGGGTGCTGGGTGCTCAGTACTCAGGGTGCTGGGTGCTCAGTTCTCAGGGTGCTGGGTGCTCAGTACTCTGGGTGTTGGGTGCTCAGTACTCAGGGTGCTCAGTGCTCAGTACTCGGGGTGCTGGGTGCTCAGTGCTCGGTGTGCTCAGTGCTCAGTGCTCGGGGTGCTGGGTGCTCAGTACTCAGGGTGCTGGGTGCTCAGTACTCAGGGTGCTGGTTGCTCAGTACTCAGGGTGCTCAGTGCTCAGTGCTCAGTACTCAGCGTGCTGGGTGCTCAGTGCTCAGAGTGTTGGGTGCTCAGTACTCAGGGTGCTGGTGCTCAGTGTTCAGTGCTCAGGGTGCTCAGTGCTCAGGGTGCTCAGTGCTCAGGGTGCTGGGTGCTCAGGGTGCTGGGTGCTCAGTGCTCGTGGTGCTGGGTGCTCAGTGCTCAGTGCTCAGGGTGCTGGGTGCTCAGTGCTCTGGGCTCAGGGTGCTGGGTGTTCAGTACTCAGGGTGCTCGGTGCTCAGTGCTCAGGGTGCTAGGTGCTCAGTACTCAGGGTGCTGGGTGTTCAGTGCTCGGGGTGCTGGGTGCTCAGTGCTCAGGGTGATCAGTGCTCAGTACTCAGGGTGCTGGGTGCTCAGTGCTCAGGGTGCTGGGTGCTCAGTCCTCAGGGTGCTCAGTACTCAGGGTGCTCGGTGCTCAGTGCTCAGTACTCAGGGTGCTCAGTACTCAGGGTGCTGGTTGCTCAGTGCTCGGGGTGCTGGGTGCTCAGTACGCAGGGTGCTGGGTGCTCAGTACTCGGGGTGCTGGGTGCTCAGTACTCAGGGTGCTGGGTGCTCAGTGCTCGGTGTGGTGGGTGCTCAGTGCTCAGGGTGATCGGTGCTCAGTGCTCAGGGTGCTGGGTGCTCAGTCCCCCGGGTGCTCAGTGCTCAGGGTGCTGGGTGCTCAGTGCTCGGGGTGCTCGGTGCTCAGTACTCAGGGTGCTTAGTGCTCAGTACTCAGGGTGCTGGGTGCTCAGTACTCGGGGTGCTGGGTGCTCAGTACTCAGGGTGCTGGGTGCTCAGGGTGCTGGGTGCTCAGTGCTCAGGGTGCTGGGTGCTCAGTGCTCGGGGTGCTGGGTGCTCAGGGCTGTGGTGCTGGGTGCTCAGTGCTCAGTGCTGAGGGTGCTGGGTGCTCAGTGCTCAGTGCTCAGGGTGCTGGTTGCTCAGTACTCAGGGTGCTGGGTGCTCAGTACTCAGTGTGCTGGGTGCTCAGTGCTCAGGGTGCTCTGTGCTCAGTACTCAGGGTGCTGGGTGCTCAGTGCTCGGGGTGCTGCGTGCTCAGTGCTCAGGGTGCTGGGTGCTCAGTGCTCAGGGTGCTGGGTGCTCAGTACTCAGGGTGCTGGGTGCTCAGTGCTCGGGGTGCTCGGTGCTCAGTACTCAAGGTGCTGGGTGCTCAGTGCTCAGGGTGCTGGGTGCTCAGTCCTCGGGGTGCTCCGTGCTCAGTGATCAGGGTGCTGGGTGCTCAGTACTCAGGGTGCTCGGTGCTCAGTACTCAGGGTTCTCAGTGCTCAGTACTCGGGGTGCTTGTTGCTCAGTACTCAGGGTGCTCAGTTCTCAGTGCTCGGGGTGCTGGGTGCTCAGTGCTCGGGGCGCTGGGTGCTCAGTGCTCGGGGTGCTGGGTGCTCAGTGCTCTGGGTGCTTAGTGCTCAGTACTCAGGGTGCTGGGTGCTCAGTACTCATGGTGCTGGGTGCTCATTCTCAGGGTGCTGGGTGCTCAGTGCTCGGGTTGCTGGGTGCTCAGTACTCAGGGTGCTGGGGGCTCAGTACTCAGGGTGCTGGGTGCTCAGTACTCAGGGTGCTCGGTTCTCAGTACTCAGGGTGCTGGGTGCTCATTCTCGGGGTGCTGGGTGCTCAGTGCTCGGGGTGCTGGGTGCTCAGTACTCAGGGTGCTGGGGGCTCAGTACTCAGGGTTCTGGGTGCTCAGTACTCAGGGTGATCTGTTCTCAGTACTCAGGTTGCTGGGTGCTCAGTGCTCGGGGTGCTGGGTGCTCAGTACTCGGGGTGCTCAGTGCTCAGTACTCAGGGTGCTGGGTGCTCAGTACTCAGGGTGCTGGGTGCTCAGTTCTCAGGGTGCTGGGTGCTCAGTACTCTGGGTGTTGGGTGCTCAGTACTCAGGGTGCTCAGTGCTCAGTACTCGGGGTGCTGGGTGCTCAGTGCTCAGTGTGCTCAGTGCTCAGTGCTCAGGGTGCTGGGTGCTCAGTGCTCGGGGCACTGGGTGCTCAGTGCTCGGTGTGCTGGGTGCTCAGTACTCAGGGTGCTGTGTGCTCAGTGCTCAGTACTCAGCGTGCTGGGTGCTCAGTGCTCAGAGTGTTGGGTGCTCAGTACTCAGGGTGCTGGGTGCTCAGTGCTCAGTGCTCAGGGTGCTCAGTGCTCAGGGTGCTCAGTGCTCAAGGTGCTGGGTGCTCAGGGTGCTGGGTGCTCAGCGCTCGGGGTGCTGGGTGCTCAGTGCTCAGTGCTCAGGGTGCTGGGTGCTCAGTGCTCAGTGCTCAGGGTGCTGGGTGTTCAGTACTCAGGGTGCTCGGTGCTCAGTGCTCAGGGTGCTAGGTTCTCAGTACTCAGGGTGCTGGGTGCTCACTGCTCGGGGTGCTGGGTGCTCAGTGCTCAGGGTGATCAGTGCTCAGTACTCAGGGTGCTGGGTGCTCAGTGCTCAGGGTGCTGGGTGCTCAGTCCTCAGGGTGCTCAGTACTCAGGGTGCTCGGTGCTCAGTGCTCAGTACTCAGGGTGCTCAGTACTCAGGGTGCTGGTTGCTCAGTGCTCGGGGTGCTGGGTGCTCAGTACTCAGGGTGCTGCGTGATCAGTGCTCGGTGTGCTGGGTGCTCAGTGCTCAGGGTGATCAGTGCTCAGTTATCAGGGTGCTGGGTGCTCAGTCCTCCGGGTGCTCAGTGCTCAGGGTGCTGGGTGCTCAGTGCTCGGGGCGCTCGGTGCTCAGTACTCAGGGTGCTGAGTGCTCAGTACTCAGGGTGCTGGGTGCTCAGTACTCAGGGTGCTGGGTGCTCAGAACTCAGGGTGCTGGGTGCTCAGTGCTCGGTGTGCTGGGTGCTCAGTGCTCAGGGTGATCGGTGCTCAGTTATCAGGGTGCTGGGTGCTCAGTCCTCCGGGTGCTCAGTGATCAGGGTGCTGGGTGCTCAGTGCTCGGGGTGCTCGGTGCTCAGTACTCAGGGTGCTGAGTGCTCAGTACTCAGGGTGCTGGGTGCTCAGTACTCAGGGTGCTGGGTGCTCAGTACTCAGGGTGCTGGGTGCTCAGGGTGCTGGGTGCTCAGTGCTCAGGGTGCTGGGTGCTCAGTGCTCAGGGTGCTGGGTGCTCAGGTCTGTGGTGCTGGGTGCTCAGTGCTCAGTGCTCAGGGTGCTGGGTGCTCAGTGCTCAGTGTGCTGGGTGCTCAGTGCTCAGGGTGCTCTGTGCTCAGTACTCAGGGTGCTGGGTGCTCAGTGCTCGGGGTGCTGGGTGCTCAGTGCTCGGGGTGCTCGGTGCTCAGTACTCAAGGTGCTGGGTGCTCAGTGCTCAGGGTGCTGGGTGCTCAGTCCTCGGGGTGCTCCGTGCTCAGTGATCAGGGTGCTGGGTGCTCAGTACTCAGGGTGCTCGGTGCTCAGTACTCAGGGTTCTCAGTGCTCAGTTCTCAGGGTGCTGGGTGCTCAGTACTCAGGGTGCTCAGTGCTCAGTACTCGGGGTGCTTGTTGCTCAGTACTCAGGGTGCTCAGTGCTCAGTACTCGGGGTGCTGGGTGCTCAGTGCTCGGGGTGCTCAGTTCTCAGTGCTCGGGGTGCTGGGTGCTCAGTGCTAGGGGCGCTGGGTGCTCAGTGCTCTGGGTGCAGGGTGCTCAGTGCTCTGGGTGCTTAGTGCTCAGTACTCAGGGTGCTGGGTGCTCAGTACTCATGGTGCTGGGTGCTCATTCTCAGGGTGCTGGGTGCTCAGTGCTCGAATTGCTGGGTGCTCAGTACTCAGGGTGCTGGGGGCTCAGTACTCAGGGTGCTGGGTGCTCAGTACTCAGGGTGCTCGGTTCTCAGTACTCAGGGTGCTGGGTGCTCATTCTCGGGGTGCTGGGTGCTCAGTGATCGGGGTGCTGGGTGCTCAGTACTCAGGGTGCTGGGGGCTCAGTACTCAGGGTTCTGGGTGCTCAGTACTCAGGGTGATCTGTTCTCAGTACTCAGGTTGCTGGGTGCTCAGTGCTCGGGGTTCTGGGTGCTCAGTACTCGGGGTGCTCAGTGCTCAGTACTCAGGGTGCTGGGTGCTCAGTACTCTGGTTGGTGGGTGCTCAGTGCTCGGGGTGCTCGGTGCTCAGTACTCTGGGTGCTGGGTGCTCAGTACTCGGGGTGCTGGGTGCTCAGTGCTCAGGGTGCTGGGTGCTCAGTGCTCGGGGTGCTGGGTGCTCAGTGCTGAGGGTGGTGCTGGGTGCTCAGTACTCAGGGTGCTGGGTGCTCAGTGCTCAGGGTGCTGGGTGCTCAGTACTAAGGGTGCTGGGTGCTCAGTGCTCAGGGTGCTGGGTGCTCAGTGCTCAGGGTGCTGGGTGCTCAGTACTCAGGGTGCTGGGTGCTCAGTGCTCAGGGTGATGGGTGCTCAGTACTCAGGGTGCTCAGTACTCAGGGTGCTGGGTGCTCTGTACTCAGGGTGCTGGGTGCTCAGTGCTCGGGGTCCTGGGTGCTCAGTGCTCGGGGTCCTGGGTGCTCAGTGCTCAGGGTGATCGGTGCTCAGTACTCAGCGTGCTGTTTGCTCACTGCTCAGGGTGCTGGGTGCTCAGTCCTCAGGGTGATGGGTGCTCAGTACTCAGGGTGCTCAGTACTCAGGGTGCTGGGTGCTCAGTACTCGGGGTGCTGTGTGCTCTGTACTCAGTGTGCTGGGTGCTCAGTGCTCGGGGTGCTGGGTGCTCAGTGCTCAGGGTGATCGGTGCTCAGTACTCAGCGTGCTGGGTGCTCACTGCTCAGGGTGCTGGGTGCTCAGTCCTCAGGGTGCTCAGTGCTCAGGGTGCTGGGTGCTCAGTG
Organism: Microtus oregoni; assembly: GCF_018167655.1. Classification (NCBI taxonomy): domain Eukaryota; kingdom Metazoa; phylum Chordata; class Mammalia; order Rodentia; family Cricetidae; genus Microtus; species Microtus oregoni. Next base: position 271,328 of record NW_024543113.1, on the reverse strand, counting down.
CTCGGGGTGCTCGGTGCTCAGTTCTCGGGGTGCTGGGTGCTCAATGCTCAGTGCTCAGGGTGTTGGGTGCTCAGTGCTCAGTGTTCAGGGTGCTGGGTGGTCAGTACTCAGGGTGATGGTTGCTCAGTACTCAGGGTGCTGGGTGCTCAGTGCTCAGGGTGCTGTGTGCTCAGTACTCTCGGTGTTGGGTGCTCAGTACTCAGGGTGCTGGGTGCTCAGTGCTCGGGGTGCTGTGTGCTCAGTGCTCGGGGTGCTGGGTGCTCAGTGCTCAGGGTGCTGGGTGCTCAGTATTCAGGGTGCTGGGTGCTCAGTGCTCGGGGTGCTCGGTGCTCAGTACTCAAGGTGCTGGGTGCTCAGTGCTCAGGGTGCTGGGTGCTCAGTCCTCGGGGTGCTCAGGGTGCTGGGTGCTCAGTGCTCAGGGTGCTGGGTGCTCAGTGCTCGGGGTGCTGGGTGCTGAGTGCTCAGGGTGCTGGGTGCTCAGTGCTCGGGGTGCTCGGTGCTCAGTGCTCAGGGTCCTGGGTGCTCAGTACTCATGGTGCTGGGTGCTTAGTACTCAGGGTGCTTAGTGATCAGTACACAGGGTGCTGGGTGCTCAGTGCTCGGGGTGCTTTGTGCTCAGTGCTCAGTACTCAGGGTGCTGGGTGCTCAGTGCTCGGGGTGCTGGGTGCTCAGTACTCAGCGTGCTGGGTGCTCAATACTCAGGGTGCTGGGTGCTCAGTGCTCAGGGTGCTGGTGTCACACTGCTCAGGGTGCTGGTTGCTCAGTGATTGGGGTGCTGGGTGCTTAGTACTCAGGGTGCTCAGTGCTCAGGGAGCTCGGTGCTCATTACTCAGGGTGCTGGGTGCTCAGTTCTCAGTGCTCGGGGTCCTGGGTGCTCCGTGCTCAGGGTGCTGGGTGCTCAGTGCTCTGGGTGCTTAGTGCTCAGTACTCAGGGTGCTGGGTGCTCAGTACTCATGGTGCTGGGTGCTCATTCTCAGGGTGCTAGGGGCTCAGTACTCAGGGTGCTTTGTGCTCAGTACTCAGGGTGCTCGGTTCTCAGTACTCAGGGTGCTGGGTGCTCAGTGCTCGGGGTTCTGGGTGCTCAGTACTCGGGGTGCTCAGTGCTCAGTACTCAGGGTGCTGGGTGCTCAGTACTCAGGGTGCTGGGTGCTCAGTGCTCGGGGTGCTCGGTGCTCAGTACTCGGGGTGCTGGGTGCTCAGTACTCGGGGTGCTGGGTGCTCATTGCTCAGGGTGCTGGGTGCTCAGTGCTCGGGGTGCTGGGTGCTCAGTGCTGAGGGTGGTGCTGGGTGCTCAGTACTCAGGGTGCTGGGTGCTCAGTGCTCAGGGTGCTGGGTGCTCAGTACTAAGGTTGCTGGGTGCTCAGTACTCAGGGTGCGCGGTGCTCAGTACTCAGGGTGCTGGGTGCTCAGTGCTCAGGGTGGTGGCTACTCAGTACTCAGGGTGCTGGGTGCTCAGTACTCAGGGTGCTGGGTGCTCAGTGCTCAGGGTGCTGGGTGCTCAGTGCTCAGGCTGCTGGGTGCTCAGTACTCAGGGTGCTGGGTGCTCAGTGCTCATGATGATCGGTGCTCAGTACTCAGGGTGCTGGGTGCTCAGTGCTCGGGGTGCTGGGTGCTCAGTACACGGGGTGCTGGGTGCTCTGTACTCAGGGTGCTGGGTGCTCAGTGCTCGGGGTCCTAGGTGCTCAGTGCTCAGTACTCAGGGTGCTCAGTACTCAGCGTGCTGGGTGCTCAGTGCTCAGAGTGTTGGGTGCTCAGTACTCAGGGTGCTGGGTGCTCAGTGCTCAGTGCTCAGGGTGCTCAGTGCTAAGGGTGCTCAGTGCTCAGGGTGCTGGGTGCTCAGGGTGCTGGGTGCTCAGTGCTCGGGGTGCTGGGTGCTCAGTGCTCAGTGCTCAGGGTGCTGGGTGCTCAGTGCTCAGTGCTCAGGGTGCTGGGTGTTCAGTACTCAGGGTGCTCGGTGCTCAGTGCTCAGGGTGCTGGGTGCTCAGTACTCAGGGAGCTGGGTGCTCAGTGCTCGGGGTGCTGGGTGCTCAGTGATCAGGGTGATCTGTGCTCACTACTCAGGGTGCTGGGTGCTCAGTGCTCCGGGTCCTGGGTGCTCAGTCCTCAGGGTGCTCGGTGCTCAGTGCTCAGTACTCAGGCTGCTCAGTACTCAGGGTGCTGGGTGCTCAGTGCTCGGGGTGCTGGGTGCTCAGTACTCAGGGTGCTGGGTGCTCAGTACTCGGGGTGCTGGGTGCTCAGTACTCAGGGTGCTGGGTGCTCAGTCCTCCGGGTGCTCAGTGCTCAGGGTGCTGGGTGCTCAGTACTCAGGGTGCTGGGAGCTCAGTACTCGGGGTGCTGGGTGCTCAGTGCTCAGGGTGATCGGTGCTCAGTGCTCAGGGTGCTGGGTGCTCAGTCCTCCGGGTGCTCAGTGCTCAGGGTGCTGGGTGCTCAGTACTCAGGGTGCTGGGTGCTCAGTACTCGGGGTTCTGGGTGCTCAGTGCTCAGGGTGCTGGGTGCTCAGTGCTCGGGGTGCTGGTGCTCAGTGCTCAGGGTGATCGGTGCTCAGTGCTCAGGGTGCTGGGTGCTCAGTCCTCCGGGTGCTCAGTGCTCAGGGTGCTGGGTGCTCAGTACTCAGGGTGCTGGGTGCTCAGTACTCGGGGTGCTGGGTGCTCAGTGCTCAGGGTGCTGGGTGCTCATTACTCAGGGTGCTGGGTGCTCCGTGCTCGGGGTGCTGGCTGCTCAGTGCTCAGGGTGCTATGTGCTCAGTGCTCAGGGTGCTGGGTGCTCAGTACTCAGGGTGCTGGGTGCTTAGTGCTCGGAGTGCTCGGTGCTCAGTACTCAAGGTGCTGGGTGCTCAGTGCTCAGGGTGCTGGGTGCTCAGTCCTCGGGGTGCTCCGTGCTCAGGGTGCTGGGTGCTCAGTGCTCAGGGTGCTGGGTGCTCAGTGCTCAGGGTGCTGGGTGCTGAGTGCTCAGGGTGCTGGGTGCTCAGTGCTCGGGGTGCTCGGTGCTCAGTGCTCAGGGTCCCGGGTGCTCAGTACTCAGGGTGCTGGGTGCTTAGTACTCAGGGTGCTCAGTGCTCAGTATACAGGGTGCTGGGTGCTCAGTGCTCGGTGTGCTGGGTGCTCAGTACTCAGGGTGCTGGGTGCTCCGTGCTCGGGGTGCTGGCTGCTCAGTGCTCAGGGTGCTATATGCTCAGTGCTCAGGGTGCTGGGTGCTCAGTACTCAGGGTGCTGGGTGCTTAGTGCTCGGGGTGCTCGGTGCTCAGTACTCAAGGTGCTGGGTGCTCAGTGCTCAGGGTGCTGGGTGCTCAGTCCTCGGGGTGCTCCGTGCTCAGGGTGCTGGGTGCTCAGTGCTCAGGGTGCTGGGTGCTCAGTGCTCGGGGTGCTGGGTGCTCAGTGCTCAGTACTCAGGGTGCTGGTTGCTCAGTGCTCGGGGTGCTGGGTGCTCAGTACTCAGCATGCTGGGTGCTCAGTACTCAGGGTGCTGGGTGCTCAGTGCTCAGGGTGCTGGGTGCTCAGTGCTCAGGGTGCTGCGTGCTCAGTGATCGGGGTGCTGGGTGCTCAGTACTCAGGGTGCTCAGTGCTCGGGGAGCTCCGTGCTCAGTACTCAGGGTGCTGGGTGCTCAGTTCTCAGTGCTCGGGGTCCTGGGTGCTCCGTGCTCGGGGTGCTGGGTTCTCAGTGCTCTGGGTGCTTAGTGCTCAGTACTCAGGGTGCTGGGTGCTCAGTATTCATGGTGCTGCGTGCTCATTCTCAGGGTTCTAGGGGCTCAGTACTCAGGGTGCTGGGTGCTCAGTATTCAGGGTGCTCGGTTCTCAGTACTCAGGGTGCTGGGTGCTCATTCTCGGGGTGCTGGGTGCTCAGTGCTCGGGGTGCTGGGTGCTCAGTACTCAGGGTGCTGGGGGCTCAGTACTCAGGGTGCTGGGTGCTCAGTACTCAGGGTGATCTGTTCTCAGTACTCAGGTTGGTGGCTGCTCAGTGCTCGGGGTGCTGGGTGCTCAGTACTCGGGGTGCTCAGTGCTCAGTACTCAGGGTGCTGGGTGCTCAGTACTCAGGGTGCTGGGTGCTCAGTGCTCGAGGTGCTCGGTGCTCAGTACTCGGGGTGCTGGGTGCTCAGTACTCAGGGTGCTGGGTGCTCAGTGCTCAGGGTGCTGGGTGCTCAGTGCTCGGGGTGCTGGGTGCTCAGTGCTGAGGGTGGTGCTGGGTGCTCAGTACTCAGGGTGCTGGGTGCTCAGTGCTCAGGGTGCTGGGTGCTCAGTACTCAGGGTGCTGGGTGCTCAGTACTCAGGGTGCTGGGTGCTCAGTGCTCAGGGTGCTGGGTGCTCAGTGCTCAGGCTGCTGGGTGCTCAGTACTCAGGGTGCTGGGTGCTCAGTGCTCATGATGATCGGTGCTCAGTACTCAGGGTGCTGGGTGCTCAGTGCTCGGGGTGCTGGGTGCTCAGTACACGGGGTGCTGGGTGCTCTGTACTCAGGGTGCTGGGTGCTCAGTGCTCGGGGTCCTAGGTGCTCAGTGCTCAGTACTCAGGGTGCTCAGTACTCAGCGTGCTGGGTGCTCAGTGCTCAGAGTGTTGGGTGCTCAGTACTCAGGGTGCTGGGTGCTCAGTGCTCAGTGCTCAGGGTGCTCAGTGCTAAGGGTGCTCAGTGCTCAGGGTGCTGGGTGCTCAGGGTGCTGGGTGCTCAGTGCTCGGGGTGCTGGGTGCTCAGTGCTCAGTGCTCAGGGTGCTGGGTGCTCAGTGCTCAGTGCTCAGGGTGCTGGGTGTTCAGTACTCAGGGTGCTCGGTGCTCAGTGCTCAGGGTGCTGGGTGCTCAGTACTCAGGGAGCTGGGTGCTCAGTGCTCGGGGTGCTGGGTGCTCAGTGATCAGGGTGATCTGTGCTCACTACTCAGGGTGCTGGGTGCTCAGTGCTCCGGGTCCTGGGTGCTCAGTCCTCAGGGTGCTCGGTGCTCAGTGCTCAGTACTCAGGCTGCTCAGTACTCAGGGTGCTGGGTGCTCAGTGCTCGGGGTGCTGGGTGCTCAGTACTCAGGGTGCTGGGTGCTCAGTACTCGGGGTGCTGGGTGCTCAGTACTCAGGGTGCTGGGTGCTCAGTCCTCCGGGTGCTCAGTGCTCAGGGTGCTGGGTGCTCAGTACTCAGGGTGCTGGGAGCTCAGTACTCGGGGTGCTGGGTGCTCAGTGCTCAGGGTGATCGGTGCTCAGTGCTCAGGGTGCTGGGTGCTCAGTCCTCCGGGTGCTCAGTGCTCAGGGTGCTGGGTGCTCAGTACTCAGGGTGCTGGGTGCTCAGTACTCGGGGTGCTGGGTGCTCAGTGCTCAGGGTGCTGGGTGCTCAGTGCTCGGGGTGCTGGTGCTCAGTGCTCAGGGTGATCGGTGCTCAGTGCTCAGGGTGCTGGGTGCTCAGTCCTCCGGGTGCTCAGTGCTCAGGGTGCTGGGTGCTCAGTACTCAGGGTGCTGGGTGCTCAGTACTCGGGGTGCTGGGTGCTCAGTGCTCAGGGTGCTGGGTGCTCAGTACTCAGGGTGCTGGGTGCTCCGTGCTCGGGGTGCTGGCTGCTCAGTGCTCAGGGTGCTATGTGCTCAGTGCTCAGGGTGCTGGGTGCTCAGTACTCAGGGTGCTGGGTGCTTAGTGCTCGGAGTGCTCGGTGCTCAGTACTCAAGGTGCTGGGTGCTCAGTGCTCAGGGTGCTGGGTGCTCAGTCCTCGGGGTGCTCCGTGCTCAGGGTGCTGGGTGCTCAGTGCTCAGGGTGCTGGGTGCTCAGTGCTCAGGGTGCTGGGTGCTGAGTGCTCAGGGTGCTGGGTGCTCAGTGCTCGGGGTGCTCGGTGCTCAGTGCTCAGGGTCCCGGGTGCTCAGTACTCAGGGTGCTGGGTGCTTAGTACTCAGGGTGCTCAGTGCTCAGTATACAGGGTGCTGGGTGCTCAGTGCTCGGTGTGCTGGGTGCTCAGTACTCAGGGTGCTGGGTGCTCCGTGCTCGGGGTGCTGGCTGCTCAGTGCTCAGGGTGCTATATGCTCAGTGCTCAGGGTGCTGGGTGCTCAGTACTCAGGGTGCTGGGTGCTTAGTGCTCGGGGTGCTCGGTGCTCAGTACTCAAGGTGCTGGGTGCTCAGTGCTCAGGGTGCTGGGTGCTCAGTCCTCGGGGTGCTCCGTGCTCAGGGTGCTGGGTGCTCAGTGCTCAGGGTGCTGGGTGCTCAGTGCTCGGGGTGCTGGGTGCTCAGTGCTCAGTACTCAGGGTGCTGGTTGCTCAGTGCTCGGGGTGCTGGGTGCTCAGTACTCAGCATGCTGGGTGCTCAGTACTCAGGGTGCTGGGTGCTCAGTGCTCAGGGTGCTGGGTGCTCAGTGCTCAGGGTGCTGGGTGCTCAGTGATCGGGGTGCTGGGTGCTCAGTACTCAGGGTGCTCAGTGCTCGGGGAGCTCCGTGCTCAGTACTCAGGGTGCTGGGTGCTCAGTTCTCAGTGCTCGGGGTCCTGGGTGCTCCGTGCTCGGGGTGCTGGGTTCTCAGTGCTCTGGGTGCTTAGTGCTCAGTACTCAGGGTGCTGGGTGCTCAGTATTCATGGTGCTGCGTGCTCATTCTCAGGGTTCTAGGGGCTCAGTACTCAGGGTGCTGGGTGCTCAGTATTCAGGGTGCTCGGTTCTCAGTACTCAGGGTGCTGGGTGCTCATTCTCGGGGTGCTGGGTGCTCAGTGCTCGGGGTGCTGGGTGCTCAGTACTCAGGGTGCTGGGTGCTCAGTACTCAGGGTGCTGGGTGCTCAGTGCTCGAGGTGCTCGGTGCTCAGTACTCGGGGTGCTGGGTGCTCAGTACTCAGGGTGCTGGGTGCTCAGTGCTCAGGGTGCTGGGTGCTCAGTGCTCGGGGTGCTGGGTGCTCAGTGCTGAGGGTGGTGCTGGGTGCTCAGTACTCAGGGTGCTGGGTGCTCAGTGCTCAGGGTGCTGGGTGCTCAGTACTAAGGGTGCTGGGTGCTCAGTACTCAGGGTGCTCGGTGCTCAGTACTCAGGGTGCTGGGTGCTCAGTGCTCAGGGTGCTGGGTACTCAGTACTCAGGGTGCTGGGTGCTCAGTACTCAGGGTGCTGGGTGCTCAGTGCTCAGGGTGCTAGGTGCTCAGTGCTCAGGCTGCTGGGTGCTCAGTACTCAGGGTGCTGGGTGCTCAGTGCTCATCCTGATCGGTGCTCAGTACTCAGGGTGCTGGGTGCTCAGTGCTCAGGGTGCTGGGTGCTCAGTACACGGGGTGCTGGGTGCTCTGTACTCAGGGTGCTGGGTGCTCAGTGCTCGGGGTCCTAGGTGCTCAGTGCTCAGGGTGATCGGTGCTCAGTACTCAGCGTGCTGGGTGCTCAGTGCTCAGAGTGTTGGGTGCTCAGTACTCAGGGTGCTGGATGCTCAGTGCTCAGTGCTCAGGGTACTCAGTGCTCAGGGTGCTCAGTGCTCAGGGTGCTGGGTGCTCAGGGTGCTGGGTGCTCAGTGCTCGGGGTGCTGGGTGCTGGGTGCTCAGTGCTCAGGGTGCTGGGTGCTCAGTGCTCAGTGCTCAGGGTGCTGGGTGTTCAGTACTCAGGGTGCTTGGTGCTCAGTGCTCAGGGTGCTGGGTGCTCAGTACTCAGGGTGCTGGGTGCTCAGTGCTCGGGGTGCTGGGTGCTCAGTGATCAGGGTGATCTGTGCTCAGTACTCAGGGTGCTGGGTGCTCAGTGCTCAGGGTGCTGGGTGCTCAGTCCTCAGGGTGCTCAGTACTCAGGGTGCTCGGTGCTCAGTGCTCAGTACTCAGGGTGCTCAGTACTCAGGGTGCTGGGTGCTCAGTGCTCGGGGTGCTGGGTGCTCAGTACTCAGGGTGCTGGGTGCTCAGTACTCAGGGTGCTGGGTGCTCAGTTCTCGGGGTGCTCGGTGATCAGTACTCAGTGCTCAGGGTGCTCAGTGCTCATGGTGCTGGGTGTTCAGTACTCAGGGTGCTTGGTGCTCAGTACTCAGGGTGCTGGGTGCTCAGTGCTCAGGGTGCTGGGTGCTCAGTACTCGGGGTGCTCGGTGCTCAGTGCTCAGGGTGCTGTGTGCTCAGTACTCAGGGTGCTGGGTGCTCAGTACTCAGGGTGCTGGGTGCTCAGTGCTCAGGGTGCTGGGTGCTCAGTACTCAGGGTGCTGGGTGCTCAGTGCTCAGGGTGCTGTGTGCTCAGTACTCAGGGTGCTGGGTGCTCAGTACTCAGGGTGCTGGGTGCTCAGTGCTCAGGGTGGTGGGTGCTCAGTGCTCAGGGTACTGGGTGCTCAGTGCTCAGGGTGCTGGGTGCTCGGTTCTCCGGGTGCTGGGTGCTTAGTTCTCGCGGTGCCCGGTGCTCAGTACTCGGGGTGCTCAGTGCTCAGTACTCAGGGTGCTGGGTGCTCAGTGCTCAGGGTGCTGGGTGCTCAGTACTCAGGGTGCTGGGTGCTCGGTGCTCAGTACGCTTGGTGCTCAGTACTCAGGGTGCTGGGTGCTCAGTACTCAGGGTGCTCGGTGCTCAGTACTCAGGGTGCTGGGTGCTCAGTGCTCGGGGTGCTGGGTGCTCAGTACTCAGGGTGCTGGGAGCTCAGTGCTCAGGGTGCTGGGTACTCAGTGCTCAGGGTGCTGGGTGCTCAGTATTCAGGGTGCTGGGTGCTCAGTACTCAGGGTGCTCGGTGCTCAGTGCTCGGGGTGCTGGGTGCTCAGTGCTCACGGTGCTGGGTGCTCAGTGCTCGGGGTGCTCGGTGCTCAGTACTCAGGGTGCTGGGTGCTCAGTGCTCGGGGTGCTCGGTGCTCAGTGCTCAAGGTGCTGGGTGCTCAGTACTCAGGGTGCTCATTGCTCAGTGTGCTGGGTGCTCAGTACTCAGGGTGCTGGGTACTCAGTGCTCAGGGTGCTCGGTGCTCAATACGTTGGGTGCTCAGTACTCAGGGTGCTGGGTGCTCAGTGCTCAGGGTGCTGGGGGCTCAGTGCTCAGGGTGCTGGGTGCTCAGTGCTCAGGGTGCTGGGTGCTCGGTGCTCGGCGTGCTGGGTGCTTAGTGCTCGCGGTGCCTGGTGCTCAGTACTCGGGGTGCTCAGTGCTCAGTACTCAGGGTCCTGGGTGCTCAGTGCTCAGAGTGCTGGGTGCTCAGTACTCAGGGTGCTGGGGGCTCGGTGCTCAGTACGCTGGGTGCTCAGTACTCAGGGTGCTGGGTGCTCAGTACTCAGGGTGCTCGGTACTCAGTACTCAGGGTGCTGGGTGCTCAGTGCTCGGGGTGCTGGGTGCTCAGTACTCAGGGTGCTGTGTGCTCAGTGCTCGGGGTGGTCGGTGCTCAGTACGCTGGGTGCTCAGTACTCAGGGTGCTGGGTGCTCAGTACTCAGGGTGCTGGGTGCTTAGTACTCAGGGTGCTGGGTGCTCAGTGCTCAGGGTGCTGGGTGCTCAGTGCTCAGTGCTCAGTACTCAGGGTGCTGGGTGCACAGTGCTCAGGGTGCTGGGTGCTCAGTGCTCAGGGTGCTGGGTGCTCAGTGCTCAGGGTGCTGGGTACTCAGTGCTCAGGGTGCTGGGTGCTCAGTACTCAGGGTGCTTGGTGCTCAGTACTCAGGGTGCTGCGTGCTCAGTGCTCGGGGTGCTGGGTGCTCAGTGCTCGGGGTGCTGGGTGCTCAGTGCTCGGGGTGCTCGGTGCTCAGTACTCAGTGTGCTGGGTGCTCAGTGCTCGAGGTGCTCAGTACTCAGGGTGCTGTGTGTTCAGTGCTCAGGGTGCTGGGTGCTCAGTACTCAGTGTGCTCGGTGCTTAGTACTCAGGGGGCTGGGTGCTCAGTGCTCGGGGTGATGGGTGCTCAGTGATCAGTACTCAAGGTGCTGGGTGCTCAGTGCTCGGGGTGCTGGGTGCTCAGTCCTCAGGGTGCTCAGTACTCAGGGTGCTCGGTGCTCAGTGCTCAGTACTCAGGGTGCTCAGTACTCAGGGTGCTGGGTGCTCAGTGCTCGGGGTGCTGGGTGCTCAGTACTCAGGGTGCTGGGTGCTCAGTACTCAGGGTGCTGGGTGCTCAGTTCTCGGGGTGCTCGGTGATCAGTACTCAGTGCTCAGGGTGCTCAGTGCTCATGGTGCTGGGTGTTCAGTACTCAGGGTGCTTGGTGCTCAGTACTCAGGGTGCTGGGTGCTCAGTGCTCAGGGTGCTGGGTGCTCAGTACTCGGGGTGCTCGGTGCTCAGTGCTCAGGGTGCTGTGTGCTCAGTACTCAGGGTGCTGGGTGCTCAGTACTCAGGGTGCTGGGTGCTCAGTGCTCAGGGTGCTGGGTGCTCAGTACTCAGGGTGCTGGGTGCTCAGTGCTCAGGGTGCTGTGTGCTCAGTACTCAGGGTGCTGGGTGCTCAGTACTCAGGGTGCTGGGTGCTCAGTGCTCAGGGTGGTGGGTGCTCAGTGCTCAGGGTACTGGGTGCTCAGTGCTCAGGGTGCTGGGTGCTCGGTTCTCGGGGTGCTGGGTGCTTAGTTCTCGCGGTGCCCGGTGCTCAGTACTCGGGGTGCTCAGTGCTCAGTACTCAGGGTGCTGGGTGCTCAGTGCTCAGGGTGCTGGGTGCTCAGTACTCAGGGTGCTGGGTGCTCGGTGCTCAGTACGCTTGGTGCTCAGTACTCAGGGTGCTGGGTGCTCAGTACTCAGGGTGCTCGGTGCTCAGTACTCAGGGTGCTGGGTGCTCAGTGCTCGGGGTGCTGGGTGCTCAGTACTCAGGGTGCTGGGAGCTCAGTGCTCAGGGTGCTGGGTACTCAGTGCTCAGGGTGCTGGGTGCTCAGTATTCAGGGTGCTGGGTGCTCAGTACTCAGGGTGCTCGGTGCTCAGTGCTCGGGGTGCTGGGTGCTCAGTGCTCACGGTGCTGGGTGCTCAGTGCTCGGGGTGCTCGGTGCTCAGTACTCAGGGTGCTGGGTGCTCAGTGCTCGGGGTGCTCGGTGCTCAGTGCTCAAGGTGCTGGGTGCTCAGTACTCAGGGTGCTCATTGCTCAGTGTGCTGGGTGCTCAGTACTCAGGGTGCTGGGTACTCAGTGCTCAGGGTGCTCGGTGCTCAATACGTTGGGTGCTCAGTACTCAGGGTGCTGGGTGCTCAGTGCTCAGGGTGCTGGGGGCTCAGTGCTCAGGGTGCTGGGTGCTCAGTGCTCAGGGTGCTGGGTGCTCGGTGCTCGGCGTGCTGGGTGCTTAGTGCTCGCGGTGCCTGGTGCTCAGTACTCGGGGTGCTCAGTGCTCAGTACTCAGGGTCCTGGGTGCTCAGTGCTCAGAGTGCTGGGTGCTCAGTACTCAGGGTGCTGGGGGCTCGGTGCTCAGTACGCTGGGTGCTCAGTACTCAGGGTGCTGGGTGCTCAGTACTCAGGGTGCTCGGTACTCAGTACTCAGGGTGCTGGGTGCTCAGTGCTCGGGGTGCTGGGTGCTCAGTACTCAGGGTGCTGGGTGCTCAGTGCTCGGGGTGGTCGGTGCTCAGTACGCTGGGTGCTCAGTACTCAGGGTGCTGGGTGCTCAGTACTCAGGGTGCTGGGTGCTTAGTACTCAGGGTGCTGGGTGCTCAGTGCTCAGGGTGCTGGGTGCTCAGTGCTCAGTGCTCAGTACTCAGGGTGCTGGGTGCACAGTGCTCAGGGTGCTGGGTGCTCAGTGCTCAGGGTGCTGGGTGCTCAGTGCTCAGGGTGCTGGGTACTCAGTGCTCAGGGTGCTGGGTGCTCAGTACTCAGGGTGCTTGGTGCTCAGTACTCAGGGTGCTGCGTGCTCAGTGCTCGGGGTGCTGGGTGCTCAGTGCTCGGGGTGCTGGGTGCTCAGTGCTCGGGGTGCTCGGTGCTCAGTACTCAGTGTGCTGGGTGCTCAGTGCTCGAGGTGCTCAGTACTCAGGGTGCTGTGTGTTCAGTGCTCAGGGTGCTGGGTGCTCAGTACTCAGTGTGCTCGGTGCTTAGTACTCAGGGGGCTGGGTGCTCAGTGCTCGGGGTGATGGGTGCTCAGTGATCAGTACTCAAGGTTCTGGGTGCTCAGTGTTCGGGGTGCTGGGTGCTCAGTGCTCAGTACTCAGGGTGCTGGGTGCTCAGTGCTCAGGGTGCTGGGTGCTCAGTTCTCGGGGTGCTGGGTGCTCAGTACTCAGGGTGCTGGGTGCTCAGTTCTCGGGGTGTTCGGTGATCAGTACTCAGTGCTCAGGGTGCTCAGTGCTCAGGGTGCTGGGTGTTCAGTACTCAGGGTGCTTGGTGCTCAGTACTCAGGGTGATGGGTGCTCAGTGCTCAGGGTGCTGGGTGCTCAGTACTCGGGGTGCTGGGTGCTCAGTACTCAGGGTGCTGGGTGCTCAGTGCTCAGGGTGCTGGGTGCTCAGTGCTCGGTGTGCTGGGTGCTCAGTGCTCAGTACTCAGGGTGCTGGGTGCTCAGTGCTCAGGGTCCTGGGTGCTCAGTGCTCAGTACTCAGGGTGCTGGGTGCTCAGTGCTCAGGGTGCTGTGTGCTCAGTGCTCAGGGTGCTGGGTACTCAGTGCTCAGGGTGCTGGGTGTTCAGTACTCAGGGTGCTGGGTGCTCAGTACTCAGGGTGCTATGTGCTCAGTGCTCGGGGTGCTGGGTGCTCAGTGCTCACGGTGCTGGGTGCTCAGTGCTCGGGGTGCTCGGTGCTCAGTACTCAGGGTGCTCAGTACTCAGGTTGCTGGGTGCTTAGTGCTCGGGGTGCTGGGTGCTCAGTGCTCAGGGTGCTGGGTGCTCAGTACTCAGGGTGCTGGGTGCTCAGTACTCAGGGTGCTGGGTGCTCAGTCCTCAGGGTGCTGGGTGCTCAGGGTGCTGGGTGCTCAGTGCTCGGGGTGCTCGGTGCTCAGTACTCAGGGTGCTGGGTGCTCAGTCCTCAGGGTGCTGGGTGCTCAGGGTGCTGGGTGCTCAGTGCTCGGGGTGCTCGGTGCTCAGTATTCAGGGTGCTGGGTGCTCAGGGTGCTGGGTGCTCAGTGCTCGGGGTGCTCGGTGCTCAGTATTCAGGGTGCTGAGTGCTCAGTACTCAGGGTGCTGGGTGCTCAGTACTCAGGGTCCTGGGTGCTCAGTGCTCGGGGTGCTGGGTGCTCAGTGCTCAGGGTGCTGGGTGCTCAGTGCTCGGGGTGCTGGGTGCTCAGAACTCAGGGTGCTGGGTGCTCAGTACTCAGGGTGCTGGGTGCTCAGTGCTCAGTGTGCTGGGTGCTCAGTACTCAGGGTGCTCATTGCTCAGGGTGCTGGGTGCTCAGTACTCAGGGTGCTGGGTGCTCAGTGCTCAGGGTGCTCGGTGCTCAATACTTTGGGTGCTCAGTACTCAGGGTGCTGGGTGCTCAGTGCTCAGGGTGCTGGGTGCTCAGTGCTCAGAGTGCTGGGTGCTCAGTGCTCGGGGTGCTGGGTGCTCAGTGCTCACGGTGCTGGGTGCTCAGTGCTCGGGGTGCTCGGTGCTCAGTACTCAGGGTGCTCAGTACTCAGGGTGCTGGGTGCTTAGTGCTCGGGGTGCTGCGTGCTCAGTGCTCAGGGTGAACGGTGCTCAGTACTCCGGATGCTGGGTGCTCAATACTCAGGGTGCTGGGTGCTCAGTACTCAGGGTGCTGGGTGCTCAGTCCTCAGGGTGCTGGGTGCTCAGGGTGCTGGGTGCTCAGTGCTCGGGGTGCTCGGTGCTCAGTATTCAGGGTGCTGAGTGCTCAGTACTCAGGGTGCTGGGTGCTCAGTACTCAGGGTCCTGGGTGCTCAGTGCTCGGGGTGCTGGGGGCTCAGTGCTCAGGGTGCTGGGTGCTCAGTGCTCGGGGTGCTGGGTGCTCAGAACTCAGGGTGCTGGGTGCTCAGTACTCAGGGTGCTGGGTGCTCAGTGCTCAGGGTGCTGGGTGCTCAGTACTCAGGGTGCTGGGTGCTCGGTGCTCAGTACGCTGGGTGCTCAGTACTCAGGGTGCTGGGTGCTCAGTACTCAGGGTGCTCGGTGCTCAGTACTCAGGGTGCTGGGTGCTCAGTGCTCAGGGTGCTGGGTGCTCAGTGCTCGGGGTGCTGGGTGCTCAGTACTCAGGGTGCTGGATGCTCAGTTCTCGGGGTGCTCGGTGATCAGTACTCAGTGCTCAGGGTGCTCAGTGCTCAGGGTGCTGGGTGTTCAGTACTCAGGGTGCTTGGTGCTCAGTACTCAGGGTGCTGGGTGCTCAGTGCTCAGGGTGCTGGGTGCTCAGTACTCGGGGTGCTCGGTGCTCAGTGCTCAGGGTGCTGTGTGCTCAGTACTCAGGGTGCTGGGTGCTCAGTACTCAGGGTGCTGGGTGCTCAGTGCTCAGGGTGCTGGGTGCTCAGTACTCAGGGTGCTGGGTGCTCAGTACTCAGGGTGCTCAGTGCTCAGTACTCAGGGTGCTCAGTGCTCAGTACTCAGGGTGCTCGGTGCTCAGGGTGCTGGGTGCTCATTGCTCCGGGTGCTGGGTGCTCATTGCTCGCGGTGCTGCAAGCTCAGTGCTCGGGGTGCTCGGTGCTCAGTACTCAGGGTGCTGGGTACTCAGTGCTCAGGGTGCTCGGTGCTCAGAACTCGGGGTGCTGGGTGCTCATTCTCGGGGTGCTTGGTGCTCAGTGCTCGGGGTGCTGGGTGCTCAGTACTCAGGGTGCTCAGTGCTCAGTACACTGGGTGCTGGGTGCTCAGTGCTCGGGGTGCTGGGTGCTCAGTGCTCAGTACTCAGGGTGCTGGGTGCTCAGTGCTAGGGGTGCTGGGTGCTCAGTACTCAGCGTGCTGTGTGCTCAGTACGCAGGGTGCTGGGTGCTCAGTGCTCAGGGTGCTGGGTGCTCAGTGCTCAGGGTGCTAGGTGCTCAGTGATCGGGGTGCTGGGTGCTCAGTACTCAGGGTGCTCAGTGCTCGGGGAGCTCGGTGCTCAGTACTCACGGTGCTGGGTGCTCAGTACTCAGGGTGCTCAGTGCTCGAGGAGCTCGGTGCTCAGTTCTCAGGGTGCTCGGTGCTCAGTGTATGGGGTGCTGTGTGCTCAGTGCTCAGGGTGCTGGTTGCTCAGTGCTCAGGGTGCTGGGTACTCAGGGCTCAGGGTGCTGGGTGCTCAGTGCTCAGGGTGCTGGGTGCTCAGTGCTCGGGGTGCTGGGTGCTCAGTGCTCGGGGTGCTGGGTGCTCAGTGCTCGGGGTGCTGGGTGCTCAGTGCTCGGGGTGCTCGGTGCTCAGTACTCAGGGTGCTGGGTGCTCAGTGCTCGAGGTGCTCATTACTCAGGGTGCTGTGTGTTCAGTGCTCAGGGTGCTGGGTGCTCAGTACTCAGGGTGCTCGGTGCTTAGTACTCAGGGTGCTGGGTGCTCAGTACACCGGGTGCTGGGTGCTCAGTGCTCGCGGTGCTGGGTGCTCAGTGCTCAGTACTCAGGGTGCTGGGTGCTCAGTGCTCGGGGTGCTGGGTGCTCAGTACTCAGCGTGCTGGGTGCTCAGTCCTCAGGGTGCTGGGTGCTCAGTGCTCAGGGTGCTGGGTGCTCAGTGCTCAGGGTGCTGGGTACTCAGTGATCGGGGTGCTGGGTGCTCAGTACTCAGGGTGCTCAGTGCTCGGGGAGCTCGGTGCACAGTACTCAGGGTGCTGGGTGCTCAGTACTCAGTGCTCGGGGTCCTGGGTGCTCCGTGCTCGGGGTCCTGGGGGCTCAGTGCTCTGGGTGCTTAGTGCTCAGTACTCAGGGTGCTGGGTGCTCAGTATTCAGGGTGCTGGGTGCGCATTCTCGGGGTGCTGGGTGCTCAGTGCTCAGGGTGCTGGGTGCTCAGTAGTCAGGGTGCTGGGGGCTCAGTACTCAGGGTGCTGGGTGCTCAGTACTCAGGGTGATCTTTTCTCAGTACTCAGGGTGCTGGGTGCTTAGTGCTCGGGGTGCTGGGTGCTCAGTACTCGGGGTGCTCAGTGCTCAGTACTCAGGGTGCTGGGTGCTCAGTACTCAGGGTGCTGGGTGCTCAGTGCTCGGGGTGCTGGGTGCTCAGTACTCGGGGTGCTGGGTGCTCAGTACTCGGGGTGCTGGGTGCTCAGTACTCAGGGTGATCTGTTCTCAGTGCTCAGGGTGCTGGGTGCTCAGTGCTCGGGGTGCTGAGTGCTCAGTGCTGAGGGTGCTGGCTGCTCAGTGCTCAGGGTGCTGGCTGCTCAGTACTCAGCGTGCGCGGTGCTCAGTACTCAGGGTGCTCAGTGCTCAGTACTCAGCGTGCTGGGTGCTCAGTGCTCAGGGTGCTCGGTGCTCAGTACTCAGGGTGCTTAGTGCTCAGTACTCAGCGTGCTTTTTGCTCAGTGCTCAGGGTGCTGGGTGCTCAGTACTCAGGGTGATGGGTGCTCAGTACTCAGGGTGCTGGGTGCTCAGTGCTCGGGGTGCTCGGTGATCAGTACTCAGGGTGCTGGGTGCTCAGTGCTCAGGGTGCTGGGTACTCAGTACTCAGGTTGCTGCGTGCTCAGTGCTCAGGGTGCTGGGTGCTCAGTGCTCAGGGTGCTGGGTGCTCAGTGCTCGGGGTGCTGGGTGCTCAGTGCTCGGGGTGCTGGGTGCTCAGTACTCAGGGTGCTGGGTGCTCAGTGCTCAGTGTTCAGTGCTCGGGGTGCTGGGTTCTCAGTGCTCGGGGTGCTGGGTGCTCAGTACTCAGGGTGCTCAGCGCTCAGTACTCAGGGTGCTGGGTGCTCAGTGCTCGGGGTGCTGGGTGCTCAGTGCTCAGGGTGCTGGGTGCTCAGTGCTCAGGGTGCTGGGTGCTCAGTGCTCAGGGTGCTTGATGCTCAGTACTCAGGGTGCTGGGTGCTCAGTGCTCAGGGTGCTGGGTGCTCAGTGCTTTGGGTGCTGGGTGCTCAGTGCTCAGGGTGCTGGGTGCTCAGTACTCAGGGTGCTGGGTGCTCAGTACTCGGGGTGCTGGGTGCTCAGTGCTCAGCGTGCTGGGTGCTCAGTACTCAGGGTGCTCGGTGCTCAGTGCTTGGGGTGCTGGGTGCTCAGTACTCAGGGTGCTGTGTGCTCAGTGCTCAGGGTGCTGGGTGCTCAGTGCTCAGGGTGCTGGGTGCTCAGTACTCAGTGCTCAAGATGCTGGGTGCTCAGTGCTCAGGGTGCTCGGTGCTCAGTACTCAGTGCTCAGGGTGATGGGTGCTCAGTGCTCGGGGTGCTCGGTGCTCAGTGCTCAGGGTCCTGGGTGCTCAGTACTCAGGGTGCTGGGTGCTTAGTACTCAGGTTTCTCAGTGCTCAGTACACAGGGTGCTGGGTGCTCAGTGCTCGGGGTGCTGGGTGCTCAGTGCTCAGTACTCAGGGTGCTGGGTGCTCAGTGCTCGGGGTGCTGGGTGCTCAGTACTCAGCTTGCTGGGTGCTCAGTACACATGGTGCTGGGTGCTCAGTGCTCAGGGTGCTGGGTGCTCAGTGCTCAGGGTGCTAGGTGCTCAGTGATCGGGGTGCTGGGTGCTCAGTACTCAGGGTGCTCAGTGCTCGGGGAGCTCGGTGCTCAGTACTCAGGGTGCTGGGTGCTCAGTACTCAGGTTGCTCAGTACTCTGGGTGCTCGGTGCTCAGTAATAATGGTGCTGGGTGCTCAGTACTCAGGGTGATGCGTGCTCAGTGCTCAGGGTGCTGGTTGCTCAGTGCTCAGGGTGCTCAGAGCTCAGTACTCAGTGCTCAGGATGCTGGGTGCTCAGTGCTCAGGGTGCTGGGTGCTCAGTGCTCGAGGTGCCCGGTGCTCAGTGCTCGGGGTGCTGGGTGCTCAGTACTCAGGGTGCTGGGTGCTCAGTGCTCGGGGTGCTGGGTCCTCAGTGCTCAGGGTGCTGGGTGCTCAGTACTCAGCGTGCTGGGTCCTCAGTGCTCAGGGTGCTGGGTGCTCATTCTCGGGGTGCTTGGTGCTCACTGCTCGGGGTGCTGGGTGCTCAGTACTCAGGGTGTTGGGGGCTCAGTACTCAGGGTGTTGGGGGCTCAGTACTCAGGGTGCTGGGTGCTTAGTGCTCGGGGTGTTGGGTGCTCAGTACTCGGGGTGCTCAGTGCTCAGTACTCAGGGTGCTGGGTGCTCAGTACTCAGGGTGCTGGGTGCTCAGTGATCGGGGTGATGGGTGCTCAGTACTCGGGGTGCTGGGTGCTCAGTACTCGGGGTGCTGGGTGCTCAGTGCTCAGGGTGCTGGGTGCTCAGTGCTCGGGGTGCTGGGTGCTCAGTGCTGAGGGTGCTGGCTGCTCAGTGCTCAGGGTGCTGGGTGCTCAGTACTCAGCGTGCTCGGTGCTCAGTACTCAGGGTGCTCAGTGCTCAGTACTCAGCGTGCTGGGTGCTCAGTGCTCACGTGCTCGGTGCTCAGTACTCAGGGTGCTCAGTGCTCAGTACTCAGCGTGCTTTGTGCTCAGGGTGCTGGGTGCTCAGTACTCAGGGTGATGGGTGCTCAGTACTCAGGGTGCTGGGTGCTCAGTGCTCGGGGTGCTCGGTGATCAGTACTCAGGGTGCTGGGTGCTCAGTGCTCAGGGTGCTGGGTACTCAGTACTCAGGTTGCTGGGTGCTCAGTGCTCAGGGTGCTGGGTGCTCAGTGCTCAGGGTGCTGGGTGCTCAGTGCTCGGGGTGCTGGGTGCTCAGTGCTCGGGGTGCTTGGTGCTCAGTACTCAGGGTGCTGGGTGCTCAGTGCTCAGTGCTCAGTGCTCGGGGTGCTGGGTTCTCAGTGCTCGGGGTGCTGGGTGCTCAGTACTCAGGGTGCTCAGCGCTCAGTACTCAGGGTGCTGGGTGCTCAGTGCTCGGGGTGCTCGGTGCTCAGTACGTTGGGTGCTCAGTGCTCAGTGTGCTGGGTGCTCAGTGCTCAGGGTGCTGGGTGCTCTGTGCTCAGGGTGCTTGATGCTCAGTACTCAGGGTGCTGGGTGCTCAGTGCTCAGGGTGCTGGGTGCTCAGTGCTCGGGGTGCTGGGTGCTCAGTGCTGAGGGTGCTGGCTGCTCAGTGCTCAGGGTGCTGGGTGCTCAGTACTCAGCGTGCTCGGTGCTCAGTACTCAGGGTGCTCAGTGCTCAGTACTCAGCGTGCTGGGTGCTCAGTGCTCAGGGTGCTCGGTGCTCAGTACTCAGGGTGCTCAGTGCTCAGTACTCAGCGTGCTTTGTGCTCAGGGTGCTGGGTGCTCAGTACTCAGGGTGATGGGTGCTCAGTACTCAGGGTGCTGGGTGCTCAGTGCTCGGGGTGCTCGGTGATCAGTACTCAGGGTGCTGGGTGCTCAGTGCTCAGGGTGCTGGGTACTCAGTACTCAGGTTGCTGGGTGCTCAGTGCTCAGTGCTCAGTGCTCGGGGTGCTGGGTTCTCAGTGCTCGGGGTGCTGGGTGCTCAGTACTCAGGGTGCTCAGCGCTCAGTACTCAGGGTGCTGGGTGCTCAGTGCTCGGGGTGCTCGGTGCTCAGTACGTTGTGTGCTCAGTGCTCAGGGTGCTGGGTGCTCTGTGCTCAGGGTGCTTGATGCTCAGTACTCAGGGTGCTGGGTGCTCAGTGCTCAGGGAGCTGTGTGCTCAGTGCTTTGGGTGCTGGGTGCTCAGTGCTCAGGGTGCTGGGTGCTCAGTACTCAGGGTGCTGGGTGCTCAGTACTCGGGGTGCTGGGTGCTCAGTGCTCAGCGTGCTGGGTGCTCAGTACTCAGGGTGCTCGGTGCTCAGTGCTTGGGGTGCTGGGTGCTCAGTACTCAGGGTGCTGTGTGCTCAGTGCTCAGGGTGCTGGGTGCTCAGTGCTCAGGGTGCTGGGTGCTCAGTACTCAGTGCTCAGGATGCTCGGTGCTCAGTGCTCAGGGTGCTCGGTGCTCAGTACTCAGTGATCAGGGTGATGGGTGCTCAGTGCTCGGGGTGCTCGGTGCTCAGTGCTCAGTGTCCTGGGTGCTCAGTACTCAGGGTGCTGGGTGCTTAGTACTCAGGGTTCTCAGTGCTCAGTACACAGGGTGCTGGGTGCTCAGTGCTCGGGGTGCTGGGTGCTCAGTGCTCAGTATTCAGGGTGCTGGGTGCTCAGTGCTCGGGGTGCTGGGTGCTCAGTACTCAGCGTGCTGGGTGCTCAGTACTCATGGTGCTGGGTGCTCAGTGCTCAGGGTGCTGGGTGCTCAGTGCTCAGGGTGCTCAGTACTCTGGGTGCTCGGTGCTCAGTAATAATGGTGCTGGGTGCTCAGTACTCAGGGTGCTCGGTGCTCAGTTCTCAAGGTGCTCGGTGCTCAGTGTTTGGGGTGCTGGGTGCTCAGTACTCAGGGTGATCCGTGCTCAGTGCTCAGGGTGCTGGTTGCTCAGTGCTCAGGGTGCTCAGTGCTCAGTACTCAGTGCTCAGGATGCTGGGTGCTCAGTGCTCAGGGTGCTGGGTGCTCAGTGCTCGGGGTGCCCGGTGCTCAGTGCTCGGGGTGCTGGGTGCTCAGTACTCAGGGTGCTGAGTGCTCAGTGCTCGGGGTGCTGGGTCCTCAGTGCTCAGGGTGCTGGGTGCTCAGTACTCAGGGTGCTGGGTCCTCAGTGCTCAGGGTGCTGGGTGCTCAGTACTCAGTGTGCTCAGTGCTCAGGGTGCTTGGTGCTCAGAACTCAGGGTGCTGGGTGCTCAGTACTCAGGGTGCTGGGTGCTCAGTACTCAGGGTGCTTGGTGCTCAGTACTCAGGGTGCTGGGTGCTCAGTGCTCAGGGTGCTCGGTGCTCAGTACTCATGGTGCTGGTTGCTCATTCTCGGGGTACTGGGTGCTCAGTACTCAGGTTGCTCAGTACTCTGGGTGCTCGGTGCTCAGTACTCATGGTGCTGGGTGCTCAGTACTCAGGGTGCTGAGTGCTCATTCTCGGGGTGCTGGGTGCTCAGTGCTCGGGGTGCTGGGTGCTCAGTGCTCAGGGTGCTGGGTGCTCAGTGCTCAGGGTGCTGGGTGCTCAGTGCTCGGGGTGCTGGGTGCTCAGTGCTCAGGGTGCTGGGTGCTCAGTGCTCAGGGTGCTGGGTGCTCAGTGCTCGGGGTGCTGGGTGCTCAGTGCTCAGTACTCAGGATGTTGGGTGCTCAGTGCTCAGTACTCAGGTTGCTGGGTGCTCAGTGCTCAGGGTGCTGGGTGCTCAGTGCTCGGGGTGCTGGGTGCTCAGTGCTCGTGGTGCTGGGTGCTCAGTGCTCGGGGTGCTCGGTGCTCAGTACTCCGGGTGCTGGGTGCTCAGTGCTCGGGGTGCTCGGTGCTCAGTACTCAGTGCTCAGTGTGCTCAGTGCTCAGTGCTCAGGATGCTGGGTGTTCAGTACTCAGGGTGCTGGGTGCTCAGTACTGGGGGTGCTGGGTGCTCAGTACTCAGGGTGCTGGGTGCTCAGTACTCAGGGTGCTGGGTGCTCAGTACTCGGGTGCTGGGTGCTCAGTGCTCAGGGTGCTGGGTGCTCAGTGCTCGGGGTGCTGGGTGCTCAGTGCTCAGTACTCAGGGTGCTGGGTGCTCAGTGATCGGGGTGCTGGGTGCTCAGTGCTCAGTACTCAGGGTGCTGGCTGCTCAGTGCTCAGGGTGCTGTGTGCTCAGTGCTCAGGGTGCTGGGTGCTCAGTGCTCAGGGTGCTGGGTACTCAGTGCTCAGGGTGCTGGGTGCTCAGTACTCAGGGGGCTGGGTGCTCAGTACTCAGGGTGCTGGGTGCTCTGTGCTCGGGGTGCTGGGTGCTCAGTGCTCGGGGTGCTCGGTGCTCAGTACTCAGGGTGCTGGGTGCTCAGTGCTCGAGGTGCTCAGAACTCAGGGTGCTGTGTGTTCAGTGCTCAGGGTGCTGGGTGCTCAGTACTCAGGGTGCTCTGTGCTTAGTACACAGGGTGCTGGGTGCTCAGTACTCCGGGTGCTGGGTGCTCAGTGCTCGGAGTGCTCGGTGCTCAGTGCTCAAGGTCCTGGGTGCTCAGTACTCAGGGTGCTCATTGCTCAGGGTGCTGGGTGCTCAGTACTCAGGGTGCTTTGTGCTCAGTACTCAGGGTGCTGGGTGCTCAGTACTCGGGTGCTGGGTGCTCAGTACTCAGGGTGCTGGGTGCTCAGTACTCAGGGTGCTCAGTGCTTGGGGTGCTGGGTGCTCAGTACTCAGGGTGCTCTGTGCTTGGGGTGCTGGGTGCTCAGTACTCAGGGTGCTGGGTGCTCAGTGCTCAGGGTGCTGGGTGCTCAGTACTCAGGGTGCTCGGTGCTCAGTGCTCGGGGTGCTGGGTGCTCAGTGCTCGGGGTGCTGGGTGGTCAGTGCTCAGGGTGCTGGGTGCTCAGTGCTCGGGGTGCTGGGTGCTCAGTGCTCGGGATGCTCGGTGCTCAGTGCTCAGGGTGCTGGGTGCTCAGTGCTCAGGGTGCTGGGTGCTCAGTGCTCAGGGTGCTGGCTGCTCAGTGTTCAGGGGGCTGGTTGCTCGGTGCTCAGGGTGCTGGGTGCTTAGTGCTCGGGGTGCCCGGTGCTCAGTACTCGGGGTGCTCAGTGCTCAGTACTCAGGGTGCTGCGTGCTCAGTGCTCAGGGTGCTGGGTGCTCTGTACTCACTGTGCTGGGTGCTCGTTGCTCAGTACGCTGGGTGCTCAGTACTCAGGGTGCTGGGTGCTCAGTACTCAGGGTGCTCGGTGCTCAGTACTCAGGGTGCTGGGTGCTCAGTACTCATGGTGCTGGGTGCTCAGTACTCAGGGTGCTGAGTGCTCATTCTCGGGGTGCTGGGTGCTCAGTGCTCGGGGTGCTGGGTGCTCAGTGCTCAGGGTGCTGGGTGCTCAGTGCTCAGGGTGCTGGGTGCTCAGTGCTCGGGGTGCTGGGTGCTCAGTGCTCAGGGTGCTGGGTGCTCAGTGCTCAGGGTGCTGGGTGCTCAGTGCTCGGGGTGCTGGGTGCTCAGTGCTCAGTACTCAGGGTGCTGGGTGCTCAGTGCTCAGTACTCAGGTTGCTGGGTGCTCAGTGCTCGGGGTGCTCGGTGCTCAGTACTGCGGGTGCTGGGTGCTCAGTGCTCGGGGTGCTCGGTGCTCAGTACTCAGTGCTCAGTGTGCTCAGTGCTCAGTGCTCAGGATGCTGGGTGTTCAGTACTCAGGGTGCTGGGTGCTCAGTACTGGGGGTGCTGGGTGCTCAGTACTCAGGGTGCTGGGTGCTCAGTACTCAGGGTGCTGGGTGCTCAGTACTCGGGTGCTGGGTGCTCAGTGCTCAGGGTGCTGGGTGCTCAGTGCTCGGGGTGCTGGGTGCTCAGTGCTCAGTACTCAGGGTGCTGGGTGCTCAGTGCTCGGGGTGCTGGGTGCTCAGTGCTCAGTACTCAGGGTGCTGGCTGCTCAGTGCTCAGGGTGCTGTGTGCTCAGTGCTCAGGGTGCTGGGTGCTCAGTGCTCAGGGTGCTGGGTACTCGGTGCTCAGGGTGCTGGGTGCTCAGTACTCAGGGGGCTGGGTGCTCAGTACTCAGGGTGCTGTGTGCTCTGTGCTCGGGGTGCTGGGTGCTCAGTGCTCGGGGTGCTCGGTGCTCAGTACTCAGGGTGCTGGGTGCTCAGTGCTCGAGGTGCTCAGAACTCAGGGTGCTGTGTGTTCAGTGCTCAGGGTGCTGGGTGCTCAGTACTCAGGGTGCTCTGTGCTTAGTACACAGGGTGCTGGGTGCTCAGTACTCCGGGTGCTGGGTGCTCAGTGCTCGGGGTGCTCGGTGCTCAGTGCTCAAGGTGCTGGGTGCTCAGTACTCAGGGTGCTCATTGCTCAGGGTGCTGGGTGCTCAGTACTCAGGGTGCTGGGTGCTCAGTACTCAGGGTGCTGGGTGCTCAGTACTCGGGTGCTGGGTGCTCAGTACTCAGGGTGCTGGGTGCTCAGTACTCAGGGTGCTCAGTGCTTGGGGTGCTGGGTGCTCAGTATTCAGGGTGCTCTGTGCTTGGGGTGCTGGGTGCTCAGTACTCAGGGTGCTGGGTGCTCAGTGCTCAGGGTGCTGGGTGCTCAGTACTCAGGGTGCTCGGTGCTCAGTGCTCGGGGTGCTGGGTGCTCAGTGCTCGGGGTGCTGGGTGCTCAGTGCTCGGGGTGCTGGGTGCTCAGTGCTCGGGGTGCTGGGTGCTCAGTGCTCGGGATGCTCGGTGCTCAGTGCTCAGGGTGCTGGGTGCTCAGTGCTCAGGGTGCTGGGAGCTCAGTGCTCAGGGTGCTGGCTGCTCAGTGCTCAGGGGGCTGGTTGCTCGGTGCTCAGGGTGCTGGGTGCTTAGTGCTCGGGGTGCCCGGTGCTCAGTACTCGGGGTGCTCAGTGCTCAGTACTCAGGGTGCTGGGTGCTCAGTGCTCAGTGTGCTGGGTGCTCTGTACTCAGTTTGCTGGGTGCTCGTTGCTCAGTACGCTGGGTGCTCAGTACTCAGGGTGCTGGGTGCTCAGTACTCAGGGTGCTCGGTGCTCAGTACTCAGGGTGCTGGGTGCTCAGTGCTCGGGGTGCTGGGTGCTCAGTACTCAGGGTGCTGGGTGCTCAGTGCTCGGTGTGCTCGGTGCTCAGTACGCTGGGTGCTCAGTACTCAGGGTGCTGGGTGCTCAGTACTCAGGTTGCTGGGTGCTTAGTACTCAGGGTGCTGGGTGCTCAGTGCTCAGGGTGCTCGGTGCTCAGTACACTGGGTGCTCAGTACTCAGGGTGCTGGGTGCTCAGTACTCAGGGTGCTCAGTACTCAGGGTGCTGTGTGCTCAGTGCTCGGGGTGCTGGGTGCTCAGTACTCAGGGTGCTGGGTGCTCAGTGCTCGGTGTGCTCTGTGCTCAGTACGCTGGGTGCTCAGTACTCAGGGTGCTGGGTGCTCAGTACTCAGGGTGCTGGGTGCTCAGTACTCAGGGTGCTGGGTGCTCAGTGCTCGGGGTGCTCGGTGCTCAGTACGCTGGGTGCTCAGTACTCAGGGTGCTGGGTGCTCAGTACTCAGGGTGCTCGGTGCTCAGTACTCAGGGTGCTGGGTGCTCAGTGCTCGGGGTGCTGGGTGCTCAGTACTCAGGGTGCTGGGTGCTCAGTGCTCGGGGTTTTCGGTGCTCAGTGCTCAGTACTCAGGTTGCTGGGTGCTCAGTGCTCAGGGTGCTGGGTGCTCAGTACTCAGGGTGCTGCGTGCTTAGTACTCAGGGTGCTGGGTGCTCAGTGCTCGGGGTGCTGGGTGCTCAGTACTCAGGGTGCTGGGTGCTCAGTGCTCGGGGTGCTCGGTGCTCGGTGCTCAGTACTCAGGGTGCTGGGTGCTCAGTGCTCGAGGTGCTCAGTACTCAGGGTGCTGTGTGTTCAGTGCTCAGGGTGCTGGGTGCTCAGTACTCAGGGTGCTCGGTGCTTAGTACTCAGGGTGCTGGGTGCTCAGTACTCCGGGTGCTGGGTGCTCAGTGCTTGGGGTGCTCGCTGCTCAGTACTCAGTGCTCAGGGTGCTCAGTGCTCAGTGCTCAGGGTGCTGGGTGTTCAGTACTCAGGGTGCTGGGTGCTCAGTACTCAGGGTGCTGGGTGCTCAGTGCTCAGGGTGCTGGGTGCTCAGTACTCGGGGTGCTCACTGCTCAGTGCTCAGGGTGCTGGGTGCTCAGTACTCAGGGTGCTGGGTGCTCAGTACTCAGGGTGCTGGGTACTCAGTGCTCAGTGTGCTCGGTGCTCAGTACTCGGGGTGCTGGGTGCTCATTCTCGGGGTGCTGGGTGCTCAGTGCTCGGGGGGGTGCTCAGTACTCAGGGTGCTGGGTGCTCAGTGCTCAGGGTGCTGGGTGCTCAGTACTCAGGGTGCTGGGTGCTCAGTGCTCAGGGTGCTGGGTGCTCAGTACTCAGGGTGCTGGGTGCTCAGTGCTCAGGGTGCTGGGTGCTCAGTACTCAGGGTGATGGGAGCTCAGTGCTCAGAGTGATCGGTGCTCAGTACTCAGGGTGCTCAGTACTCAGGGTGCTGGGTGCTCAGTGCTCAGGGTGCTTGGTGCTCAGTACTCAGGGTGCTGGGTGCTCAGTGCTCGGGGTGCTGGGTGCTCAGTGCTCAGGGTGATCGGTGCTCAGTACTCAGTGTGCTGGGTGCTCAGTGCTCAGGGTGCTGGGTGCTCAGTCCTCAGGGTGCTCAGTGCTCAGGGTGCTGGGTGTTCAGTGCTCGGGGTGCTCGGTGCTCAGTGCTCGAGGTGCGTGGTGCTCATTCTCGGGGTGCTGGGTGCTCAGTGCTCGGGGTGCTGGGTGCTCAGTGCTCGGGGTGCTGGGTGCTCAGTACTCAGGGTGCTGGGTGCTCAGTGCTCAGGGTGCTGGGTACTCAGTGCTCAGGGTGCTCGGTGCTCAGTACTCGGGGTGCTGGGTGCTCATTCTCGGGGTGCTGGGTGCTCAGTGCTCGGGGTGCTGGGTGCTCAGTACTCAGGGTGCTGGGTGCTCAGTGCTCAGGGTGCTGGGTGCTCAGTACTCAGGGTGCTGGGTGCTCAGTGCTCAGGGTGCTGGGTGCTCAGTACTCAGGGTGCTGGGTGCTCACTGCTCAGGGTGCTGGGTGCTCAGTACTCAGGGTGCTGGGAACTCAGTGCTCAGGGTGATCGGTGCTCAGTACTCAGGGTGCTCAGTACTCAGGGTGCTGGGTGCTCAGTGTTCAGGGTGCTTGGTGCTCAGAACTCAGGGTGCTGGGTGCTCAGTGCTCGGGGTGCTGGGTGCTCAGTGCTCAGGGTGATCGGTGCTCAGTACTCAGTGTGCTGGGTGCTCAGTGCTCAGGGTGCTGGGTGCTCAGTCCTCAGGGTGCTCAGTGCTCAGGGTGCTGGGTGCTCATTCTCGGGGTGCTGGGTGCTCAGTGCTCGGGGTGCTGGGTGCTCACTGCTCGGGGTGCTGGATGCTCAGTACTCAGGGTGCTGGGGGCTCAGTGCTCAGGGTGCTGGGTACTCAGTGCTCAGTGTGCTCGGTGCTCAGTACTCGGGGTGCTAGGTGCTCATTCTCGGGGTGCTGGGTGCTCAGTGCTCGGGGTGCTGGGTGCTCAGTACTCAGGGTGCTGGGTTCTCAGTGCTCAGGGTGCTGGATGCTCAGTGCTCGGGGTGCTGGGTACTCAGTGCTCAGTACACAGGGAGCTGGGTGATCAGTGCTCGGGGTGCTGGGTGCTCAGTGCTCGGGGTGCTGGGTGCTCAGTGCTCAGTGCTCAGGGTGCTGGGTGCTCAGTACTCAGGGTGCTCAGTGCTCAGGGTGCTGGGTGCTCAGTGCTCGGGGTGCTGGGTACTCAGTGCTCAGTACACAGGGAGCTGGGTGATCAGTGCTCGGGGTGCTGGGTCCTCAGTGCTCAGTACTCAGGGTGCTGGGTGCTCAGTGCTCGGGGTGCTGGATGCTCAGTACTCAGGGTGCTGGGTGCTTAGTTCTCAGGGTGCTGGGTGCTCAGTACTCAGCGTGCTGGGTGCTCAGTGCTCAGGGTGCTGGGTGCTCAGTACTCAGTGTGCTGGGTGCTTAGTACTCAGGGTGCTCGGTCCTCACCCTGAGCACTGAGCACCCAGCACACTGATCACTGAGCACCCAGCATCCTGAGCACTGAGTACTGAGCACCCAGCACCCTGAGCACTGAGCACCCAGTACCCTGAGCACTGAGCACCCAGCACCCTGAGTACTGAGCACCCAACGTACTGAGCACCGAGCACCCCGAGCACTGAGCACCCAGCACCCTGAGTACTGAGCACCCAGCACACCGAGCACTGAGCACCCAGCACCCTGAGTACTGAGCACCGAGCACCCTGAGTACTGATCACCCAGCACCCCGAGCACTGAGCAATCAGCACCCAGAGTACTGAGCACCCAGCACTGAGCACCCAGCACCCTGAGTACTGAGCACCCAGCACCCTGAGAACTGAGCACCGAACATCCCGAGCACTGAGCACCGGGCACCCCGAGCACTGAGCACCCAGCACCCTGAGCACTGAGCACCCAGCACCCTGAGCACTGAGCACCCAGCACCCTGAGTACTGAGCACCCAGCACCCCAAACACTGAGCACCGAGCACCCTGAGAACTGAGCACCGAGCACCCTGAGTACAGAGCACCCAGCACCATGAGTACTGAGCACCGAGTACCTAGAGTACTGAGCAACCTGAGTACTGAGCACCCAGCACCCCGAGAATGAGCACCCAGCACCATGAGTACTGAGCACCGAGCACCCTGAGCACTGAGCACCCAGCACCCTGAGTACTGAGCACCAAGCACCCTGAGCACTGAGCACCCAGCACCCTGAGCATTGAGCACACAGCACCCTGAGCCCTGAGCACCCAGCACCCTGAGCACTGAGCACCCAGCACCCTGAGCACTGAGCACCCAACGTACTGAGCACCGAGCACCCCGAGCACTGAGCACCCAGCACCCTGAGTACTGAGCACCCAGCACACCGAGCACTGAGCACCCAGCACCCTGTGTACTGAGCACCGAGCACCCTGAGTACTGATCACCCAGCACCCTGAGTACTGAGCACCTAGCACCCTGAGTACTGAGCACTGAGCACCCTGAGCACTGAGCACCCAGCACCCTGATCACTGAGCACCCAGCATCCTGAGCACTGAGTACTGAGCACCCAGCACCCTGAGCACTGAGCACCCAGCACCCTGAGCACTGAGCACCGAGCACCCTGAGTACTGAGCACCCAACACCCCAAACACTGAGCACCGAGCACCCTGAGAACTGAGCACCGAGCACCCTGAGTACAGAGCACCCAGCACCATGAGTACTGAGCACCGAGTACCCAGAGTACTGAGCAACCTGAGTACTGAGCACCCAGCACCCCGAGAATGAGCACCCAGCACCATGAGTACTGAGCACCGAGCACCCTGAGCACTGAGCACCCAGCACCCTGAGTACTGAGCACCAAGCACCCTGAGTACTGAGCACCCAGCACCCTGAGTTCTGAGCACCCAGCACCCTGAGCACTGAGCACACTGAGTACTGAGCAACCAGCACCCTGAGCACTGAGCACCCAGCACCCCGAGCACTGAGCACACAGCACCCCGAGCACTGAGCACTGAGCACCCTGTGCACTGAGCACCGAGCACCCTGAGTACTGAGCACTGAGCACCCTGAGCACTGAGCACCCAGCACCCTGAGTACTGAGCACCCAGCACCCCGAGCACTGAGCACCCAGCACACTGAGTACTGAGCACCGAGCACCCCGAGCACTGAGCACACAGCACCCCGAGCACTGAGCACTGAGCACCCTGTGCACTGAGCACCGAGCACCCTGAGTACTGAGCACTGAGCACCCTGAGCACTGAGCACCCAGCACCCTGAGTACTGAGCACCCAGCACCCTGAGCACTGAGCACTGAGCACCCAGCACCCTGAGCACGGAGCACTGACCACCCAGCACCCTGAGTACTGAGCACGCAGCACGCTGAGTACTGAGCACCCAGCACCCCGAGCACTGAGCACCCAGCACCATGAGTACTGAGCACCCAGCACCCTGAGTACTGAGCACTCAGCACCCTGAGTACTGAGCACCGAGCACCCCGAGCACTGAGCACCCAGCACCCTGAGCACTGAGCACCCTGAGGACTGAGCACCCAGCACCCTGAGCACTGAGCACCCAGCACCCTGAGTACTGAGCACCGATCACCCTGAGCACTGAGCACCCAGCACCCCGAGCACTGAGCACCCAGCACCCTGAGCACTGAGCACCCAGCACCCTGAGTACTGAGCACCCAGGACCCTGAGCACTGAGCACCAAGCACCCCGAGCACTGAGCACCCAGCACCCTGAGCACTCAGCACCCAGCACCCCGAGCACTGAGCACCCAGCACCCCGAGCACTGAGCACCCAGCACCCTGAGCACGGAGCACCCCGAGGACTGAGCACCCAGCACCCTGAGCACTGAGCACCCAGCACCTTGAGTACTGAGCACCGAGCACCTCGAGCACTAAGCACCCAGCACCCTGAGTACTGAGCACCCAGCACCCTGAGAACTGAGCACCCAGCACCCTGAGCACTGAGCACCCAGCACCCCGAGCACGGAGTACAAAGCACTCTGAGTACTGAGCACCCAACACCCAGAGTACTGAGCACCCAGCACCCTGAGCACTGAGCACCCAGCACCCTGAGTACTGAGCACCCAGCACCCTGAGTACTGAACACCCAGCACCCTGAGCACTGAGCACTGAGCACCCTGAGCACTGAGTACTGAGCAATGAGCACCCTGAGCACTGAGCACCCAGCACCCCGAGTACTGAGCACCCAGCACCCTGAGTACTGAGCAACAAGCAACCCGAGTACTGAGCACTGAGCACCCTGAGTACTGAGCACCCAGCACCCCGAGCACTGAGCACCCAGCACCCTGAGCACTGAGGACCCAGCACCCCGAGCTCTGAGCACCCAGCACCCTGAGTACTGGGCACCCAGCACCCTGAGCACTGAGGACCCAGCACCCCGAGCACTGAGCACCCAGCACGCTGAGTACTGAGCACTGATCACCCAGCACCCTGAGTACTGAGCACCCAGCACCCTGAGTACTGAGCACCCAGCACCCCAAGCACTGAGCACTGAGCAACCTGAGTACTGAGCACTGAGCACCCTTAGTACTGAGCACCGAGCACCCTGAGTACTTAGCACCCAGCACCCCGAGCACTGAGCACTGAGCACCCCGAGGACTGAGCACCCAGCACCCTGAGCACTGAGCACCCAGCACCCTGAGCACTGAGGACCCAGCACCCCGAGCACTGAGCACCCAGCACGCTGAGTACTGAGCACTGAGCACCCAGCACCCCGAGTACTGAGCACTGAGCACCCTGAGTACTGAGCACCCAGCACCCTGAGCACTGAGCACCCTGCACCCTGAGTACTGAGCACTGAGAACCCTGAGTACTGAACACTGAGCACCCTGAGTACTGAGCACCCAGCACCCTGATCACTGAGCACGGAGCACCCCGAGGACTGAGCACCCAGCACCCTTAGCACTGAGCACCCAGCACCTTGAGTACTGAGCACCGAGCACCCCGAGCACTGAGCACCCAGCACCCTGAGTACTGAGCACCCAGCACCCTTAGCACTGAGCACGGAGCACCCCGAGGACTGAGCACCCAGCACCCTGAGCACTGAGCACCCAGCACCTTGAGTACTGAGCACCGAGCACCCCGAGCACTGAGCACCCAGCACCCTGAGTACTGAGCACCCAGCACCCTGAGCACTGAGCACCCAGCACCCTGAGCACTGAGCACCCAACACCCCGAGAACTGAGCACCCAGCACCCTGAGTACTGAGCACCCAACACCCAGAGTACTGAGCACCCAGCACCCTGAGAACTGAGCACCCAGCACCCTGAGTACTGAGCACCCAGCACCCTGAGTACTTAGCACCCAGCACCCTGAGCAGTGAGCACTGAGCACCCAGCACCTTGAGCACTGAGCACTGACCACCCAGCACCCCGAGCACTGAGCACCCAGCACCCTGAGCACTGAGCACCCAGCGCCCTGAGCACTGAGCACCCAGCAGCCGGAGCACTGAGCACCCAGTCCCCTGAGTACTGAGCACCCAGCACCATGAGTACTGAGCACCCAGCACCCTGAGTACTGAGCACTCAGCACCCTGAGTACTGAGCACCGAGCACCCCGAGCACTGAGCACCCAGCACCCTGAGCACTGAGCACCCTGAGGACTGAGCACCCAGCACCCTGAGCACTGAGCACCCAGCACCCTGAGTACTGAGCACCGATCACCCTGAGCACTGAGCACCCAGCTCCCCGAGCACTGAGCACCCAGCACCCTGAGCACTGAGCACCCAGCACCCTGAGTACTGAGCACCCAGCACCCTGAGTACTGAGTACCCAGCACCCTGAGCACTGAGCACCCAGCACCCTGAGTACTGAGCACCGAGCACCCTGAGCACTGAGCACCAAGCACCCTGAGTACTGAGCACCCAGCACCCCACACACTGAGCACCGAGCACCCTGAGAACTGAGCACCGAGCACCCTGAGTACTGAGCACCCAGCACCCTGAGTACTGAGCACCCAGCACCTTGAGCACTGAGCACCCAGCACCCTGAGTACTGAGCACCCAGCACGCGGAGTACTGAGCACTCAGCACCCTGAGCACTGAGCACCCAGCACCCTGAGTACTGAGCACCCAGCACGCTGAGTACTGAGCACCCAGCACCCTGAGCACTGAGCACCCAGCACCCTGAGCACGGAGCACCCAGCACCCTGAGCACTGAGCACCCAGCACCCTGAGTACTGAGCACCCAGCACGCTGAGTACTGAGCACTCAGCACCCTGAGCACTGAGCACCCAGCACCCTGAGTACTGAGCACTGAGCACCCAGCACCCCGAGCACTGAGCACCCAGCAGCCCGAGCACTGAGCACCCAGCATCCTGAGCACTGAGCACTGAGCACCCAGCACCCCGAGTACTAAGCATCCAGCACCCTGAGTACTGAGCACCCAGCACCCTGAGTAATGAGCAAACAGCACCCCGAGCACTGAGCACCCAGCACCCTGAGCACTGAGCACGCAGCACCCTGAGTACTGAGCATCAAGCACGCTGAGCACTGAGCACCCAGCACCCTGAGCACTGAGCACCCAGCACCCTGAGCACTGAGCACTCAGCACCTTGAGTACTGAGCACCGAGCAACCCGAGCACTGAGCACCGGGTAACCCGAGCACTGAGCACCCAGCACCCTGAGTACTGAGCACCAAGCACCCTGAGTACTGAGCACTGAGCACTGACCACCCTGAGCACTGAGCACCCAGCACCCTGAGCACTGAGCACCCAGCATCCTGAGCACTGAGTACTGAGCACCCAGCACCCTGAGCACTGAGCAGCCAGCACCCTGAGCACTGAGCACCAAGCACCCTGAGTACTGAGCACCCAGCACCCCAAACACTGAGCACCGAGCACCCTGAGAACTGAGCACCGAGCACCCTGAGTACTGAGCACCCAGCACCATGAGTACTGAGCCCCGAGCACCCAGAGTACTGAGTAACCTGAGCACTGAGCACCCAGCACCCTGAGTAATGAGCACCAAGCACCCTGAGTTCTGAGCACCCAGCACCCTGAGTACTGCGCACCCAGCACCCTGAGTTCTGAGCACCCAGCACCCTGAGCACTGAGCACACAGAGTACTGAGCAACCAGCACCCTGAGCACTGAGCACCCAGCACCCCGAGCACTGAGCACCCAGCACCCCGACCACTGAGCATTGAGCACCCTGAGCACTGAGGACCCAGCACCCCGAGCACTGAGCACCCAGCACCCTGAGTACTGAGCACCCAGAACCCTGAGCACTGAGGACCCAGCATCCCGAGCACTGAGCACCCAGCACGCTGAGTACTGAGCACTGAGCACCCAGCACCCTGAGTACTGAGCACCCAGCACCCTGAGTACTGAGCCCCCAGCACCCCAAGCACTGAGCACTGAGCAACCTGAGTACTGAGCACTGAGCCCCCTTAGTACTGAGCACCGAGCACCCTGAGTACTGAGCACCCAGCACCCTGAGTACTGAGCACCCTGAGCACTGAGCACCCAGCACCCTGAGTACTGAGAACCCAGCACCCTGAGCACTGAGCACCCAGCACCCTGAGCACTGAGCACCCAGCACCCTGAGTACTGAGCACCCATCACCCTGAGTAGTGAGTACCCAGCACCCTGAGCACTGAGCACCCAGCACCCTGAGTACTGAGGACCGAGCACCCTGAGTACTGAGCACCCAGCACCCTGAGCACTGAGCACCCACCACCCTGAGCACTGAGCACCCAGCACCCTGAGTACTGAGCACCCAGCACCCTGAGTACTGAGCACCCAGCACCCAGAGCACTGAGCACCCAGCACCCTGAGCACTCAGCACCCAGGACCCCGAGCACTGAGTATTGAGCACCCAGCACCCTGAGTACTGAGCACGCAGCACGCTGAGTACTGAGCACCCAGCACCCCGAGCACTGAGCACCCAGCACCATGAGTACTGAGCACCCAGCACCCTGAGTACTGAGCACTCAGCACCCTGAGTACTGAGCACCGAGCACCCCGAGCACTGAGCACCCAGCCCCCTGAGCACTGAGCACCCTGAGGACTGAGCACCCAGCACCCTGAGCACTGAGCACCCAGCACCCTGAGTACTGAGCACCGATCACCCTGAGTACTGAGCACCCAGACCCCGAGCACTGAGGACCCAGCACCCCTAGCACTGTGCACCCAGCACCCTGAGTACTGAGAACCCAGCACCCTGAGTACTGAGCACCCAGCACCCTGAGCACTGAGCACCCAGCAGCCCGAGCACTGAGCACCCAGCATCCTGAGCACTGAGCACTGAGCACCCAGCACCCCGAGTACTAAGCACCCAGCACCCTGAGTACTGAGCACCCAGCACCCTGAGTAATGAGCACCCAGCACCCCGAGCACTGAGCACCCAGCACCCTGAGCACTGAGCACGCAGCACCCTGAGTACTGAGCATCAAGCACGCTGAGCACTGAGCACCCAGCACCCTGAGCACTGAGCACCCAGCACCCTGAGCACTGAGCACTCAGCACCTTGAGTACTGAGCACCGAGCAACAGGAGCACTGAGCACCGGGTAAACCGAGCACTGAGCAACCAGCACCCTGAGTACTGAGCACCAAGCACCCTGAGTACTGAGCACTGAGCACTGACCACCCTGAGCACTGAGCACCCAGCACCCTGAGCACTGAGCACCCTGCATCCTGAGCACTGAGTACTGAGCACCCAGCACCCTGAGCACTGAGCAGCCAGCACCCTGAGCACTGAGCACCAAGCACCCTGAGTACTGAGCACCCAGCACCCCAAACACTGAGCACCGAGCACCCTGAGAACTGAGCACCGAGCACCCTGAGTACTGAGCACCCAGCACCATGAGTACTGAGCCCCGAGCACCCAGAGTACTGAGTAACCTGAGCACTGAGCACCCAGCACCCTGAGTAATGAGCACCAAGCACCCTGAGTTCTGAGCACCCAGCACCCTGAGTACTGCGCACCCAGCACCCTGAGTTCTGAGCACCCAGCACCCTGAGCACTGAGCACACAGAGTACTGAGCAACCAGCACCCCGAGCACTGAGCACCCAGCACCCCGACCACTGAGCATTGAGCACCCTGAGCACTGAGGACCCAGCACCCCGAGCACTGAGCACCCAGCACCCTGAGCACTGAGCACCCAGCACCCTGAGTACTGAGCACCCAGGACCCTGAGCACTGAGCACCAAGCACCCCGAGCACTGAGCACCCAGCACCCTGAGCACTCAGCACCCAGCAACCCGTGCACTGAGCACCCAGCACCCTGAGCACTGAGCACCCAGCACCCTGAGCACGGAGCACCCCGAGGACTTAGCACCCAGCACCCTGAGCACTGAGCACCCAGCACCTTGAGTACTGAGCACCAAGCACCTCGAGCACTAAGCACCC
Organism: Microtus oregoni; assembly: GCF_018167655.1. Classification (NCBI taxonomy): domain Eukaryota; kingdom Metazoa; phylum Chordata; class Mammalia; order Rodentia; family Cricetidae; genus Microtus; species Microtus oregoni. The sequence continues at coordinate 236,397 of NW_024543113.1, read as the reverse complement.
AGCACCCTGAGTACTGAGCACCCAGCACCCTGAGAACTGAGCACCCAGCACCCTGAGCACTGAGCACCCAGCACCCCGAGCACGGAGCACAAAGCACCCTGAGTACTGAGCACCCAACACCCAGAGTACTGAGCACCCAGCACCCTGAGCACTGAGCACCCAGCACCCTGAGTACTGAGCACCCAGCACCCTGAGTACTGAACACCCAGCACCCTGAGCAATGAGCACTGAGCACCCTGAGCACTGAGTACTGAGAAATGAGCACCCTGAGCACTGAGCACCCAGCACCCCGAGTACTGAGCACCCAGCACCCCGAGCACTGAGCACCCAGCGCCCCGAGCACTGAGCACACAGCACCCCGAGCACTGAGCACTGAGCACCCTGAGCACTGAGCACCCAGCACCCCGAGTACTGAGCACTGAGCACCCTGAGTACTGAGCAACAAGCAACCCGAGTACTGAGCACTGAGCACCCTGAGTACTGAGCACCCAGCACCCCGAGCACTGAGCACCCAGCACCCTGAGAACTGAGGACCCAGCACCCCGAGCTCTGAGCACCCAGCACCCTGAGCACTGAGCACCCAGCACCCTGAGTACTGAGCACCCAGCACGCTGAGTACTGAGCACCCAGCACCCTGAGCACTGAGCACCCAGCACCCTGAGCACGGAGCACCCAGCACCCTGAGCACTGAGCACCCAGCACCCTGAGTACTGAGCACCCAGCACGCTGAGTACTGAGCACTCAGCACCCTGAGCACTGAGCACCCAGCACCCTGAGTACTGAGCACTGAGCACCCAGCACCCCGAGCACTGAGCACCCAGCAGCCCGAGCACTGAGCACCCAGCATCCTGAGCACTGAGCACTGAGCACCCAGCACCCCGAGTACTAAGCATCCAGCACCCTGAGTACTGAGCACCCAGCACCCTGAGTAATGAGCAAACAGCACCCCGAGCACTGAGCACCCAGCACCCTGAGCACTGAGCACGCAGCACCCTGAGTACTGAGCATCAAGCACGCTGAGCACTGAGCACCCAGCACCCTGAGCACTGAGCACCCAGCACCCTGAGCACTGAGCACTCAGCACCTTGAGTACTGAGCACCGAGCAACCCGAGCACTGAGCACCGGGTAACCCGAGCACTGAGCACCCAGCACCCTGAGTACTGAGCACCAAGCACCCTGAGTACTGAGCACTGAGCACTGACCACCCTGAGCACTGAGCACCCAGCACCCTGAGCACTGAGCACCCAGCATCCTGAGCACTGAGTACTGAGCACCCAGCACCCTGAGCACTGAGCAGCCAGCACCCTGAGCACTGAGCACCAAGCACCCTGAGTACTGAGCATCAAGCACGCTGAGCACTGAGCACCCAGCACCCTGAGCACTGAGCACCGAGCACCCTGAGTACTGAGCACCCAGCACCATGAGTACTGAGCCCCGAGCACCCAGAGTACTGAGTAACCTGAGCACTGAGCACCCAGCACCCTGAGTAATGAGCACCAAGCACCCTGAGTTCTGAGCACCCAGCACCCTGAGTACTGCGCACCCAGCACCCTGAGTTCTGAGCACCCAGCACCCTGAGCACTGAGCACACAGAGTACTGAGCAACCAGCACCCTGAGCACTGAGCACCCAGCAACCCGAGCACTGAGCACCCAGCACCCCGACCACTGAGCATTGAGCACCCTGAGCACTGAGGACCCAGCACCCCGAGCACTGAGCACCCAGCACCCTGAGTACTGAGCACCCAGCACCCTGAGCACTGAGGACCCAGCATCCCGAGCACTGAGCACCCAGCACGCTGAGTACTGAGCACTGAGCACCCAGCACCCTGAGTACTGAGCACCCAGCACCCTGAGTACTGAGCCCCCAGCACCCCAAGCACTGAGCACTGAGCAACCTGAGTACTGAGCACTGAGCCCCCTTAGTACTGAGCACCGAGCACCCTGAGTACTGAGCACCCAGCACCCCGAGCACTGAGCACCCAGTGCCTTGAGCACTGAGCACCCAGCACCCTGAGCACTGAGCACCCAGTCCCCTGAGTACTGAGCACCCAGCACCATGAGTACTGAGCACCCAGCACCCTGAGTACTGAGCACTCAGCACCCTGAGTACTGAGCACCAAGCACCCCGAGCACTGAGCACAGAGCACCCTGAGCACTGAGCACCCTGAGGACTGAGCACCCAGCACCCTGAGCACTGAGCACCTAGCACCCTGAGTACTGAGCACCGATCACCCTGAGCACTGAGCACCCAGCACCCCGAGCACTGAGCACCCAGCACCCTGAGTACTGAGCACCCAGCACCCTGAGCACTGAGCACCCAGCACCCTGAGTACTGAGCACCCTGAGTACTGAGCACCGAACACCCTGAGCACTGAGCACCCAGCACCCTGAGTACTGAGAACCCAGCACCCTGAGCACTGAGCACCCAGCACACTGAGCACTGAGCACCCAGCACCCTGAGTACTGAGCACCCAGCACCCTGAGTAGTGAGTACCCAGCACCCTGAGCACTGAGCACCCAGCACCCTGAGTACTGAGCACCGAGCACCCTGAGTACTGAGCACCCAGCACCCTGAGCACTGAGCACCCACCACCCTGAGCACTGAGCACCCAGCACCCTGAGTACTGAGCACCCAGCACCCTGAGTACTGAGCACCCAGCACCCAGAGCACTGAGCACCCAGCACCCTGAGCACTCAGCACCCAGGACCCCGAGCACTGAGTATTGAGCACCCAGCACCCTGAGTACTGAGCACGCAGCACGCTGAGTACTGAGCACCCAGCACCCCGAGCACTGAGCACCCAGCACCATGAGTACTGAGCACCCAGCACCCTGAGTACTGAGCACTCAGCACCCTGAGTACTGAGCACCGAGCACCCCGAGCACTGAGCACCCAGCCCCCTGAGCACTGAGCACCCTGAGGACTGAGCACCCAGCACCCTGAGCACTGAGCACCCAGCACCCTGAGTACTGAGCACCGATCACCCTGATTACTGAGCACCCAGACCCCAAGCACTGAGGACCCAGCACCCCTAGCACTGTGCACCCAGCACCCTGAGTACTGAGAACCCAGCACCCTGAGTACTGAGCACCCAGCACCCTGAGCACTGAGCACCCAGCAGCCCGAGCACTGAGCACCCAGCATCCTGAGCACTGAGCACTGAGCACCCAGCACCCCGAGTACTAAGCACCCAGCACCCTGAGTACTGAGCACCCAGCACCCTGAGTAATGAGCACCCAGCACCCCGAGCACTGAGCACCCAGCACCCTGAGCACTGAGCACGCAGCACCCTGAGTACTGAGCATCAAGCACGCTGAGCACTGAGCACCCAGCACCCTGAGCACTGAGCACCCAGCACCCTGAGCACTGAGCACTCAGCACCTTGAGTACTGAGCACCGAGCAACAGGAGCACTGAGCACCCGGTAAACCGAGCACTGAGCAACCAGCACCCTGAGTACTGAGCACCAAGCACCCTGAGTACTGAGCACTGAGCACTGACCACCCTGAGCACTGAGCACCCAGCACCCTGAGCACTGAGCACCCAGCATCCTGAGCACTGAGTACTGAGCACCCAGCACCCTGAGCACTGAGCAGCCAGCACCCTGAGCACTGAGCACCAAGCACCCTGAGTACTGAGCACCCAGCACCCCAAACACTGAGCACCGAGCACCCTGAGAACTGAGCAACGAGCACCCTGAGTACTGAGCACCCAGCACCATGAGTACTGAGCCCCGAGCACCCAGAGTACTGAGTAACCTGAGCACTGAGCACCCAGCACCCTGAGTAATGAGCACCAAGCACCCTGAGTTCTGAGCACCCAGCACCCTGAGTACTGCGCACCCAGCACCCTGAGTTCTGAGCACCCAGCACCCTGAGCACTGAGCACACAGAGTACTGAGCAACCAGCACCCCGAGCACTGAGCACCCAGCACCCCGACCACTGAGCATTGAGCACCCTGAGCACTGAGGACCCAGCACCCCGAGCACTGAGCACCCAGCACCCTGAGCACTGAGCACCCAGCACCCTGAGTACTGAGCACCCAGGACCCTGAGCACTGAGCACCAAGCACCCCGAGCACTGAGCACCCAGCACCCTGAGCACTCAGCACCCAGCAACCCGTGCACTGAGCACCCAGCACCCTGAGCACTGAGCACCCAGCACCCTGAGCACGGAGCACCCCGAGGACTGAGCACCCAGCACCCTGAGCACTGAGCACCCAGCACCTTGAGTACTGAGCACCAAGCACCTCGAGCACTAAGCACCCAGCACCCTGAGTACTGAGCACCCAGCACCCTGAGAACTGAGCACCCAGCACCCTGAGCACTGAGCACCCAGCACCCCGAGCACGGAGCACAAAGCACCCTGAGTACTGAGCACCCAACACCCAGAGTACTGAGCACCCAGCACCCTGAGCACTGAGCACCCAGCACCCTGAGTACTGAGCACCCAGCACCCTGAGTACTGAACACCCAGCACCCTGAGCAATGAGCACTGAGCACCCTGAGCACTGAGTACTGAGCAATGAGCACCCTGAGCACTGAGCACCCAGCACCCCGAGTACTTAGCACCCAGCACACCGAGCACTGAGCACCCAGCGCCCCGTGCACTGAGCACACAGCACCCCGAGCACTGAGCACTGAGCACCCTGAGCACTGAGCACCCAGCACCCCGAGTACTGAGCACTGAGCACCCTGAGTACTGAGCAACAAGCAACCCGAGTACTGAGCACTGAGCACCCTGAGTACTGAGCACCCAGCACCCCGAGCACTGAGCACCCAGCACCCTGAGAACTGAGGACCCAGCACCCCGAGCTCTGAGCACCCAGCACCCTGAGTACTGGGCACCCAGCACCCTGAGCACTGAGGACCCAGCACCCCGAGCACTGAGCACCCAGCACGCTGAGTACTGAGCACTGAGCACCCAGCACCCTGAGTACTGAGCACCCAGCACCCTGAGTACTGAGCACCCAGCACCCCAAGCACTGAGCACTGAGCAACCTGAGTACTGAGCACTGAGCACCCTTAGTACTGAGCACTGAGCACCCTGAGTACTGAGCACCCAGCACCCCGAGCACTGAGCACTGAGCACCCCGAGGACTGAGCACCCAGCACCCTGAGCACTGAGCACCCAGCACCCTGAGCACTGAGGACCCAGCACCCCGAGCACTGAGCACCCAGCACGCTGAGTACTGAGCACTGAGCACCCAGCACCCCGAGTACTGAGCACTGAGCACCCTGAGTACTGAGCACCCAGCACCCTGAGCTCTGAGCACCCAGCACCATGAGTACTGAGCACTGAGAACCCTGAGTACTGAACACTGAGCACCCTGAGTACTGAGCACCCAGCACCCTGATCACGGAGCACGGAGCACCCCGAGGACTGAGCACCCAGCACCCTGATCACTGAGCACCCAGCACCTTGAGTACTGAGCACCGAGCACCCCGAGCACTGAGCACCCAGCACCCTGAGTACTGAGCACCCAGCACCCTGAGCACTGAGCACGGAGCACCCCGAGGACTGAGCACCCAGCACCCTGAGCACTGAGCACCCAGCACCTTGAGTACTGAGCACCGAGCACCCCGAGCACTGAGCACCCAGCACCCTGAGTACTGAGCCCCCAGCACCCTGAGCACTGAGCACCCAGCACCCAGGGCACTGAGCACCCAGCACCCTGAGCACTGAGCACCCAGCACCCTGAGTACTGAGCACCCAGCACCCTGAGTACTGAGTACCCAGCACCCTGAGCACTGAGCACCCAGCACCCTGAGTACTGAGCACCGAGCACCCTGAGCACTGAGCACCAAGCACCCTGAGTACTGAGCACACAGCACCCCAAACACTGAGCACCGAGCACCCTGAGAACTGAGCACCGAGCACCCTGAGTACTGAGCACCCAGCACCATGAGTACTGAGCCCCGAGCACCCAGAGTACTGAGTAACCTGAGTACTGAGCACCCAGCATCCCGAGAATGAGCACCCAGCACCATGAGTACTGAGCACCGAGCACCCTGAGCACTGAGCACCCAGCACCCTGAGTAATGAGCACCAAGCAGCCTGAGTTCTGAGCACCCAGCACCCTGAGTACTGAGCACCCAGCACCCAGAGCACTGAGCACCCAGCACCCTGAGCACTCAGCACCCAGGACCCCGAGCACTGAGTATTGAGCACCCAGCACCCTGAGTACTGAGCACGCAGCACGCTGAGTACTGAGCACCCAGCACCCCGAGCACTGAGCACCCAGCACCATGAGTACTGAGCACCCAGCACCCTGAGTACTGAGCACTCAGCACCCTGAGTACTGAGCACCGAGCACCCCGAGCACTGAGCACCCAGCACCCTGAGCACTGAGCACCCTGAGGACTGAGCACCCAGCACCCTGAGCACTGAGCACCCAGCACCCTGAGTACTGAGCACCGATCACCCTGAGCACTGAGCACCCAGCACCCCGAGCACTGAGCACCCAGCACCCTGAGCACTGAGCACCCAGCACCCTGAGTACTGAGCACCCAGGACCCTGAGCACTGAGCACCAAGCACCCCGAGCACTGAGCACCCAGCACCCTGAGCACTCAGCACCCAGCAACCCGTGCACTGAGCACCCAGCACCCTGAGCACTGAGCACCCAGCACCCTGAGCACGGAGCACCCCGAGGACTGAGCACCCAGCACCCTGAGCACTGAGCACCCAGCACCTTGAGTACTGAGCACCGAGCACCTCGAGCACTAAGCACCCAGCACCCTGAGTACTGAGCACCCAGCACCCTGAGAACTGAGCACCCAGCACCCTGAGCACTGAGCACCCAGCACCCCGAGCACGGAGCACAAAGCACCCTGAGTACTGAGCACCCAACACCCAGAGTACTGAGCACCCAGCACCCTGAGCACTGAGCACCCAGCACCCTGAGTACTGAGCACCCAGCACCCTGAGTACTGAACACCCAGCACCCTGAGCAATGAGCACTGAGCACCCTGAGCACTGAGTACTGAGCAATGAGCACCCTGAGCACTGAGCACCCAGCACCCCGAGTACTGAGCACCCAGCACCCCGAGCACTGAGCACCCAGCGCCCCGAGCACTGAGCACACAGCACCCCGAGCACTGAGCACTGAGCACCCTGAGCACTGAGCACCCAGCACCCCGAGTACTGAGCACTGAGCACCCTGAGTACTGAGCAACAAGCAACCCGAGTACTGAGCACTGAGCACCCTGAGTACTGAGCACCCAGCACCCCGAGCACTGAGCACCCAGCACCCTGAGCACTGAGGACCCAGCACCCCGAGCTCTGAGCACCCAGCACCCTGAGTACTGGGCACCCAGCACCCTGAGCACTGAGGACCCAGCACCCCGAGCACTGAGCACCCAGCACGCTGAGTACTGAGCACTGAGCACCCAGCACCCTGAGTACTGAGCACCCAGCACCCTGAGTACTGAGCACCCAGCACCCAAAGCACTGAGCACTGAGCAACCTGAGTACTGAGCACTGAGCACCCTTAGTACTGAGCACTGAGCACCCTGAGTACTGAGCACCCAGCACCCCGAGCACTGAGCACTGAGCACCCCGAGGACTGAGCACCCAGCACCCTGAGCACTGAGCACCCAGCACCCTGAGCACTGAGGACCCAGCACCCCGAGCACTGAGCACCCAGCACGCTGAGTACTGAGCACTGAGCACCCAGCACCCCGAGTACTGAGCACTGAGCACCCTGAGTACTGAGCACCCAGCACCCTGAGCACTGAGCACCCAGCACCATGAGTACTGAGCACTGAGAACCCTGAGTACTGAACACTGAGCACCCTGAGTACTGAGCACCCAGCACCCTGATCACGGAGCACGGAGCACCCCGAGGACTGAGCACCCAGCACCCTGATCACTGAGCACCCAGCACCTTGAGTACTGAGCACCGAGCACCCCGAGCACTGAGCACCCAGCACCCTGAGTACTGAGCCCCCAGCACCCTGAGCACTGAGCACCCAGCACCCAGGGCACTGGGCACGGAGCACCCCGAGGACTGAGCACCCAGCACCCTGAGCACTGAGCACCCAGCACCTTGAGTACTGAGCACCGAGCACCCCGAGCACTGAGCACCCAGCACCCTGAGTACTGAGCCCCCAGCACCCTGAGCACTGAGCACCCAGCACCATGAGTACTGAGCACTGAGAACCCTGAGTACTGAACACTGAGCACCCTGAGTACTGAGCACCCAGCACCCTGAGCACTGAGCACGGAGCACCCCGAGGACTGAGCACCCAGCACCCTGAGCACTGAGCACCCAGCACCTTGAGTACTGAGCACCGAGCACCCCGAGCACTGAGCACCCAGCACCCTGAGTACTGAGCCCCCAGCACCCTGAGCACTGAGCACCCAGCACCCAGGGCACTGAGCACCCAGCACCCTGAGCACTGAGCACCCAGCACCCTGAGTACTGAGCACCCAGCACCCTGAGTACTGAGTACCCAGCACCCTGAGCACTGAGCACCCAGCACCCTGAGTACTGAGCACCGAGCACCCTGAGCACTGAGCACCAAGCACCCTGAGTACTGAGCACCCAGCACCCCAAACACTAAGCACCGAGCACCCTGAGAACTGAGCACCGAGCACCCTGAGTACTGAGCACCCAGCACCATGAGTACTGAGCCCCGAGCACCCAGAGTACTGAGTAACCTGAGTACTGAGCACCCAGCATCCCGAGAATGAGCACCCAGCACCATGAGTACTGAGCACCGAGCACCCTGAGCACTGAGCACCCAGCACCCTGAGTAATGAGCACCAAGCACCCTGAGTTCTGAGCACCCAGCACCCTGAGTACTGCGCACCCAGCACCCTGAGTTCTGAGCACCCAGCACCCTGAGCACTGAGCACACAGAGTACTGAGCAACCAGCACCCTGAGCACTGAGCACCCAGCACCCCGAGCACTGAGCACCCAGCACCCCGACCACTGAGCATTGAGCACCCTGAGCACTGAGGACCCAGCACCCCTAGCACTGAGCACCCAGCACCCTGAGTACTGAGCACCCAGCACCCTGAGCACTGAGGACCCAGCATCCCGAGCACTGAGCACCCAGCACGCTGAGTACTGAGCACTGAGCACCCAGCACCCTGAGTACTGAGCACCCAGCACCCTGAGTACTGAGCACCCAGCACCCCAAGCAGTGAGCACTGAGCAACCTGAGTACTGAGCACTGAGCACCCTTAGTACTGAGCACCGAGCACCCTGAGTACTGAGCACCCAGCACCCTGAGCACTGAGCACCCAGTGCCTTGAGCACTGAGCACCCAGCACCCTGAGCACTGAGCACCCAGTCCCCTGAGTACTGAGCACCCAGCACCATGAGTACTGAGCACCCAGCACCCTGAGTACTGAGCACTCAGCACCCTGAGTACTGAGCACCGAGCACCCCGAGCACTGAGCACCCTGAGGACTGAGCACCCAGCACCATGAGCACTGAGCACCCAGCACCCTGAGTACTGAGCACCCAGCACCCTGAGCACTGAGCACCCAGCACCCTGAGTACTGAGCACCCTGAGTACTGAGCACCGATCACCCTGAGCACTGAGCACCCAGCACCCTGAGTACTGAGCACCCAGCACCCTGAGCACTGAGCACCCAGCACCCTGAGCACTGAGCACCCAGCACCCTGAGTACTGAAAACCCAGCACCCTGAGTACTGAGTACCAAGCACCCTGAGCACTGAGCAACCAGCACCCTGAGTACTGAGCACCGAGCACCCTGAGTACTGAGCACCCAGCACCCTGAGTACTGAGCACCCACCACCCTGAGCACTGAGCACCCAGCACCCTGAGTACTGAGCACCCAGCACCCTGAGTACTGAGCACCCAGCACCCAGAGCACTGAGCACCCAGCACCCTGAGCACTCAGCACCCAGGACCCCGAGCACTGAGTATTGAGCACCCAGCACCCTGAGTACTGAGCACGCAGCACGCTGAGTACTGAGCACCCAGCACCCTGAGTACTGAGCACTCAGCACCCTGAGTAATGAGCACCGAGCACCCCGAGCACTGAGCACCCAGCACCCTGAGCACTGAGCACCCTGAGGACTGAGCACCCAGCACCATGAGCACTGAGCACCCAGCACCCTGAGTACTGAGCACCGATCACCCTGAGCACTGAGCACCCAGCACCCCGAGCACTGAGCACCCAGCACCCTGAGCACTGAGCACCCAGCACCCTGAGTACTGAGCACCCAGGACCCTGAGCACTGAGCACCAAGCACCCCGAGCACTGAGCACCCAGCACCCTGAGCACTCAGCACCCAGCACCCCGAGCACTGAGCACCCAGCACCCTGAGCACTGAGCACCCAGCACCCCGAGTACTGAGCACCCAGCACCCCGAGCACTGAGCACACAGCACCCCGAGCACTGAGCACTGAGCACCCTGAGCACTGAGCACCCAGCACCCCGAGTACTGAGCACTGAGCACCCTGAGTACTGAGCAACAAGCAACCCGAGTACTGAGCACTGAGCACCCTGAGTACTGAGCACCCAGCACCCCGAGCACTGAGCACCCAGCACCCTGAGCACTGAGGACCCAGCACCCCGAGCACTGAGCACCCAGCACGCTGAGTACTGAGCACTGAGCACCCAGCACCCTGAGTACTGAGCACCCAGCACCCTGAGCACTGAGGACCCAGCACCCCGAGCACTGAGCACCCAGCACGCTGAGTACTGAGCACTGAGCACCCAGCACCCTGAGTACTGAGCACCCAGCACCCTGAGTACTGAGCAACCAGCACCCCAAGCACTGAGCACTGAGCAACCTGAGTACTGAGCACTGAGCACCCTTAGTACTGAGCACTGAGCACCCTGAGTACTGAGCACCCAGCACCCCGAGCACTGAGCACTGAGCACCCCGAGGACTGAGCACCCAGCACCCTGAGCACTGAGCACCCAGCACCCTGAGCACTGAGGACCCAGCACCCCGAGCACTGAGCACCCAGCACGCTGAGTACTGAGCACTGAACACCCAGCACCCCGAGTACTGAGCACTGAGCACCCTGAGTACTGAGCACCCAGCACCCTGAGCACTGAGCACCCAGCACCATGAGTACTGAGCAATGAGAACCCTGAGTACTGAACACTGAGCACCCTGAGTACTGAGCACCCAGCACCCTGATCACGGAGCACGGAGCACCCCGAGGACTGAGCACCCAGCACCCTGATCACTGAGCACCCAGCACCTTGAGTACTGAGCACCGAGCACCCCGAGCACTGAGCACCCAGCACCCTGAGTACTGAGCACCCAGCACCCTGAGCACTGAGCACGGAGCACCCCGAGGACTGAGCACCCAGCACCCTGAGCACTGAGCACCCAGCACCTTGAGTACTGAGCACCGAGCTCCCCGAGCACTGAGCACCCAGCACCCTGAGTACTGAGCCCCCAGCACCCTGAGCACTGAGCACCCAGCACCCAGGGCACTGAGCACCCAGCACCCTGAGCACTGAGCACCCAGCACCCTGAGTACTGAGCACCCAGCACCCTGAGTACTGAGTACCCAGCACCCTGAGCACTGAGCACCCAGCACCCTGAGTACTGAGCACTGAGCACCCTGAGCACTGAGCACCAAGCACCCTGAGTACTGAGCACCCAGCACCCCAAACACTAAGCACCGAGCACCCTGAGAACTGAGCACCGAGCACCCTGAGTACTGAGCACCCAGCACCATGAGTACTGAGCCCCGAGCACCCAGAGTACTGAGTAACCTGAGTACTGAGCACCCAGCATCCCGAGAATGAGCACCCAGCACCATGAGTACTGAGCACCGAGCACCCTGAGCACTGAGCACCCAGCACCCTGAGTAATGAGCACCAAGCACCCTGAGTTCTGAGCACCCAGCACCCTGAGTACTGCGCACCCAGCACCCTGAGTTCTGAGCACCCAGCACCCTGAGCACTGAGCACACAGAGTACTGAGCAACCAGCACCCTGAGCACTGAGCACCCAGCACCCCGAGCACTGAGCACCCAGCACCCCGACCACTGAGCATTGAGCACCCTGAGCACTGAGGACCCAGCACCCCTAGCACTGAGCACCCAGCACCCTGAGTACTGAGCACCCAGCACCCTGAGCACTGAGGACCCAGCATCCCGAGCACTGAGCACCCAGCACGCTGAGTACTGAGCACTGAGCACCCAGCACCCTGAGTACTGAGCACCCAGCACCCTGAGTACTGAGCACCCAGCACCCCAAGCAGTGAGCACTGAGCAACCTGAGTACTGAGCACTGAGCACCCTTAGTACTGAGCACCGAGCACCCTGAGTACTGAGCACCCAGCACCCCGAGCACTGAGCACCCAGTGCCTTGAGCACTGAGCACCCAGCACCCTGAGCACTGAGCACCCAGTCCCCTGAGTACTGAGCACCCAGCACCATGAGTACTGAGCACCCAGCACCCTGAGTACTGAGCACTCAGCACCCTGAGTACTGAGCACCGAGCACCCCGAGCACTGAGCACCCAGCACCCTGAGCACTGAGCACCCTGAGGACTGAGCACCCAGCACCCTGAGCACTGAGCACCTAGCACCCTGAGTACTGAGCACCGATCACCCTGAGCACTGAGCACCCAGCACCCCGAGCACTGAGCACCCAGCACCCTGAGTACTGAGCACCCAGCACCCTGAGCACTGCGCATCCAGCACCCTGAGTACTGAGCACCCTGAGTACTGAGCACCGATCACCCTGAGCACTGAGCACCCAGCACCCTGAGTACTGAGCACCCAGCACCCTGAGCACTGAGCACCCAGCACCCTGAGCACTGAGCACCCAGCACCCTGAGTACTGAGCACCCAGCACCCTGAGTACTGAGTACCCAGCACCCTGAGCACTGAGCAACCAGCACCCTGAGTACTGAGCACCGAGCACCCTGAGTACTGAGCACCCAGCACCCTGAGTACTGAGCACCCACCACCCTGAGCACTGAGCACCCAGCACCCTGAGTACTGAGCACCCAGCACCCTGAGTACTGAGCACCCAGCACCCAGAGCACTGAGCACCCAGCACCCTGAGCACTCAGCACCCAGGACCCCGAGCACTGAGTATTGAGCACCCAGCACCCTGAGTACTGAGCACGCAGCACGCTGAGTACTGAGCACCCAGCACCCCGAGCACTGAGCACCCAGCACCATGAGTACTGAGCACCCAGCACCCTGAGTACTGAGCACTCAGCACCCTGAGTACTGAGCACCGAGCACCCCGAGCACTGAGCACCCAGCACCCTGAGCACTGAGCACCCTGAGGACTGAGCACCCAGCACCATGAGCACTGAGCACCCAGCACCCTGAGTACCGAGCACCGATCACCCTGAGCACTGAGCACCCAGCACCCCGAGCACTGAGCACCCAGCACCCTGAGCACTGTGCACCCAGCACCCTGAGTACTGAGCACCCAGGACCCTGAGCACTGAGCACCAAGCACCCCGAGCACTGAGCACCCAGCACCCTGAGCACTCAGCACCCAGCACCCCGAGCACTGAGCACCCAGCACCCTGAGCACTGAGCACCCAGCACCCTGAGCACGGAGCACCCCGAGGACTGAGCACCCAGCACCCTGAGCACTGAGCACCCAGCACCTTGAGTACTGAGCACCGAGCACCTCGAGCACTAAGCACCCAGCACCCTGAGTACTGAGCACCCAGCACCCTGAGAACTGAGCACCCAGCACCCTGAGCACTGAGCACCCAGCACCCCGAGCACGGAGCACAAAGCACCCTGAGTACTGAGCACCCAACACCCAGAGTACTGAGCACCCAGCACCCTGAGCACTGAGCACCCAGCACCCTGAGTACTGAGCACCCAGCACCCTGAGTACTGAACCCCCAGCACCCTGAGCACTGAGCACTGAGCACCCTGAGCACTGAGTACTGAGCAATGAGCACCCTGAGCACTGAGCACCCAGCGCCCCGAGCACTGAGCACACAGCACCCCGAGCACTGAGCACTGAGCACCCTGAGCACTGAGCACCCAGCACCCCGAGTACTGAGCACTGAGCACCCTGAGTACTGAGCAACAAGCAACCCGAGTACTGAGCACTGAGCACCCTGAGTACTGAGCACCCAGCACCCCGAGCACTGAGCACCCAGCACCCTGAGCACTGAGGACCCAGCACCCCGAGCTCTGAGCACCCAGCACCCTGAGTACTGGGCACACAGCACCCTGAGCACTGAGGACCCAGCACCCCGAGCACTGAGCACCCAGCACGCTGAGTACTGAGCACTGAGCACCCAGCACCCTGAGTACTGAGCACCCAGCACCCTGAGTACTGAGCACCCAGCACCCCAAGCACTGAGCACTGAGCAACCTGAGTACTGAGCACTGAGCACCCTTAGTACTGAGCACCGAGCACCCTGAGTACTGAGCACCCAGCACCCCGAGCACTGAGCAATGAGCACCGCGAGGACTGAGCACCTAGCACCCTGAGCACTGAGCACCCAGCACCCTGAGCACTGAGGACCCAGCACCCCGAGCACTGAGCACCCAGCACGCTGAGTACTGAGCACCCAGCACCCCGAGTACTGAGCACTGAGCACCCTGAGTACTGAGCACCCAGCACCCTGAGCACTGAGCACCCATCACCCTGAGTACTGAGCACTGAGAATCCTGAGTACTGAACACTGAGCACACTGAGTATTGAGCACCCAGCACCCTGATCACTGAGCACGGAGCACCCCGAGGACTGAGCACCCAGCACCCTGAGCACTGAGCACCCAGCACCTTGAGTACTGAGCACCGAGCACCCCGAGCACTGAGCACCCAGCACCCTGAGTACTGAGCACCCAGCACCCTGAGCACTGAGCACCCAGCACCCTGAGCACTGAGCACCCAGCACCCCGAGAACAGAGCACCCAGCACCCTGAGTACTGAGCACCCAACACCCAGAGTACTGAGCACCCAGCACCCTGAGAACTGAGCACCCAGCACCCTGAGTACTGAGCACCCAGCACCCTGAGTACTTAGCACCCAGCGCCCTGAGCACTGAGCACCCAGCACCCTGAGTACTGAGCACCCAACACCCAGAGTACTGAGCACCCAGCACCCTGAGAACTGACCACCCAGCACCCCGAGCACTGAGCACCCAGCACCCTGAGCACTGAGCACCCAGCGTCCTGAGCACTGAGCACCCAGCACCCTGAGCACTGAGCACCCAGTCCCCTGAGTACTGAGCACCCAGCACCATGAGTACTGAGCACCCAGCACCCTGAGTACTGAGCACTCAGCACCCTGAGTACTGAGCACCGAGCACCCCGAGCACTGAGCACCCAGCACCCTGAGCACTGAGCACCCTGAGGACTGAGCACCCAGCACCCTGAGCACTGAGCACCCAGCACCCTGAGTACTGAGCACCGATCACCCTGAGCACTGAGCACCCAGCTCCCCGAGCACTGAGCACCCAGCACCCTGAGCACTGAGCACCCAGCACCCTGAGTACTGAGCACCCAGCACCCTGAGCACTGAGCACCCAGTCCCCTGAGTACTGAGCACCCAGCACCATGAGTACTGAGCACCCAGCACCCTGAGTACTGAGCACTCAGCACCCTGAGTACTGAGCACCGAGCACCCCGAGCACTGAGCACCCAGCACCCTGAGCACTGAGCACCCTGAGGACTGAGCACCCAGCACCCTGAGCACTGAGCACCCAGCACCCTGAGTACTGAGCACCGATCACCCTGAGCACTGAGCACCCAGCTCCCCGAGCACTGAGCACCCAGCACCCTGAGCACTGAGCACCCAGCACCCTGAGCACTGAGCACCCAGCACCCTGAGTACTGAGCACCCAGCACCCTGAGTACTGAGTACCCAGCACCCTGAGCACTGAGCACCCAGCACCCTGAGTACTGAGCACCGAGCAACCTGAGTACTGAGCACCCAGCACCCTGAGTACTGAGCACCCACCACCCTGAGCACTGAGCACCCAGCACCCTGAGTACTGAGCACCCAGCACCCTGAGTACTGAGCACCCAGCACCCAGAGCACTGAGCACCCAGCATCCTGAGCACTGAGCACTGAGCACCCAGCACCCCGAGTACTAAGCACCCAGCACCCTGAGTACTGAGCACCCAGCACCCTGAGTAATGAGCACCCAGCACCCCGAGCACTGAGCACCCAGCACCCTGAGCACTGAGCACCCAGCACCCTGAGTACTGAGCATCAAGCACGCTGAGCACTGAGCACCCAGCACCCTGAGCACTGAGCACCCAGCACCCTGAGCACTGAGCACTCAGCACCTTGAGTACTGAGCACCGAGCAACCCGAGCACTGAGCACCGGGTAACCCGAGCACTGAGCACCCAGCACCCTGAGTACTGAGCACCAAGCACCCTGAGTACTGAGCACTGAGCACTGACCACTCTGAGCACTGAGCACCCAGCACCCTGAGCACTGAGCACCCAGCATCCTGAGCACTGAGTACTGAGCACCCAGCACCCTGAGCACTGAGCAGCCAGCACCCTGAGCACTGAGCACCAAGCACCCTGAGTACTGAGCACCCAGCACCCCAAACACTGAGCACCGAGCACCCTGAGAACTGAGCACCGAGCACCCTGAGTACTGAGCACCCAGCACCATGAGTACTGAGCCCCGAGCACCCAGAGTACTGAGCAACCTGAGTACTGAGCACCCAGTAGCCCGAGAATGAGCACACAGCACCATGAGTACTGAGCACCGATCACCCTGAGCACTGAGCACCCAGCACCCTGAGTACTGAGCACCAAGCACCCTGAGTTCTGAGCACCCAGCACCCTGAGTACTGCGCACCCAGCACCCTGAGTTCTGAGCACCCAGCACCCTGAGCACTGAGCACACAGAGTACTGAGCAACCAGCACCCTGAGCACTGAGCACCCAGCACCATGAGTACTGAGCACCCAGCACCCTGAGTACTGAGAACTCAGCACCCTGAGTACTGAGCACCGAGCACCCCGAGCACTGAGCACCCAGCACCCTGAGCACTGAGCACCCTGAGGACTGAGCACCCAGCACCCTGAGCACTGAGCACACAGCACCCTGAGTACTGAGCACCGATCACCCTGAGCACTGAGCACCCAGCACCCCCATCACTGAGCACCCAGCACCCTGAGCACTGAGCACCCAGCACCCTGAGTACTGAGCACCCAGGACCCTGAGCACTGAGCACCGAGCACCCCGAGCACTGAGCACCCAGCATCCTGAGCACTCAGCACCCAGCACCCCGAGCACTGAGCACCCAGCACCCTGAGCACTGAGCACCCAGCACCCTGAGCGCGGAGCACCCCGAGGACTGAGCACCCAGCACCCTGAGCACTGAGCACCCAGCACCTTGAGTACTGAGCACCGAGCACCTCGAGCACTAAGCACCCAGCACCCTGAGTACTGAGCACCCAGCAACCTGAGCACTGAGCACCCAGCACCCTGAGCACTGAGCACCCAGCACCCCGAGCACGGAGCACAAAGCACCCTGAGTACTGAGCACCCAACACCCAGAGTACTGAGCACCCAGCACCCTGAGCACTGAGCACCCAGCACCCTGAGTACTGAGCACCCAGCACCCTGAGTACTGAACACCCAGCACCCTGAGCACTGAGCACTGAGCACCCTGAGCACTGAGTACTGAGCAATGAGCACCCTGAACACTGAGCACCCAGCACCCCGAGTACTGAGCACCCAGCACCCCGATCACTGAGCACCCAGCGCCCCGAGCACTGAGCACACAGCACCCCGACCACTGAGCACTGAGCACCCTGAGCACTGAGCACCCAGCACCCCGAGTACTGAGCACTGAGCACCCTGAGTACTGAGCACCCAGTTCCCCGAGCACTGAGCACCCAGCACCCTGAGCACTGAGGACCCAGCACCCCGAGCACTGAGCACCCAGCACCCTGAGTACTGAGCACCCAGCACCCTGAGCACTGAGGACCCAGCACCCCGAGCACTGAGCACCCAGCACGCTGAGTACTGAGCACTGAGCACCCAGCACCCTGAGTACTGAGCACCCAGCACCCTGAGAACTGAGCACCCAGCACCCCAAGCACTGAGCACTGAGCAACCTGAGTACTGAGCACTGAGCACCCTTAGTACTGAGCACCGAGCACCCTGAGTACTGAGCACCCAGCACCCTGAGCACTGAGGACCCAGCACCCCGAGCACTGAGCACCAAGCACGCTGAGTACTGAGCACTGAGCACCCAGCACCCCGAGTACTGAGCACTGAGCACCCTGAGTACTGAGCACCCAGCACCCTGAGCACTGAGCACCCAGCACCCTGAGTACTGAGCACTGAGAACCCTGAGTACTGAACACTGAGCACCCTGAGTACTGAGCACCCAGCACCCTGATCACTGAGCACGGAGCACCCCGAGGACTGAGCACCCAGCACCCTGAGCACTGAGCACCCAGCACCTTGAGTACTGAGCACCGAGCACCCCGAGCACTGAGCACCCAGCACCCTGAGTACTGAGCACCCAGCACCCTGAGCACTGAGCATGGAGCACCCCGAGGACTGAGCACCCAGCACCCTGAGCACTGAGAACCCAGCACCCTGAGAACTGAGCACCCAGCACCATGCGCACTGAGCACCAAGCACCCTGAGCACTGAGCACCCAGCACCCTGAGCACTGAGCACCCAGCACCCCGAGAACTGAGCACCCAGCACCCTGAGTACTGAGCACCCAACACCCAGAGTACTGAGCACCCAGCACCCTGAGAACTGAGCACCCAGCACCCTGAGTACTGAGCACCCAGCACCCTGAGTAATTAGCACCCAGCACCCTGAGCACTGAGCACTGAGCACCCAGCACCCTGAGCACTGAGCACCCAGTCCCCTGAGTACTGAGCACCCAGCACCATGAGTACTGAGCACCCAGCACCCTGAGAACTGAGCACTCAGCACCCTGAGTACTGAGCACCGAGCACCCCGAGCACTGAACACCCAGCACCCTGAGCACTGAGCACCCTGAGGACTGAGCACCCAGCACCCTGAGCACTGAGCACCCAGCACCCTGAGTACTGAGCACCGATCACCCTGAGCACTGAGCACCCAGCACCCCGAGCACTGAGCACCCAGCACCCTGAGCACTGAGCACCCAGCACCCTGAGTACTGAGCACTGAGCACCCAGCACCCCGAGCACTGAGCATCCAGCACCCTGTGTACTGAGCACTGAGCACCCTGAGTACTAAGCACCCAGCACCCTGAGTACTGAGCACCCAGGACCCTGAGCACTGAGCACCGAGCACCCCGAGCACTGAGCACCCAGCACCCTGAGCACTCAGCACCCATCACCCCGATCACTGAGCACCCAGCACCCTGAGCACTGAGCACCCAGCACCCTGAGCACTGAGCACCCAGCACCCTGAGCACTGAGCACCCAGCACCCTGAGCACTGAGCACCCAGCACCCAGAGCACTGAGCACCCAGCACCCTGAGCACTGAGCACCCAGCACCCTGAGTACTGAGCACCCAGCACCCTGAGTACTGAGCACCCAGACCCCGAGCACTGAGGACCCAGCACCCCTACCACTGTGCACCCAGCACCCTGAGTACTGAGAACCCAGCACCCTGAGTACTGAGCACCCAGCACCCTGAGCACTGAGCACCCAGCAGCCCGAGCACTGAGCACCCAGCATCCTGAGCACTGAGTACTGAGCACCCAGCACCCTGAGCACTGAGCACCCAGCACCCTGAGCACTGAGCACCCAGCACCCAGAGTACTGAGCACCCAGCACCCCAAGCACTGAGCACCGAGAACCCTGAGTACTGAGCACCCAGCACGCTGAGCACTGAGCACCCAGCACCCCGAGTACTGAGCACCCAGCACCCTGAGCACTGAGCACTGAGCACCCTGAGCACTGAGTACTGAGCAATGAGCACCCTGAGCACTGAGCACCCAGCACCCCGAGTACTGAGCACCCAGCACCCCGAGCACTGAGCACCCAGCGCCCCGAGCACTGAGCACACAGCACCCCGACCACTGAGCACTGAGCACCCTGAGCACTGAGCACCCAGCACCCCGAGTACTGAGCACTGAGCACCCTGAGTACTGAGCACCAAGCAACCCGAGTACTGAGCACTGAGCACCCTGAGTACTGAGCACCCAGTTCCCCGAGCACTGAGCACCCAGCACCCTGAGCACTGAGGACCCAGCACCCCGAGCACTGAGCACCCAGCACCCTGAGTACTGAGCACCCAGCACCCTGAGCACTGAGGACCCAGCACCCCGAGCACTGAGCACCCAGCACGCTGAGTACTGAGCACTGAGCACCCAGCACCCTGAGTACTGAGCACCCAGCACTCTGAGAACTGAGCACCCAGCACCCCAAGCACTGAGCACTGAGCAACCTGAGTACTGAGCACTGAGCACCCTTAGTACTGAGCACCGAGCACCCTGAGTACTGAGCACCCAGCACCCTGAGCACTGAGGACCCAGCACCCCGAGCACTGAGCACCCAGCACGCTGAGTACTGAGCACTGAGCACCCAGCACCCCGAGTACTGAGCACTGAGCACCCTGAGTACTGAGCACCCAGCACCCTGAGCACTGAGCACCCAGCACCCTGAGTACTGAGCACTGAGAACCCTGAGTACTGAACACTGAGCACCCTGAGTACTGAGCACCCAGCACCCTGATCACTGAGCACGGAGCACCCCGAGGACTG
Source organism: Microtus oregoni (assembly GCF_018167655.1). Lineage (NCBI taxonomy): Eukaryota > Metazoa > Chordata > Mammalia > Rodentia > Cricetidae > Microtus > Microtus oregoni. Next base: position 215,762 of record NW_024543113.1, on the reverse strand, counting down.
AGCACCCAGCACCCTGAGCACTGAGCACCAAGCACCTTGAGTACTGAGCACCGAGCACCCCGAGCACTGAGCACCCAGCACCCTGAGTACTGAGCACCCAGCACCCTGAGCACTGAGCATGGAGCACCCCGAGGACTGAGCACCCAGCACCCTGAGCACTGAGAACCCAGCACCCTGAGAACTGAGCACCCAGCACCATGCGCACTGAGCACCAAGCACCCTGAGCACTGAGCACCCAGCACCCTGAGCACTGAGCACCCAGCACCCCGAGAACTGAGCACCCAGCACCCTGAGTACTGAGCACCCAACACCCAGAGTACTGAGCACCCAGCACCCTGAGAACTGAGCACCCAGCACCCTGAGTACTGAGCACCCAGCACCCTGAGTAATTAGCACCCAGCACCCTGAGCACTGAGCACTGAGCACCCAGCACCCTGAGCACTGAGCACCCAGTCCCCTGAGTACTGAGCACCCAGCACCATGAGTACTGAGCACCCAGCACCCTGAGAACTGAGCACTCAGCACCCTGAGTACTGAGCACCGAGCACCCCGAGCACTGAACACCCAGCACCCTGAGCACTGAGCACCCTGAGGACTGAGCACCCAGCACCCTGAGCACTGAGCACCCAGCACCCTGAGTACTGAGCACCGATCACCCTGAGCACTGAGCACCCAGCACCCCGAGCACTGAGCACCCAGCACCCTGAGCACTGAGCACCCAGCACCCTGAGTACTGAGCACTGAGCACCCAGCACCCCGAGCACTGAGCATCCAGCACCCTGTGTACTGAGCACTGAGCACCCTGAGTACTAAGCACCCAGCACCCTGAGTACTGAGCACCCAGGACCCTGAGCACTGAGCACCGAGCACCCCGAGCACTGAGCACCCAGCACCCTGAGCACTCAGCACCCATCACCCCGATCACTGAGCACCCAGCACCCTGAGCACTGAGCACCCAGCACCCTGAGCACTGAGCACCCAGCACCCTGAGCACTGAGCACCCAGCACCCTGAGCACTGAGCACCCAGCACCCAGAGCACTGAGCACCCAGCACCCTGAGCACTGAGCACCCAGCACCCTGAGTACTGAGCACCCAGCACCCTGAGTACTGAGCACCCAGACCCCGAGCACTGAGGACCCATCACCCCTACCACTGTGCACCCAGCACCCTGAGTACTGAGAACCCAGCACCCTGAGTACTGAGCACCCAGCACCCTGAGCACTGAGCACCCAGCAGCCCGAGCACTGAGCACCCAGCATCCTGAGCACTGAGTACTGAGCACCCAGCACCCTGAGCACTGAGCACCCAGCACCCTGAGCACTGAGCACCCAGCACCCAGAGTACTGAGCACCCAGCACCCCAAGCACTGAGCACCGAGAACCCTGAGTACTGAGCACCCAGCACGCTGAGCACTGAGCACCCAGCACCCCGAGTACTGAGCACCCAGCACCCTGAGTACTGAGCACTCAGCACCCTGAGTACTGAGCACCGAGCACCCCGAGCACTGAGCACCCAGCACCCTGAGCACTGAGCAACCTGAGGACTGAGCACCCAGCACCCTGAGCACTGAGCACCCAGCACCCTGAGTACTGTGCACCGATCACCCTGAGCACTGAGCACCCAGCACCCCGAGCACTGAGCACCCAGCAGCCTAAGTACTGAGAACAGATCACCCTGAGTACTGAGCACCCAGCACCCTGAGTACTGAGCCCCCAGCACCCTGAGTACTGAGCACCCAGCAACCCGAGCACTGAGCACCCAGCACACCGAGAATGAGCACCCAGCACCCTGAGTACTGAGCACCCAGCACCCCGAGCACGGAGCACCCAGGACCCCGAGCACTGAGTACTGATCACCCAGCACCCTGAGTACTGAGCACCGAGCTCCCCGAGCACTGAGCACCCAGCACCCTGAGCACGGAGCACCCAGCACCCTGAGCACTGAGCACCCAGCACCCTGAGTACTGAGCACCCAGCACGCTGAGTACTGAGCACTCAGCACCCTGAGCACTGAGCACCTAGCACCCTGAGTACTGAGCACTGAGCACCCAGCACCCCGAGCACTGAGCACCCAGCACCCTGTGTACTGAGCACTGAGCACCCTGAGTACTAAGCACCCAGCACCCTGAGTACTGAGCACCCAGGACCCTGAGCACTGAGCACCGAGCACCCCGAGCACTGAGCACCCAGCACCCTGAGCACTCAGCACCCATCACCCCGATCACTGAGCACCCAGCACCCTGAGCACTGAGCACCCAGCACCCTGAGCACTGAGCACCCAGCACCCAGAGCACTGAGCACCCAGCACCCTGAGCACTGAGCACCCAGCACCCTGAGTACTGAGCACCCAGCACCCTGAGTACTGAGCACCCAGACCCCGAGCACTGAGGACCCAGCACCCCTAGCACTGTGCACCCAGCACCCTGAGTACTGAGAACCCAGCACCCTGAGAACTGAGCACCAAGCACCATGAGCACTGAGCACCCAGCACCCTGAGCACTGAGCACCCAGCACCCTGAGTACTGAGCACCCAGCACCCCAAGCACTGAGCACCGAGCACCCTGAGTACTTAGCACCCAGCACGCTGAGCACTGAGCACCCAGCACCCTGAGTACTGAGCACCCAGCACCCTGAGTACTGAGCACCCAGCACCCTGAGTAATGAGCACCCAGCACCCCGAGCACTGAGCACCCAGCACCCTGAGCACTGAGCACCCAGCACCCTGAGTACTGGGCATCAAGAACGCTGAGCACTGAGCACCCAGCACCCTGAGCACTGAGCAACCAGCACCCTGAGCACTGAGCACTCAGCACCCTGAGTACTGAGCACCGAGCAACCCGAGCACTGAGCACCGGGTAACCCGAGCACTGAGCACCCAGCACCCTGAGTACTGAGCACCAAGCACCCTGAGTACTGAGCACCCAGCACCCTTAGCACTGAGCACCCAGCATCCTGAGCACTGAGTACTGAGCACCCAGCACACTGAGCACTGAGTAGCCAGCACCCTGAGCACTGAGCACCAAGCACCCTGAGTACTGAGCACCCAGCACACCAAACACTGAGCACCGAGCACCCTGAGAACTGAGCACCGAGCACCCTGAGTACTGAGCACCCAGCACCATGAGTACTGAGCCCCAAGCACCCAGAGTCCTGAGCAACCTGAGTACTGAGCACCCAGTACCCCGAGAATGAGCACCCAGCACCATGAGTACTGAGCACCCAGCACCCTGAGTACTGAGCACCCAGCACCCCAAGCACTGAGCACTGAGCAACCTGAGTACTGAGCACTGAGCACCCTTAGTACTGAGCACCGAGCACCCTGAGTACTGAGCACCCAGCACCCCGAGCACTGAGCACTGAGCAACCTGAGTGCTGAGCAACAAGCACCCCAAGTACTGAGCACTGAGCACCCTGAGTACTGAGCACCCAGCACCCTGAGCACTGAGCACCCAGCACCCTGAGTACTGAGCACTGAGAACCCTGAGTACTGAACACCGAGCACCCTGAGTACTGAGCACCCAGCACCCTGATCACTGAGCACGGAGCACCCCGAGGACTGAGCACCCAGCACCCTGAGCACTGAGCACCCAGCACCTTGAGTACTGAGCACCGAGCACCCCGAGCACTGAGCACCCAGCACCCTGTGTACTGAGCACCCAACACCCTGAGCACTGAGTACGGAGCACCCCGAGTACTGAGCACCCAGCACCCTGAGCACTGAGCACCCAGCACCTTGAGTACTGAGCACCGAGCACCCCGAGCACTGAGCACCCAGCACCCTGAGTACTGAGCACCCAGCACCCTGAGCACTGAACACCCAGCTCCCTGAGCACTGAGCACCCAGCACCCTGAGCACTGAGCACCCAGCACCTTGAGTACTGAGCACCCAGCACCCCGAGCACTGAGCACCCAGCACCCTGAGTACTGAGCACCCAGCACCCTGAGTACTGAGCACCCAGCAGCCTGAGCACTGAGCACCCAGCACCTTGAGCACTGAGCACTGACCACCCAGCAGCCCGAGCACTGAGCAAACAGCACCCCGAGCACTGAGCACCCAGCGCCCTGAGCACTGAGCACCCAGCACCCTGAGCACTGAGCACCCAGTCCCCTGAGTACTGAGCACCCAGCACCATGAGTACTGAGCACCCAGCACCCTGAGTACCGAGCACTCAGCACCCTGAGTACTGAGCACCGAGCACCCCGAGCACTGAGCACCCAGCACCCTGAACACTGAGCACCCTGAGGACTGAGCACCCAGCACCCTGAGCACTGAGCACCCAGCACCCTGAGTACTGAGCACCGATCACCCTGAGCACTGAGCACCCAGCACCCCGAGCACTGAGCACCCAGCACCCTGAGTACTGAGCAACCAGCACCCTGAGCACTGAGCACCCAGCATCCTGAGTACTGAGCAACCTGAGTACTGAGCACCGATCACCCTGAGCACTGAGCACCCAGCACCCTGAGTACTGAGCACCCAGCACCCTGAGCACTGAGCACCCAGCACCCTGAGCACTGAGCACCCAGCACCCTGAGTACTGAGCACCCAGCACCCTGAGTACTGAGTACCCAGCACCCTGAGCACTGAGCACCCAGCACCCTGAGTACTGAGCACCGAGCAACCTGAGTACTGAGCACCCAGCACCCTGAGTACTGATCACCCAGCACCCTGAGCACTGAGCACCCAGCACCCTGAGTACTGAGCACCCAGCACCCTGAGTACTGAGCACCCAGCAACCAGAGCACTGAGCACCCAGCACCCTGAGCACTCAGCACCCAGGACCCCGAGCACTGAGTATTGAGCACCCAGCACCCTGAGTACTGAGCACGCAGCACGCTGAGTACTGAGCACCCAGCACCCCGAGCACTGAGCATCCAGCACCATGAGTACTGAGCACCCAGCACCCTGAGCTCTGAGCACCCAGCACGCTGAGTACTGAGCACCCAGCACCCTGAGTACTGAGCACCCAGACCCCGAGCACTGAGGACCCAGCACCCCTAGCACTGTGCACCCAGCACCCTGAGTACTGAGAACCCAGCACCCTGAGTACTGAGCACCCAGCACCCTGAGCACTGAGCACCCAGCACCCTGAGCACTGAGCACCCAGCACCCTGAGTACTGAGCACCCAGCACCCCAAGCACTGAGCACCGAGCACCCTGAGTACTGAGCACCCAGCACGCTGAGCACTGAGCACCCAGCACCCTGAGTACTGAGCACCCAGCACCCTGAGTACTGAGCACCCAGCACCCTGAGTAATGAGCACCCAGCACCCCGAGCACTGAGCACCCAGCACCCTGAGCACTGAGCACCCAGCACCCTGAGTACTGAGCATCAAGCACGCTGAGCACTGAGCACCCAGCACCCTGAGCACTGAGCACTCAGCACCCTGAGTACTGAGCACCGAGCAACCCGAGCACTGAGCACCGGGTAACCCGAGCACTGAGCACCCAGCACCCTGAGTACTGAGCACCAAGCACCCTGAGTACTGAGCACTGAGCACTGACCACCCTGTGCACTGAGCACCCAGCACCCTTAGCACTGAGCACTGAGCAACCTGAGTACTGAGCAACAAGCACCCCGAGTACTGAGCACTGAGCACCCTGAGTACTGAGCACCCAGCACCCTGAGCACTGAGCACCCAGCACCCTGAGTACTGAGCACTGAGAACCCTGAGTACTGAACACCGAGCACCCTGAGTACTGAGCACCCAGCACCCTGATCACTGAGCACGGAGCACCCCGAGGACTGAGCACCCAGCACCCTGAGCACTGAGCACCCAGCACCTTGAGTACTGAGCACCGAGCACCCCGAGCACTGAGCACCCAGCACCCTGAGTACTGAGCACCCAGCACCCTGAGCACTGAGCACGGAGCACCCCGAGGACTGAGCACCCAGCACCCTGAGCACTGAGCACCCAGCACCTTGAGTACTGAGCACCGAGCACCCCGAGCACTGAGCACCCAGCACCCTGAGTACTGAGCACCCAGCACCCTGAGCACTGAGCACCCAGCTCCCTGAGCACTGAGCACCCAGCACCCTGAGCACTGAGCACCCAGCACCTTGAGTACTGAGCACCGAGCACCCCGAGCACTGAGCACCCAGCACCCTGAGTACTGAGCACCCAGCACCCTGAGTACTGAGCACCCAGCACCCTGAGCACTGAGCACTGAGCACCCAGCACCTTGAGCACTGAGCACTGACCACCCAGCAGCCCGAGCACTGAGCACCCAGCACCACGAGCACTGAGCACCCAGCGCCCTGAGCACTGAGCACCCAGCACCCTGAGCACTGAGCACCCAGTCCCCTGAGTACTGAGCACCCAGCACCATGAGTACTGAGCACCCAGCACCCTGAGTACCGAGCACTCAGCACCCTGAGTACTGAGCACCGATCACCCTGAGCACTGAGCACCCAGCACCCCGAGCACTGAGCACCCTGAGGACTGAGCACCCAGCACCCTGAGCACTGAGCACCCAGCACCCTGAGTACTGAGCACCGATCACCCTGAGCACTGAGCACCCAGCACCCCGAGCACTGAGCACCCAGCACCCTGAGTACTGAGCAACCAGCACCCTGAGCACTGAGCACCCAGCATCCTGAGTACTGAGCAACCTGAGTACTGAGCACCGATCACCCTGAGCACTGAGCACCCAGCACCCTGAGTACTGAGCACCCAGACCCCGAGCACTGAGGACCCAGCACCCCTAGCACTGTGCACCCAGCACCCTGAGTACTGAGAACCCAGCACCCTGAATACTGAGCACCCAGCACCCTGAGCACTGAGCACCCAGCACCCTGAGCACTGAGCACCCAGCACCCTGAGTACTGAGCACCCAGCACCCCAAGAACTGAGCACCGAGCACCCTGAGTACTGAGCACCCATCACGCTGAGCACTGAGCACCCAGCACCCTGAGTACTGAGCACCCAGCACCCTGAGTACTGAGCACCCAGCACCCTGAGTAATGAGCACCCAGCACCCCGAGCACTGAGCACCCAGCACCCTGAGCACTGAGCACCCAGCACCCTGAGTACTGAGCATCAAGCACGCTGAGCACTGAGCACCCAGCACCCTGAGCACTGAGCACCCAGCACCCTGAGCACTGAGCACTCAGCACCCTGAGTACTGAGCACCGAGCAACCCGAGCACTGAGCACCGGGTAACCCGAGCACTGCGCACCCAGCACCCTGAGTACTGAGCACCAAGCACCCTGAGTACTGAGCACTGAGCACTGACCACCCTGAGCACTGAGCACCCAGCACCCTTAGCACTGAGCACCCAGCATCCTGAGCACAGAGTACTGAGCACCCAGCACACTGAGCACTGAGTAGCCAGCACCCTGAGAACTGAGCACCAAGCACCCTGAGTACTGAGCACCCAGCACCCCAAACACTGAGCACCGAGCACCCTGAGAACTGAGCACCGAGCACCCTGAGTACTGAGCACCCAGCACCATGAGTACTGAACCCCGAGCACCCAGAGTACTGAGCAACCTGAGTACTGAGCACCCAGTACCCCGAGAATGAGCACCCAGCACCATGAGTACTGAGCACCCAGCACCCTGAGTACTGAGCACCCAGCACCCCAAGCACTGAGCACTGAGCAACCTGAGTGCTGAGCAACAAGCACCCCGTGTACTGAGCACTGATCACCCTGAGTACTGAGCACCCAGCACCCTGAGCATTGAGCACCCAGCACCCTGAGTACTGAGCACTGAGAACCCTGAGTACTGAACACCGAGCACCCTGAGTACTGAGCACCCAGCACCCTGATCACTGAGCACGAAGCACCCCGAGGACTGAGCACCCAGCACCCTGAGCACTGAGCACCCAGTACCTTGAGTACTGAGCACCGAGCACCCCGAGCACTGAGCACCCAGCACCCTGAGTACTGAGCACCCAGCACCCTGAGCACTGAGCACGGAGCACCCCGAGGACTGAGCACCCAGCACCCTGAGCACTGAGCACCCAGCACCTTGAGTACTGAGCACCGAGCACCCCGAGCACTGAGCACCCAGCACCCTGAGTACTGAGCACCCAGCACCCTGAGCACTGAGCACCCAGCACCCTGAGCACTGAGCACCCAGCACCCCGAGAACTGAGCACCCAGCACCCTGAGTACTGAGCACCCAGCACCCTGAGCACTGAGCACTGAGCACCCAGCACCTTGAGCACTGAGCACTGACCACCCAGCAGCCCGAGAACTGAGCACCCAGCACCCCGAGCACTGAGCACCCAGCGCCCTGAGCACTGAGCACCCAGCACCCTGAGCACTGAGCACCCAGTCCCCTGAGTACTGAGCACCCAGCACCATGAGTACTGAGCACCCAGCACCCTGAGTACCGAGCACTCAGCACCCTGAGTACTGAGCACCGAGCACCCCGAGCACTGAGCACCCAGCACCCTGAGCACTGAGCACCCTGAGGACTGAGCACCCAGCACCCTGAGCACTGAGCACCCAGCACCCTGAGCACTGAGCACCCAGCACCCTGAGCACTGAGCACCCAGCACCCTGAGCACTGAGCACCCAGCACCCTGAGTACTGAGCACCCAGCACCCTGATTACTGAGTACCCAGCACCCTGAGCACTGAGCACCCAGCACCCTGAGTACTGAGCACCGAGCACCCTGAGTACTGAGCACCCAGCACCCTGAGCACTGAGCACCCAGCACCCTGAGTACTGAGCACACAGCACCCTGAGTACTGAGCACCCAGCAACCAGAGCACTGAGCACCCAGCACCCTGAGCACTCAGCACCCAGGACCCCGAGCACTGAGTATTGAGCACCCAGCACCCTGAGTACTGAGCACGCAGCACGCTGAGTACTGAGCACCCAGCACCCCGAGCACTGAGCATCCAGCACCATGAGTACTGAGCACCCAGCACCCTGAGTACTGAGCACTCAGCACCCTGAGTACTGAGCACCGAGCACCCCGAGCACTGAGCACCCAGCACCCTGAGCCCTGAGCACCCTGAGGACTGAGCACCCAGCACCCTGAGCACTGAGCACCCAGCACCCTGAGTACTGAGCACCGATCACCCTGAGCACTGAGCACCCAGCACCCTGAGCACTGAGCACCCAGCACCCTGAGCACTGAGCACCCAGCACCCTGAGTACTGAGCACACAGGACCCTGAGTACTGAGCACCGAGCACCCCGAGCACTGAGCACCCAGAACCCTGAGCACTCAGCACCCAGCACCCCGAGCACTGAGCACCCAGCACCCTGAGCACTGAGCACCCAGCACCCTGAGCACGGAGCACCCCGAGGACTGAGCACCCAGCACCCTGAGCACTGAGCACCCAGCTCCTTGAGTACTGAGCACCGAGCCCCTCGAGCACTAAGCACCCAGCACCCTGAGTACTGAGCACCCAGCACCCTGAGCACTGAGCACCCAGCACCCTGAGCACTGAGCACCCAGCACCCCGAGCACGGAGCACAAAGCACCCTGAGTACTGAGCACCCAACACCCAGAGTACGGAGCACCGATCACCCTGAGCACTGAGCACCCAGCACCCCGAGCACTGAGCACCCAGCACCCTGAGTACTGAGCACCCAGCACCCTGAGCACTGAGCACCCAGCATCCTGAGTACTGAGCACCCTGAGCACTGAGCACCCAGCACCCTGATCACTGAGCACCCAGCACCTTGAGTACTGAGCACCCAGCACCCTGAGTACTGAGTACCCAGCACACTGAGTACTGAGCATCAAGCACCCTGAGTACTGAGCACCCAGCACCCTGAGTACTGAGCACACAGAACCCTGAGCACTGAGCACCCAGCACCCTGAGTACTGAGCACCCAGCACCCTGAGTACTGAGCACCCAGCACCCAGAGCACTGAGCACCCAGCACCCTGAGCACTCAGCACCCAGGACCCCGAGCACTGAGTATTGAACACCCAGCACCCTGAGTACTGAGCACGCAGCACGCTGAGTACTGAGCACCCAGCACCCCGAGCACTGAGCACCCAGCACCATGAGTACTGAGCACCCAGAACCCTGAGTACTGAGCACTCAGCACCCTGATTACTGAGCACCGAGCACCCCGAGCACTGAGCACCCAGCACCCTGAGCCCTGAGCACCCTGAGGACTGAGCACCCAGCACCCTGAGCACTGAGCACCCAGCACCCGGAGTACTGAGCACCGATCACCCTGAGCACTGAGCACCCAGCACCCCGAGCACTGAGCACCCAGCACCTTGAGCACTGAGCACCCAGCACCCTGAGTACTGAGCACCCAGGACCCTGAGCACTGAGCACCGAGCACCCCGAGCACTGAGCACCCAGCACCCTGAGCACTCAGCACCCAGCACCCCGAGCACTGAGCACCCAGCACCCTGAGCACTGAGCACCCAGCACCCTGAGCACGGAGCACCCCGAGGACTGAGCACCCAGCACCCTGAGCACTGAGCACCCAGCACCTTGAGTACTGAGCACCGAGCCCCTCGAGCACTAAGCACCCAGCACCCTGAGTACTGAGCACCCAGCACCCTGAGCACTGAGCACCCAGCACCCTAAGCACTGAGCACCCAGCACCCCGAGCACGGAGCACAAAGCACCCTGAGTACTGAGCACCCAACACCCAGAGTACTGAGCACCCAGCACCCTGAGCACTGAGCACCCAGCACCCTGAGTACTGAGCACCCCGCACCCTGAGTACTGAACACCCAGCACCCTGAGCACTGAGCACTGAGCACCCTGAGCACTGAGTACTGAGCAATGAGCACCCTGAGCACTGAGCACCCAGCACCCCGTGTACTGAGCACCCAGCACGCCGAGCACTGAGCACCCAGCGCCCCGAGCACTGAGCACACAGCACCCTGAGCACTGAGCACTGAGCACCCTGAGCACTGAGCACCCAGCACCCCGAGTACTGAGCACTGAGCACCCTGAGTACTGAGCACCAAGCAACCCGAGTACTGAGCACTGAGCACCCTGAGTACTGAGCACCCAGCACCCCGAGCACTGAGCACACAGCACCCCTAGCACTGAGCACCCAGCGCCCTGAGCACTGCACCCTGAGTACTGAGCACTGAGCACCCAGCACCCCGAGCACTGAGCACCCAGCACCCTGTGTACTGAGCACTGAGCACCCTGAGTACTAAGCACCCATCACCCTGAGTACTGAGCACCCAGCACCCTGAGCACTGAGCACCGAGCACCCCGAGCACTGAGCACCCAACACCCAGAGTACTGAGCTGCCAGCACCCTGAGCACTGAGCACCCAGAACCCTGAGCACTGAGCACCCTGAGTACTAAGCACCCAGCACCCTGAGTACTGAGCACCCAGAACCCTGAGCACTGGGCACCCAGAACCCTGAGCACTGAGCACCCAGCACCCTGAGCACGGAGCACCCAGCACCCTGAGTACTGAGCACCCAACACCCAGAGTACTGAGCTGCCAGCACCCTGAGCACTGAGCACCCAGCACCCTGAGTACTGAGCACCCAGCACCCTGAGTACTGAACACCCAGCACCCTGAGCACTGAGCACTGAGCACCCTGAGCACTGAGTACTGAGCACTGAGCACCCTGAGTACTGAGCACCAAGCACCCCGAGTACTGAGCACTGAGCACCCTGAGTACTGAGCACCCAGCACCCTGAGCACTGAGCACCCAGCACCCTGAGTACTGAGCACTGAGAACCCTGAGTACTGAGCACCGAGCACCCTGAGTACTGAGCACCCAGCACCCTGATCACTGAGCACGGAGCACCCCGAGGACTGAGCACCCAGCACCCTGAGCACTGAGCACCCAGCACCTTGAGTACTGAGCACCGAGCACAACGAGCACTGAGCACCCAGCACCCTGAGTACTGAGCACCCAGAACCCTGAGCACTGAGCACCCAGCTCCCTGAGCACTGAGCACTCAGCACCCCAAGCACTGAGCACCCAGCACCCTGAGTACTGAGCACAGAGCACCCTGAGCACTGAGCACCCAGCACCCTGAGTACTGAGCACTCAGCACCCTGAGTACTGAGCAACCAGCACGCTGAGCACTGAGCACTGAGCACGCAGCACCCTGAGCACTGAGCACTGAGCACCCAGCACCACAGCCCTGAGCAACCAGCACCCCGAGCACTGAGCACCCAGCACCCTGATCACTGAGCACCCAGCACCCTGAGTACTGAGCAACCACCAACCTGAGTACTGAGCACCCAGCACCCTGAGTACTGAGCACTCAGCACCCTGAGTACTGAGCACCGAGCACACCGAGCAATGAGCACCCAGCACCCTGAGCACTGAGCACCCGGAGGACTGAGCACCCAGCACCCTGAGCACTGAGCACCGATCACTCTGAGCAGTGAGCACCCAGCACCCCGAGCACTGAGCACCCAGCACCCTGAGTACTGAGCACCCAGCACCCCGAGTACTGAGCACCCAGCACCCTGAGTACTGAGCACCCAGCACCCCGAGCACTGAGCACTCAGCACCCTGAGTACTGAGCACCCTGAGTACTGAGCACTGAGCACCGAGCATCCTGAGTACTGAGCACCCTGAGGACTGAGCACCCAGCACCCAGAGCACTGAGAACCCAGCACCCTGAGTACTGAGCACTGATCACCCTGAGCACTGAGCACCCAGCACCCCGAGCACTGAGCACCCAGCACCCTGAGTACTGAGCACCCAGCACCCTGAGCACTGAGCACCGAGCACCCTGAGTACTGAACACCCAGCACCCTGAGCACTCAGCACTGAGCACCCAGCACCCTGAGCACTGAGCACTGAGCACCCAGCACCCCGAGCACTGAGCACCCAGCACCCTGAGCACCCAGCACCCTGAGCACTGAGCACCCTGAGCACTGAGCACTGAGCACCCAGCACCCTGAGTACTGAGCACCCAACACCCTGAATACTGAGCACCGAGCACCCCGAGCACTGAGCACCCAGCACCCTGAGCACCCAGCACCCTGAGGACTGAGCACCCAGCACCCTGAGTCCTGAGCACCCAGCACCCTGAGTACTGAGCACCCAGCATCCGGAGTACTGAGCACCGTTCACCCTGAGCACTGAGCACCCAGCACCCCGAGCACTAAGCACCCAGCACCCTGAGTACTGAGCACCCTGTGTACTGAGCACCGAGCACCCCGAGCACTGAGCACCCAGCGCCCCGAGCACTGAGCACCCAGCACCCTGAGCACTGAGCACCCATCACCCTGAGCACTGAGCACCCAGCACACCGAGCACTGCGAACCCAGCACCCTGAGTACTGAGCACCCAGCACCCTGAGCACCGAGCACCCAGCACCCTGAGCACTGAGCACGGAGCACCCTGAGTACTGAGCACCCAGCACCCTGAGTACTGAGCACCCAGCATCCGGAGTACTGAGCACCGTTCACCCTGAGCACTGAGCACCCAGCACCCCGAGCACTAAGCACCCAGCACCCTGAGTACTGAGCACCCTGAGTACTGAGCACCGAGCACCCCGAGCACTGAGCACCCAGCGCCCCGAGCACTGAGCACCCAGCACCCTGAGCACTGAGCACCCATCACCCTGAGCACTGAGCACCCAGCACACCGAGCACTGCGAACCCAGCACTCTGAGTACTGAGCACCCAGCACCCTGAGCACTGAGCACCCAGCACCCTGAGCACTGAGCACGGAGCACCCTGAGCACTGAGCACCCAGCACCCTGAGTAGTGAGCACCCAACGTACTGAGCACCGAGCACCCCGAGCACTGAGCACCCAGCACCCTGAGTACTCAGCACCCAGCACCCCGAGCACTGAGCACCCAGCACCCTGAGTACTGAGCTCTGAGCACCCCGAGCACTGAGCACCCAGCGCCCCGAGCACTGAGCACCCAGCACCCTGAGTACTGAGCACCCAGCACCCTGAGCACTGAGCAACCAGCACCCTGAGCACTGAGCACCCAGCACCCTGAGCACTGAGCACCCAGCACCCTGAGTACTGAGCTCCGAGCACCCCGAGCACTGAGCACCCAGCGCCCCGAGCACTGAGCACCCAGCACCCTGAGTACTGAGCACCCAGCACCCTGAGCACTGAGCAACCAGCACCCTGAGTACTGAGCACCCAGCACCCTGAGTACTGAGCACCCAGCACCCCGAGCACTGAGTACCCAGCACCCTGAGCACTGAGCACCCAGCACCCTGAGCACTGAGCACCCAGCACCCTTAGCACTGAGCACCCAGCACCCTGAGCACTGAGCACCCAGCACCCTGAGTACTGAGCACTGTGCACCCAGCACCAAGAGCACTGAGCACCCAGCACCCTGAGTACTGAGCACTGAGCACCCAGCACACCGAGCACTGAGCACCCAGCACTCTGAGCACTGAGCACCCAGCACCCGAGCACTGATCACCCAGCACCCTGAGTACTGAGCACCCAGCACCCTGAGTACTGAGCACCCAGCACCCCGAGTACTGAGCACCCAGCACCCTGAGCACTGAGCACCCAGCACCCTGAGCACTGAGCACCCAGGACCCCGAGCACTGCGCACCCAGCACCCTGAGTACTGAGCACCCAGCACCCTGAGCACTGAGCACCCAGCACCCTGAGCACTCAGCACCCAGCACCCTGAGCACTGAGCACCCAGCAACCTGAGTAGTGAGCACCCAACGTACTGAGCACCGAGCACCCCGAGCACTGAGCACCCAGCACCCTGAGTACTGAGCACCGAGCACCCCCAGCACTGAGCACCCAGCACACTGAGTACTGAGCTCCGAGCACCCCGAGCACTGAGCACCCAGCGCCCCGAGCACTGAGCACCCAGCACCCTGAGCACTGAGCACCCAGCACCCTGAGCACTGAGCACCCAGCACACCGAGCACTGCGCACCCAGCACCCTGAGTACGGAGCACGCAGCACCCTGAGCACTGAGCACCCAACACCCTGAGCACTGAGCACCCAGCACCCTGAGCACTGAGCACCCAGCACCCTGAGTAGTGAGCACCCAACGTACTGAGCACCGAGCACCCCGATCACTGAGCACCCAGCACCCTGAGTACTCAGCACCCAGCACACCGAGCACTGAGCACTGAGCACCCTGAGTACTGAGATCCGAGCACCCCGAGCACTGAGCACCCAGCGCCCCGAGCACTGAGCACCCAGCACCCTGAGTACTGAGCACCCAGCACCCTGAGTACTAAGCACCGAGCACCCTGAGTACTGAGTACCCAGCACCCTGAGCACTGAACACACAGCACCCTGAGTTCTGAGCACCCCGAGCACTGAGCACCCAGCACCCTGAGTACTGAGCACCGAGCACCCCGAGCACTGAGCACCCAGCACCCCGAGCACTGAGCACCCAGCACCCTGAGAACTGAGCACCCAGCACCCTGAGTACTGAGCACCCAGCACCCTGAGTACTGAGCACCCAGCACCCTGAGCACTGAGCACCCAGCACCCTGAGCACTGAGCACCCAGCACCCTGAGTAGTGAGCACCCAACGTACTGAGCACCGAGCACCCCGAGCACTGAGCACCCAGCACCCTGAGTACTCAGCACCCAGCACCCCGAGGACTGAGCACCCAGCACCCTGAGTACTGAGCTCCGAGCACCCCGAGCACTGAGCACCCAGCGCCCCGAGCACTGAGCACCCAGAAACCTGAGCACTGAGCACCCAGCACCCTGAGCACTGAGCACCCAGCACCCCGAGCACTGAGCACCCAGCACCCCGAGCACTGAGCACCTAGCACCCTGAGTAATGAGCACCCAGCACCCCGAGCACTGAGCACCCAGCACCCTGAGTACTGAGCACCCAGCACCCTGAGTACTGAGCACCCAGCACCCTGAGCACTGAGCACCCAGCACCCTGAGCACTGAGCACCCAGCACCCTGAGTAGTGAGCACCCAACGTACTGTGCACCGAGCACCCCGAGCACTGAGCACCCAGCACCCTGAGTACTCAGCACCCAGCACCCCGAGGACTGAGCACCCAGCACCCTGAGTACTGAGCTCCGAGCACCCCGAGCACTGAGCACCCAGCGCCCCGAGCACTGAGCACCCAGAAACCTGAGCACTGAGCACCCAGCACCCTGAGCACTGAGCACCCAGCACCCCGAGCACTGAGCACCCAGCACCCCGAGCACTGAGCACCTAGCACCCTGAGTAATGAGCACCCAGCACCCCGAGCACTGAGCAACCAGCACCCTGAGTACTGAGCACCCAGCACCCTGAGTACTGAGCACCCAGCACCCCGAGCACTGAGTACCCAGCACCCTGAGCACTGAGCACCCAGCACCCTGAGCACTGAGCACCCAGCACCCTTAGCACTGAGCACCCAGCACCCTGAGCACTGAGCACCCAGCACCCTGAGTACTGAGCACTGTGCACCCAGCACCAAGAGCACTGAGCACCCAGCACCCTGAGTACTGAGCACTGAACACCCAGCACACCGAGCACTGAGCACCCAGCACTCTGAGCACTGAGCACCCAGCACCCGAGTACTGATCACCCAGCACCCTGAGTACTGAGCACCCAGCACCCTGAGTACTGAGCACCCAGCACCCCGAGTACTGAGCACCCAGCACCCTGAGCACTGAGCACCCAGCACCCTGAGCACTGAGCACCCAGCACCCCGAGCACTGCGCACCCAGCACCCTGAGTACTGAGCACCCAGCACCCTGAGCACTGAGCACCCAGCACCCTGAGCACTCAGCACCCAGCACCCTGAGCACTGAGCACCCAGCAACCTGAGTAGTGAGCACCCAACGTACTGAGCACCGAGCACCCCGAGCACTGAGCACCCAGCACCCTGAGTACTGAGCACCGAGCACCCCCAGCACTGAGCACCCAGCACACTTAGTACTGAGCTCCGAGCACCCCGAGCACTGAGCACCCAGCGCCCCGAGCACTGAGCACCCAGCACCCTGAGCACTGAGCACCCAGCACCCTGAGCACTGAGCACCCAGCACAACGAGCACTGTGCACCCAGCACCCTGAGTACTGAGCACCCAGCACCCTGAGCACTGAGCACCCAGCACCCTGAGCACTGAGCACCCAGCGCCCTGAGCACTGAGCACCCAGCACCCTGAGCACTGAGCACCCAGCACCCTGAGTAGTGAGCACCCAACGTACTGAGCACCGAGCACCCCGAGCACTGAGCACCCAGCACCCTGAGTACTCAGCACCCAGCACCCCGAGCACTGAGCACTGAGCACCCTGAGTACTGAGCTCCGAGCACCCCGAGCACTGAGCACCCAGCGCCCCGAGCACTGAGCACCCAGCACCCTGAGTACTGAGCACCCAGCACCCTGAGCACTGAGCAACCAGCACCCTGAGCACTGAGCACCCAGCACCCTGAGCACTGAGCACCCAGCACCATGAGCACTGCGCACCCAGCACCCTGAGTACTGAGCACCCAGCACCCTGAGCACTGAGCACCGAGCACCCTGAGCACTCAGCACCCAGCACCCTGAGGACTGAGCACCCAGCACCCCGAGCACTGAGCACCCAGCACCCTGAGCACTGAGCACCCTGAGTACTGAGCACTGAGCACCCTGAGTACTGAGCACTGAGCACCCTGAGTACTGAGCACCCAGCACCCCGAGTACTGAGCACCCAGCACCCCGAGCACTGAGTACCCAGCACCCTGAGCACTGAGCACCCAGCACCCTGAGCACTGAGCACCCAGCACCCTGAGCACTGAGCACCCAACACCCTGAGCACTGAGCACCCAGCACCCTGAGTACTGAGCACTGTGCACCCAGCACCAAGAGCACTGAGCACCCAGCACCCTGAGTACTGAGCACTGAGCACCCAGCACCCCGAGCACTGAGCACCCAGCACCCTGAGAACTGAGCACCCAACACCCTGAGCAATGATCACCCTGAGTACTGAGCACCCAGCACCTTGAGCACTGTGCACAGAGCACCCCGAGCACTGAGCACCCAGCACCCGGAGTACTGAGCACCCAGCACCCTGAGTACTAAGCACCGAGCACCCTGAGTACTGAGTACCCAGCACCCTGAGCACTGAACACACAGCACCCTGAGTTCTGAGCACCCCGAGCACTGAGCACCCAGCACCCTGAGTACTGAGCACCGAGCACCCCGAGCACTGAGCACCCAGCACCCCGAGCACTGAGCACCCAGCACCCTGAGAACTGAGCACCCAGCACCCTGAGTACTGAGCAACCAGCACCCTGAGTACTGAGCACCCAGCACCCTGAGCACTGAGCACCCAGCACCCTGAGCACTGAGCACCCAGAACCCTGAGTACTGAGCACCCAGCACCCCGAGTACTAAGCACCGAGCACCCTGAGCACTGAGCACCCAGCACCCTGAGCACTGAGCACCCAGCACCCTGAGTACTGAGCACCCAGCACCCCGAGCACTGAGCACCCAGCACCCTGAGTACTGAGCACCCAGCACCCTGAGCACTGAGCACCGAGCACCCTGAGCACTGAGCACCCAGCACCCTGAGCACTGAGCACCCAGCACCCTGAGCACTGAGCACCCAGCACCCTGAGCACTGAGCACCCAGCACCCTGAGTACTGAGCACTGAGCACCCAGCACCCCGAGCACTGAGCCCCCAGCACCCTGAGTACTGAGCACTGAGCACCCAGCACCCCAAGCACTTAGCACCCAGCACCCTGAGAACTGAGCACCCAGCACCCGAGTACTGAGCACCCAGCACCCGGAGTACTGAGCACCCAGCTCCCTGAGTACTGAGCACCCAGCACCCTGAGGACTGAGCACCGAGCACCCCGAGTACTGAGCACCCAGCAGCCTGATCACTGAGCACCCTTAGTACTGAGCACTGAGCACCCTGAGTACTGAGCACTGAGCACCCTGAGTACTGGGCACGAAGCACCCTGAGAACTGAGCACCCAGCACCCTGAGCAATGATCACCCTGAGTACTGAGCACCCAGCACCTTGAGCACTGAGCACAGAGCACCCCGAGCACTGAGCACCCAGCACCCGGAGTACTGAGCACCCAGCACCCTGAGTACTAAGCACCGAGCACCCTGAGTACTGAGTACCCAGCACCCTGAGCACTGAACACACAGCACCCTGAGTACTGAGCACCCCGAGCACTGAGCACCCAGCACCCTGAGTACTGAGCACCGAGCACACCGAGCACTGAGCACCCAGCACCCCGAGCACTGAGCACCCAGCACCCTGAGAACTGAGCACTGAGCACCCTGAGTACTGAGCACCCAGCACCCTGAGTACTGAGCACCCAGCACCCCGAGCACTGAGTACCCAGCACCCTGAGCACTGAGCACCCAGCACCCTGAGCACTGAGCACCCAGCACCCTGAGCACTGAGCACAAAGCACCCTGAGAACTGAGCACCCAGCACCCTGAGTACTGAGCACTGTGCACCCAGCACCCAGAGCACTGAGCACCCAGCACCCTGAGTACTGAGCAATGAGCACCCAGCACCCCGAGCACTGCGCACCCAGCACCCTGAGTACTTAGCACCCAGCACCCTGAGCACTGAGCACCCAGCACCCTGAGCACTGAGCACCCAGCACCCTGAGCACTGAGCACCCAGCACCCTGAGTAGTGAGCACCCAACGTACTGAGCACCGAGCACCCCGAGCACTGAGCACCCAGCACCCTGAGTACTCAGCACCCAGCACCCCGAGCACTGAGCACCCAGCACCCTGAGTAATGAGCTCCGAGCACCCCGAGCACTGAGCACCCAGCGCCCCGAGCACTGAGCACCCAGAAACCTGAGCACTGAGCACCCAGCACCCTGAGCACTGAGCACCCAGCACCCCGAACACTGAGCACCCAGCACCCCGAGCACTGAGCACCTAGCACCCTGAGTAATGAGCACCCAGCACCCTGAGTACTGAGCACACAGCACCCTGAGCACTGAGCACCCAGCACCCTGAGTACTGAGCACCCAACACCCCAAGCACTTAGCACCCTGAGTACTGAGCACCCAGCACCCCAAGCACTGAGCACCCTGAGTACTGAGCACCCAACACCCTGAGTACTGCGCACCCAGCACCCCAAGCACTGAGCACCCTGAGTACTGAGCACCCAGTACACTGAGCACTGAACACACAGCACCCTGAGTACTGAGCACCCCGAGCACTGAGCACCCAGCATACTGAGTCCTGAGCACCCAGCACCCTGAGTACTGAGCACCCAGCACCCTGAGCACTGAGCACCCAGCACCCTGAGTACTGAGCATCAAGCACCCCGAGCACTGAGCACCCAGCACCCTGAGTACTGAGCACTGAGCACCGAGCACCCTGAGCACTGAGCACCCAGCACCCTGTGTACTGAGCACTGAGTACCCAGCACCCCGAGCACTGAGCACCCAGCATCCTGAGCACTGAGCACCCTGAGTACTGAGCACCCAGCACCCTGAGCAATGAGCACCCAGCACCCCGAGCACTGAGCACCCAGCACCCAGAGCACTGAGCACTGAGCACCCTGAGTACTGAGCACCCAGCACCCCGAGCACTGAGCACTGAGCACCCTGAGCACTGAGCACCCAGCACCCTGAGTACTAAGCACAGAGCCCCCTGAGTACTAAGCACCCAGCACCCTGAGTACTGAGCACCCAGCACCCTGAGTACTGAGCACCCAGTGTACTGAGCACCGAGCACCCCGAGCACTGAGCACCCAGCACCCTGAGTACTGAGCACCCAGCACCCTGAGCACTGAGCACCCAGCACCCTGAGTACTGAGCACCGAGCACCCTGAGTACTGAGCACCCAGCACCCTGAGTACTGAGCACCCAGCACCCTGAGTACTGAGCACCCAGCGTACTGAGCACCGAGCACCCAGCACCCTGAGTACTGAGCACCCAGCACCCTGAGCACTGAGCACCCAGCACCCTGAGTACAGAGCACTGAGCACCCAGCACCCCGAGCACCGAGCAACCTGAGTACTGAGCACCCAGCACCCTGAGCACTGAGCAACCAGCACCCTGAGCACTGAGCACCCAGCACCCTGAGCACTGAGCACCCAGCACCCTGAGGACTGAGCACCGAGCACCCCGAGTACTGAGCACCCAGCAGCCTGATCACTGAGCACCCTTTGTACTGAGCACTGAGCACCCTGAGTACTGAGCACTGAGCACCCTGAGTACTGGGCACGAAGCACCCTGAGAACTGAGCACCCAGCACCCTGAGCAATGATCACCCTGAGTACTGAGCACCCAGCACCTTGAGCACTGAGCACAGAGCACCCCGAGCACTGAGCACCCAGCACCCGGAGTACTGAGCACCCAGCACCCTGAGTACTAAGCACCGAGCACCCTGAGTACTGAGTACCCAGCACCCTGAGCACTGAACACACAGCACCCTGAGTACTGAGCACCCCGAGCACTGAGCACCCAGCACCCTGAGTACTGAGCACCGAGCACACCGAGCACTGAGCACCCAGCACCCCGAGCACTGAGCACCCAGCACCCTGAGAACTGAGCACTGAGCACCCTGAGTACTGAGCACCCAGCACCCTGAGTACTGAGCACCCAGCACCCCGAGCACTGAGTACCCAGCACCCTGAGCACTGAGCACCCAGCACCCTGAGCACTGAGCACCCAGCACCCTGAGCACTGAGCACAAAGCACCCTGAGAACTGAGCACCCAGCACCCTGAGTACTGAGCACTGTGCACCCAGCACCCAGAGCACTGAGCACACAGCACCCTGAGTACTGAGCACTGAGCACCCAGCACCCCGAGCACTGCGCACCCAGCACCCTGAGTACTGAGCACCCAGCACCCTGAGCACTGAGCACCCAGCACGCTGAGCACTGAGCACCCAGCACCCTGAGCACTGAGCACCCAGCACCCTGAGTAGTGAGCACCCAACGTATAGAGCACCGAGCACCCCGAGCACTGAGCACCCAGCACCCTGAGTACTCAGCACCCAGCACCCCGAGGACTGAGCACCCAGCACCCTGAGTACTGAGCTCCGAGCACCCCGAGCACTGAGCACCCAGCGCCCCGAGCACTGAGCACCCAGAAACCTGAGCACTGAGCACCCAGCACCCTGAGCACTGAGCACCCAGCACCCCGAGCACTGAGCACACAGCACCCTGAGCACTGAGCACCTAGCACCCTGAGTAATGAGCACCCAGCACCCTGAGTACTGAGCACCCAGCACCCTGAGCACTGAGAACCCAGCACCCTGAGTACTGAGCACCCAACACCCCAAGCACTTAGCACCCTGAGTACTGAGCACCCAGCACCCCAAGCACTGAGCACCCTGAGTACTGAGCACCCAACACCCTGAGTACTGCGCACCCAGCACCCCAAGCACTGAGCACCCTGAGTACTGAGCACCCAGGACCCTGAGCACTGAACACACAGCACCCTGAGTACTGAGCACCCCGAGCACTGAGCACCCAGCATACTGAGTACTGAGCACCCAGCACCCTGAGTACTGAGCACCCAGCACCCTGAGCACTGAGCACCCAGCACCCTGAGTACTGAGCATCAAGCACCCCGAGCACTGAGCACCCAGCACCCTGAGTACTGAGCACTGAGCACCGAGCACCCTGAGCACTGAGCACCCAGCACCCTGTGTACTGAGCACTGAGTACCCAGCACCCCGAGCACTGAGCACCCAGCATCCTGAGCACTGAGCACCCTGAGTACTGAGCACCCAGCACCCTGAGCAATGAGCACCCAGCAGCCCGAGCACTGAGCACCCAGCACCCAGAGCACTGAGCACTGAGCACCCTGAGTACTGAGCACCCAGCACCCCGAGCACTGAGCACTGAGCACCCTGAGCACTGAGCACCCAGCACCCTGAGTACTAAGCACCCAGCACCCTGAGTACTAAGCACCCAGCACCCTGAGTACTGAGCACCCAGCACCCTGAGTACTGAGCACCCAGTACCCTGAGTACTGAGCACCCAGCGTACTGAGCACCGAGCACCCCGAGCACTGAGCACCCAGCACCCTGAGTACTGAGCACCCAGCACCCTGAGCACTGAGCACCCAGCACCCTGTGTACTGAGCACCGAGCACCCTGAGTACTGAGCACCCAGCACCCTGAGTACTGAGCACCCAGCACCCTGAGTACTGAGCACCCAGCGTACTGAGCACCGAGCACCCAGCACCCTGAGTACTGAGCACCCAGCACCCTGAGCACTGAGCACCCAGCACCCTGAGTACAGAGCACTGAGCACCCAGCACCCCGAGCACCGAGCACCCTGAGTACTGAGCACCCAGCACCCTGAGCACTGAGCAACCAGCACCCTGAGCACTGAGCACCCAGCACCCTGAGTACTGAGCACCCAGCACCCTGAGGACTGAGCACCTAGCACCCCGAGTACTGAGCACCCAGCAGCCTGATCACTGAGCACCCTTAGTACTGAGCACTGAGCACCCTGAGTACTGAGCACTGAGCACCCTGAGTACTGGGCACGAAGCACCCTGAGAACTGAGCACCCAGCACCCTGAGCAATGATCACCCAGAGTACTGAGCACCCAGCACCTTGAGCACTGAGCACAGAGCACCCCGAGCACTGAGCACCCAGCACCCGGAGTACTGAGCACCCAGCACCCTGAGTACTAAGCACCGAGCACCCTGAGTACTGAGTACCCAGCACCCTGAGCACTGAACACACAGCACCCTGAGTACTGAGCACCCCGAGCACTGAGCACCCAGCACCCTGAGTACTGAGCACCGAGCACACCGAGCACTGAGCACCCAGCACCCCGAGCACTGAGCACCCAGCACCCTGAGAACTGAGCACTGAGCACCCTGAGTACTGAGCACCCAGCACCCTGAGTACTGAGCACCCAGCACCCCGAGCACTGAGTACCCAGCACCCTGAGCACTGAGCACCCAGCACCCTGAGCACTGAGCACCCAGCACCCTGAGCACTGAGCACAAAGCACCCTGAGCACTGAGTACCCAGCACCCTGAGTACTGAGCACTGTGCACCCAGCACCCAGAGCACTGAGCACCCAGCACCCTGAGTACTGAGCACTGAGCACCCAGCACCCCGAGCACTGCGCACCCAGCACCCTGAGTACTGAGCACCCAGCACCCTGAGCACTGAGCACCCAGCACCCTGAGCACTGAGCACCCAGCACCCTGAGTAGTGAGCACCCAACGTACTGAGCACCGAGCACCCCGAGCACTGAGCACCCAGCACCCTGAGTACTCAGCACCCAGCACCCCGAGCACTGAGCACCCAGCACCCTGAGTAATGAGCTCCGAGCACCCCGAGCACTGAGCACCCAGCGCCCCGAGCACTGAGCACCCAGAAACCTGAGCACTGAGCACCCAGCACCCTGAGCACTGAGCACCCAGCACCCCGAGCACTGAGCACCCAGCACCCTGAGCACTGAGCACCCAGCACCCTGAGTACTGAGCACCCAACACCCCAAGCACTTAGCACCCTGAGTACTGAGCACCCAGCACCCCAAGCACTGAGCACCCTGAGTACTGAGCACCCAACACCCTGAGTACTGCGCACCCAGCACCCCAAGCACTGAGCACCCCGAGCACTGAGCACCCAGCATACTGAGTACTGAGCACCCAGCACCCTGAGTACTAAGCACCCAGCACCCTGAGCACTGAGCACCCAGCACCCTGAGTACTGAGCATCAAGCACCCCGAGCACTGAGCACCCAGCACCCTGAGTACTGAGCACTGAGCACCGAGCACCCTGAGCACTGAGCACCCAGCACCCTGTGTACTGAGCACTGAGTACCCAGCACCCCGAGCACTGAGCACCCAGCATCCTGAGCACTGAGCACCCTGAGTACTGAGCACCCAGCACCCTGAGCAATGAGCACCCAGCACCCCGAGCACTGAGCACCCAGCACCCAGAGCACTGAGCACTGAGCACCCTGAGTACTGAGCACCCAGCACCCCAAGCACTGAGCACTGAGCACCCTGAGCACTGAGCACCCAGCACCCTGAGTACTAAGCACCCAGCACCCTGAGTACTAAGCACCCAGCACCCTGAGTACTGAGCACCCAGCACCCTGAGTACTGAGCACCCAGCGTACTGAGCACCGAGCACCCCGAGCACTGAGCACCCAGCACCCTGAGTACTGAGCACCCAGCACCCTGAGCACTGAGCACCCAGCACCCTGAGTACTGAGCACCGAGCACCCTGAGTACAGAGCACCCAGCACCCTGAGTACTGAGCACCCAGCACCCTGAGTACTGAGCACCCAGCCTACTGAGCACCGAGCACCCAGCACCGTGAGTACTGAGCACCCAGCACCCTGAGCACTGAGCACCCAGCACCCTGAGTACAGAGCACTGAGCACCCAGCACCCCGAGCACCGAGCACCCTGAGTACTGAGCACCCAGCACCCTGAGCACTGAGCAACCAGCACCCTGAGCACTGAGCAACCAGCACCCTGAGCACTGAGCACCCAGCACCCTGAGGACTGAGCACCGAGCACCCCGAGTACTGAGCACCCAGCAGCCTGATCACTGAGCACCCTTAGTACTGAGCACTGAGCACCCTGAGTACTGAGCACTGAGCACCCTGAGTACTGAGCACCCAGCACCCTGAGAACTGAGCACCCAGCACCCTGAGCAATGATCACCCTGAGTACTGAGCACCCAGCACCTTGAGCACTGAGCACAGAGCACCCCGAGCACTGAGCACCCAGCACCCGGAGTACTGTGCACCCAGCACCCTGAGTACTAAGCACCGAGCACCCTGAGTACTGAGTACCCAGCACCCTGAGCACTGAACACACAGCACCCTGAGTACTGAGCACCCCGAGCACTGAGCACCCAGCACCCTGAGTACTGAGCACCGAGCACCCCGAGCACTGAGCACCCAGCACCCCGAGCACTGAGCACCCAGCACCCTGAGAACTGAGCACCCAGCACCCTGAGTACTGAGCACCCAGCACCCTGAGTACTGAGCACCCAGCACCCTGAGCACTGAGCACCCAGCACCCTGAGCACTGAGCACCCAGAACCCTGAGTACTGAGCACCCAGCACCCCGAGTACTAAGCACCGAGCACCCTGAGCACTGAGCACCCAGCACCCTGAGCACTGAGCACCCAGCACCCTGAGTACTGAGCACCCAGCACCCCGAGCACTGAGCACCCAGCACCCTGAGCACTGAGCACCCAGCACCCTGAGCACTGAGCACCGAGCACCCTGAGCACTGAGCAACCAGCACCCTGAGCACTGAGCACCCAGCACCCTGAGCACTGAGCACCCAGCACCCTGAGCACTGAGCACCCAGCACCCTGAGTACTGAGCACTGAGCACCCAGCACCCCGAGCACTGAGCCCCAGCACCCTGAGTACTGAGCACTGAGCACCCAGCACCCCAAGCACTGAGCACCCAGCACCCTGAGCACTGAGCACCCAGCACCCGAGTACTGAGCACCCAGCACCCTGAGTACTGAGCACCCAGCTCCCTGAGTAATGAGTACCCAGCACCCCGAGAACTGAGCACCCAGCACCCTGAGTACTGAGCACCCAGCACCCTGAGCACTGAGCACCCAGCACCCTGAGCACTGAGCACCCAGCACCCTGAGTACTGAGCACCCAGCTCCCTGAGTACTAAGCACCGAGCACCCTGAGCACTGAGCACCCGGCACCCTGAGCACTGAGCACCCAGCACCCTGAGTACTGAGCACCCAGCACCCCGAGCACTGAGCACCCAGCACCCTGAGTACTGAGCACCCAGCACCCTGAGCACTGAGCACCGAGCACCCTGAGCACTGAGCACCCATCACCCTGAGGACTGAGCACCCAGCACCCCGAGCACTGAGCACCCAGCACCCTGAGCACTGAGCACCCTGAGTACTGAGCACTGAGCACCCTGAGTACTGAGCACTGAGCACCCTGAGTATTGAGCACCCAGCACCCTGAGTACTGAGCACCCAGCACCCCGAGCACTGAGTACCCAGCACCCTGAGCACTGAGCACCCAGCACCCTGAGCACTGAGCACCCAGCACCCTGAGCACTGAGCACCCAGCACCCTGAGCACTGAGCACCCAGCACCCTGAGTACTGAGCACTGTGCACCCAGCACCAAGAGCACTGAGCACCCAGCACCCTGAGTACTGAGCACTGAGCACCCAGCACCCCGAGCACTGAGCACCCAGCACTCTGAGCACTGAGCACCCAGCACCCGAGTACTGATCACCCAGCACCCTGAGTACTGAGCACCCAGCACCCTGAGTACTGAGCACCCAGCACCCCGAGTACTGAGCACCCAGCACCCTGAGCACTGAGCACCCAGCACCCTGAGTACTGAGCACCCAGCACCCCGAGCACTGCGCACCCAGCACCCTGAGTACTGAGCACCCAGCAACCTGAGCACTGAGCACCCAGCACCCTGAGCACTCAGCACCCAGCACCCTGAGCACTGAGCACCCAGCACCCTGAGTAGTGAGCACCCAACGTACTGAGCACCGAACACCCCGAGCACTGAGCACCCAGCACCCTGAGTACTGAGCACCGAGCACCCCTAGCACTGAGCACCCAAAACACTGAGTACTGAGCTCCGAGCACCCCGAGCACTGAGCACCCAGCGCCCCGAGCACTGAGCACCCAGCACCCTGAGCACTGAGCACCCAGCACCCTGAGTAGTGAGCACCCAACGTACTGAGCACCGAGCACGGCGAGCACTGAGCACCCAGCACCCTGAGTACTCAGCACCCAGCACCCCGAGCACTGAGCAATCAGCACCCTGAGTACTGAGCTCCGAGCACCCCGAGCACTGAGCACCCAGCGCCCCGAGCACTGAGCACCCAGCACCCTGAGTACTGAGCACCCAGCACCCTGAGCACTGAGAAACCAGCACCCTGAGCACTGAGCACCCAGCACCCTGAGCACTGAGCACCCAGCACCCTGAGTACAGAGCTCCGAGCACCCCGAGCACTGAGCACCCAGCGCCCCGAGCACTGAGCACCCAGCACCCTGAGTACTGAGCACCCAGCACCCTGAGCACTGAGCAACCAGCACCCTGAGTACTGAGCACCCAGCACCCTGAGTACTGAGCACCCAGCACCCCGAGCACTGAGTACCCAGCACCCCGAGCACTGAGCACCCAGCACCCTGAGCACTGAGCACCCAGCACCCTGAGCACTGAGCACCCAGCACCCTGAGCACTGAGCACCCAGCACCCTGAGTACTGAGCACTGTGCACCCAGCACCAAGAGCACTGAGCACCCAGCACCCTGAGTACTGAGCACTGAGCACCCAACACACCGAGCACTGAGCACCCAGCACTCTGAGCACTGAGCACCCAGCACCCGAGTACTGATCACCCAGCACCCTGAGTACTGAGCACCCAGCACCCTGAGCACTGAGCACCCAGCACCCCGAGTACTGAGCACCCAGCACACTGAGCACTGAGCACCCAGCACCCTGAGCACTGAGCACCCAGCACCCCAGCAATGCGCACCCAGCACCCTGAGTACTGAGCACCCAGCACCCTGAGCACTGAGCACCCAGCACCCTGAGCACTCAGCACCCAGCACCCTGAGCACTGAGCACCCAGCACCCTGAGTAGTGAGCACCCAACGTACTGAGCACCGAGCACCCCGAGCACTGAGCACCCAGCACCCTGAGTACTGAGCACCGAGCACCCCCAGCACTGAGCACCCAGCACACTGAGTACTGAGCTCCGAGCACCCCGAGCACTGAGCACCCAGCGCCCCGAGCACTGAGCACCCAGCACCCTGAGCACTGAGCACCCAGCACCCTGAGCACTGAGCACCCAGCACACCGAGCACTGCGCACCCAGCACCCTGAGCACTGAGCACCCAGCACCCTGAGCACTGGGCACCCAGCACCCTGAGCACTGAGCACCCAGCACCCTGAGTAGTGAGCACCCAACGTACTGAGCACCGAGCACCCCGAGCACTGAGCACCCAGCACCCTGAGTACTCAGCACCCAGCACCCCGAGCACTGAGCACCCAGCACCCTGAGTACTGAGCTCCGAGCACCCCGAGCACTGAGCACCCAGCGCCCCGAGCACTGAGCACCCAGCACATTGAGTACTGAGCACCCAGCACCCTGAGCACTGAGCAACCAGCACCCTGAGCACTGAGCACCCAGCACCCTGAGCACTGAGCACCCAGCACCATGAGCACTGCGCACCCAGCACCCTGAGTACAGAGCACCCAGCACCCTGAGCACTGAGCACCGAGCACCCTGAGCACTCAGCACCCAGCACCCTGAGGACTGAGCACCCAGCACCCCGAGCACTGAGCACCCAGCACCCTGAGTACTGAGCACCCAGCTCCTTGAGTAATGAGCACCCAGCACCCCGAGAACTGAGCACCCAGCACCCTGAGTACTGAGCACCCAGCACCCTGAGCACTGAGCACCCAGCACCCTGAGCACCCAGCACCCTGAGTACTGAGCACCCAGCTCCCTGAGTACTAAGCACCGAGCACCCTGAGCACTGAGCACCCAGCACCCTGAGCACTGAGCACCCAGCACCCTGAGTACTGAGCACCCAGCACCCCGAGCACTGAGCACCCAGCACCCTGAGTACTGAGCACCCAGCACCCTGAGCACTGAGCACCGAGCACCCTGAGCACTGAGCACCCATCACCCTGAGGACTGAGCACCCAGCACCCCGAGCACTGAGCACCCAGCACCCTGAGCACTGAGCACCCTGAGTACTGCGCACTGAGCACCCTGAGAACTGAGCACTGAGCACCCTGAGTACTGAGCACCCAGCACCCTGAGTACTGAGCACCCAGCACCCCGAGCACTGAGTAGCCAGCACCCTGAGCACTGAGCACCCAGCACCCTGAGCACTGAGCACCCAGCACCCTGAGCACTGAGCACCCAGCACCCTGAGCACTGAGCACCCAGCACCCTGAGTACTGAGCACTGTGCACCCAGCACCAAGAGCACTGAGCACCCAGCACCCTGAGTACTGAGCTCAGAGCACCCAGCACCCCGAGCACTGAGCACCCAGCACTCTGAGCACTGAGCACCCAGCACCCGAGTACTGATCACCCAGCACCCTGAGTACTGAGCACCCAGCACCCTGAGTACTGAGCACCCAGCACCCCGAGTACTGAGCACCCAGCACCCTGAGCACTGAGCACCCAGCACCCTGAGCACTGAGCACCCAGCACCCCGAGCACTGCGCACCCAGCACCCTGAGTACTGAGCACCCAGCACCCTGAGCACTGAGCACCCAGCACCCTGAGCACTGCGCACCCAGCACCCTGAGCACTGAGCACCCAGCACCCCGAGCACTGCGCACCCAGCACCCTGAGTACTGAGCACCCAGCACCCTGAGCACTGAGCACCCAGCACCCTGAGCACTCAGCACCCAGCACCCTGAGCACTGATCACCCAGCACCCTGAGTAGTGAGCACCCAACGTACTGAGCACCGAGCACCCCGAGCACTGAGCACCCAGCACCCTGAGTACTCAGCACCCAGCACCCCTAGCACTGAGCACCCAGCACCCTGAGTACTGAGCTCCGAGCACCCCGAGCACTGAGCACCCAGCGCCCCGAGCACTGAGCA
Organism: Microtus oregoni; assembly: GCF_018167655.1. Classification (NCBI taxonomy): domain Eukaryota; kingdom Metazoa; phylum Chordata; class Mammalia; order Rodentia; family Cricetidae; genus Microtus; species Microtus oregoni. The sequence goes on along the minus strand of NW_024543113.1, from coordinate 185,380 downwards.
CCCAGCACCCTGAGTACTGAGCACCCAGCACCCTGAGCACTGAGCAACCAGCACCCTGAGCACTGAGCACCCAGCACCCTGAGCACTGAGCACCCAGCACCCTGACTACTGAGCTCCGAGCACCCCGAGCACTGAGCACCCAGCGCCCCCAGCACTGAGCACCCAGCACCCTGAGTACTGAGCACCCAGCACCCTGAGCACTGAGCAACCAGCACCCTGAGTACTGAGCACCCAGCACCCTGAGTACTGAGCACCCAGCACCCCGAGCACTGAGTACCCAGCACACTGAGCACTGAGCACCCAGCACCCTGAGCACTGAGCACCCAGCACCCTGAGCACTGAGCACCCAGCACCCTGAGCACTGAGCACCCAGCACCCTGAGTACTGAGCACTGTGCACCCAGCACCAAGAGCACTGAGCACCCAGCACCCTGAGTACTGAGCACTGAGCACCCAGCACACCGAGCACTGAGCACCCAGCACTCTGAGCACTGAGCACCCAGCACCCGAGTACTGATCACCCAGCACCCTGAGTACTGAGCACCCAGCGTACTGAGCACCGAGCACCAAGCACCCTGAGTACTGAGCACCCAGCACCCTGAGCACTGAGCACCCAGCACCCTGAGTACTGAGCACCCAGCACCCTGAGTACTGAGAACACAGCACCCTGAGTACTGAGCACCCAGCACCCTCAGTACTGAGCACCCAGCGTACTGAGCACCCAGCACCCTGAGTACTGAGCACACAGCACCCTGAGTACTGAGCACACAGCACCCTGAGTACTGAGCACCCAGCGTACTGAGCACCCAGCACCCTGAGTACTGAGCACCCAGCATACTGAGCACCGAGCACCCCGAGCACTGAGCACCCAGCACCCTGAGCACTGAGCACCCAGCACACTGAGTACTGAGCACCGAGCACCCTGAGTACTGAGCACCCAGCACCCTGAGTACTGAGCACCCAGCAACCTGAGTACTGAGCACCCAGCGTACTGAGCACCGAGCACCAAGCACCCTGAGTACTGAGCACCCAGCACCCGGAGCACTGAGCACCCAGCACCCTGAGTACTGAGCACTGAGCACCCCGAGTACTGAGCACCGAAAACCCTGAGTACTGAGCGCCCAGCACCCTGAGCACTGAGCAACCAGCACCCTGAGCACTGAGCACCCAGCACCGTGAGCACTGAGCACCCAGCACCCTGAGTACTGAGCACCGAGCCCCCCGAACACTGAGCACCCAGCACCCTGAGCACTGAGCACCCTTAGTACTGAGCACTGAGCACCCTGAGTACTGAGCACTGAGCACCCTGAGTACTGGGCACCCAGCACCCTGAGAACTGAGCACCCAGCACCCTGAGCAATGATCACCCTGAGTACTGAGCACCCAGCACCTTGAGCACTGAGCACCGAGCACCCCGAGCACTGAGCACCCAGCACCCGGAGTACTGAGCACCCAGCACCCTGAGCACTGAGCACCCAGCACCCTGAGCACTGAGCACCCAGCACCCTGAGCACTGAGCACCCAGCACCCTGAGCACTGAGCACCCAGCACCCTGAGCACTGAGCACCCAGCACCCTGAGCACTGAGCACCCAACACCCTGAGCACTGAGCACCCAGCACCCTGAGTACTGAGTACTGTGCACCCAGCACCAAGAGCACTGAGCACACAGCACCCTGAGTACTGAGCACTGAGCACCCAGCACCCCGAGCACTGAGCACCCAGCACCCTGAGAACTGAGCAACTAGCACCCTGAGCAATGATCACCCTGAGTACTGAGCACCCAGCACCTTGAGCACTGAGCACAGAGCACCCCGAGCACTGAGCACCCAGCACCCGGAGTACTGAGCACCCAGCACCCTGAGTACTAAGCACCGAGCACCCTGAGTACTGAGTACCCAGCACCCTGAGCACTGAACACACAGCACCCTGAGTTCTGAGCACCCCGAGCACTGAGCACCCAGCACCCTGAGTACTGAGCACCGAGCACCCCGAGCACTGAGCACCCAGCACCCCGAGCACTGAGCACCCAGCACCCTGAGAACTGAGCACCCAGCACCCTGAGTACTGAGCACCCAGCACCCTGAGTACTGAGCACCCAGCACCCTGAGCACTGAGCACCCAGCACCCTGAGCACTGAGCACCCAGAACACTGAGTACTGAGCACCCAGCACCCCGAGTACTAAGCACCGAGCACCCTGAGCACTGAGCACCCAGCAACCTGAGCACTGAGCACCCAGCACCCTGAGTACTGAGCACCCAGCACCCCGAGCACTGAGCACCCAGCACCCTGAGTACTGAGCACCCAGCACCCTGAGCACTGAGCACCGAGCACCCTGAGCACTGAGCACCCAGCACCCTGAGCACTGAGCACCCAGCACCCTGAGCACTGAGCACCCAGCACCCTGAGCACTGAGCACCCAGCACCCTGAGTACTGAGCACTGAGCACCCAGCACACCGAGCACTGAGCCCCCAGCACCCTGAGTACTGAGCACTGAGCACCCAGCACCCCAAGCACTGAGCACCCAGCACCCTGAGCACTGAGCACCCAGCATCCGAATACTGAGCACCCAGCACCCTGAGTACTGAGCACCCAGCTCCCTGAGTACTGAGCACCCAGCACCCTGAGGACTGAGCACCGAGCACCCCGAGTACTGAGCACCCAGCAGCCTGATCACTGAGCACCCTTAGTACTGAGCACTGAGCACCCTGAGTACTGAGCACTGAGCACCCTGAGTACTGGGCACCCAGCACCCTGAGAACTGAGCACCCAGCACCCTGAGCAATGATCACCCTGAGTTCTGAGCACCCAGCACCTTGAGCACTGAGCACAGAGCACCCCGAGCACTGAGCACCCAGCACCCGGAGTACTGAGCACCCAGCACCCTGAGTACTAAGCAACGAGCACCCTGAGTACTGAGTACCCAGCACCCTGAGCACTGAACACACAGCACCCTGAGTACTGAGCACCCCGAGCACTGAGCACCCAGCACCCTGAGTACTGAGCACCCAGCACCCTGAGCACTGAGCACCGAGCACCCTGAGCACTGAGCACCCAGCACCCTTAGGACTGAGCACCCAGCACCCCGAGCACTGAGCACCCAGCACCCTGAGCACTGAGCACCCTGAGTACTGAGCACTGAGCACCCTGAGTACTGAGCACTGAGCACCCTGAGTACTGAGCACCCAGCACCCTGAGTACTGAGCACCCAGCTCCTTGAGTAATGAGCACCCAGCACCCCGAGAACTGAGCACCCAGCACCCTGAGTACTGAGCACCCAGCACCCTGAGCACTGAGCACCCAGCACCCTGAGCACCCAGCACCCTGAGTACTGAGCACCCAGCTCCCTGAGTACTAAGCACCGAGCACCCTGAGCACTGAGCACCCAGCACCCTGAGCACTGAGCACCCAGCACCCTGAGTACTGAGCACCCAGCACCCCGAGCACTGAGCACCCAGCACCCTGAGTACTGAGCACCCAGCACCCTGAGCACTGAGCACCGAGCACCCTGAGCACTGAGCACCCATCACCCTGAGGACTGAGCACCCAGCACCCCGAGCACTGAGCACCCAGCACCCTGAGAACTGAGCACCCTGAGTACTGCGCACTGAGCACCCTGAGAACTGAGCACTGAGCACCCTGAGTACTGAGCACCCAGCACCCTGAGTACTGAGCACCCAGCACCCCGAGCACTGAGTAGCCAGCACCCTGAGCACTGAGCACCCAGCACCCTGAGCACTGAGCACCCAGCACCCTGAGCACTGAGCACCCAGCACCCTGAGCACTGAGCACCCAGCACCCTGAGTACTGAGCACTGTGCACCCAGCACCAAGAGCACTGAGCACCCAGCACCCTGAGTACTGAGCTCTGAGCACCCAGCACCCCGAGCACTGAGCACCCAGCACTCTGAGCACTGAGCACCCAGCACCCGAGTACTGATCACCCAGCACCCTGAGTACTGAGCACCCAGCACCCTGAGTACTGAGCACCCAGCACCCCGAGTACTGAGCACCCAGCACCCTGAGCACTGAGCACCCAGCACCCTGAGCACTGAGCACCCAGCACCCCGAGCACTGCGCACCCAGCACCCTGAGTACTGAGCACCCAGCACCCTGAGCACTGAGCACCCAGCACCCTGAGCACTGCGCACCCAGCACCCTGAGCACTGAGCACCCAGCACCCCGAGCACTGCGCACCCAGCACCCTGAGTACTGAGCACCCAGCACCCTGAGCACTGAGCACCCAGCACCCTGAGCACTCAGCACCCAGCACCCTGAGCACTGAGCACCCAGCACCCTGAGTAGTGAGCACCCAACGTACTGAGCACCGAGCACCCCGAGCACTGAGCACCCAGCACCCTGAGTACTCAGCACCCAGCACCCCTAGCACTGAGCACCCAGCACCCTGAGTACTGAGCTCCGAGCACCCCGAGCACTGAGCACCCAGCGCCCCGAGCACTGAGCACCCAGCACCCTGAGTACTGAGCACCCAGCACCCTGAGCACTGAGCAACCAGCACCCTGAGCACTGAGCACCCAGCACCCTGAGCACTGAGCACCCAGCACCCTGACTACTGAGCTCCGAGCACCCCGAGCACTGAGCACCCAGCGCCCCCAGCACTGAGCACCCAGCACCCTGAGTACTGAGCACCCAGCACCCTGAGCACTGAGCAACCAGCACCCTGAGTACTGAGCACCCAGCACCCTGAGTACTGAGCACCCAGCACCCCGAGCACTGAGTACCCAGCACACTGAGCACTGAGCACCCAGCACCCTGAGCACTGAGCACCCAGCACCCTGAGCACTGAGCACCCAGCACCCTGAGCACTGAGCACCCAGCACCCTGAGTACTGAGCACTGTGCACCCAGCACCAAGAGCACTGAGCACCCAGCACCCTGAGTACTGAGCACTGAGCACCCAGCACACCGAGCACTGAGCACCCAGCACTCTGAGCACTGAGCACCCAGCACCCGAGTACTGATCACCCAGCACCCTGAGTACTGAGCACCCAGCACCCTGAGTACTGAGCACCCAGCACCCCGAGTACTGAGCACCCAGCACCCTGAGCACTGAGCATACAGCACCCTGAGCACTGAGCACCCAGCACCCCGAGCACTGCGCACCCAGCACCCTGAGTACTGAGCACCCAGCACCCTGAGCACTGAGCACCCAGCACCCTGAGCACTCAGCACCCAGCACCCTGAGCACTGTGCACCCAGCACCCTGAGTAGTGAGTACCCAACGTACTGAGCACCGAGCACCCCGAGCACTGAGTACCCAGCACCCTGAGTACTGAGCTCCGAGCACCCCGAGCACTGAGCACCCAGCGCCCCGAGCACTGAGCACCCAGCACCCTGAGCACTGAGCACCCAGCACCCTGAGCACTGAGCACCCAGCACACCGAGCACTGCGCACCCAGCACCCTGAGTACTGAGCACCCAGCACCCTGAGCACTGAGCACCCAGCACCCTGAGCACTGAGCACCCAGCAACCTGAGCACTGAGCACCCAGCACCCTGAGTAGTGAGCACCCAACGTACTGAGCACCAAGCACCCCGAGCACTGAGCACCCAGCACCCTGAGTACTCAGCACCCAGCACCCCGAGCACTGAGCACCCAGCACCCTGAGTACTGAGCTCCGAGCACCCCGAGCACTGAGCACCCAGCGCCCCGAGCACTGAGCACCCAGCACCCTGAGTACTGAGCACCCAGCACCCTGAGCACTGAGCAACCAGCACCCTGAGCACTGAGCACCCAGCACCCTGAGCACTGAGCACCCAGCACCATGAGCACTGCGCACCCAGCACCCTGAGTACTGAGCACCCAGCACCCTGCGCACTGAGCACCGAGCACCCTGAGCACTCAGCACCCAGCACCCTGAGGACTGAGCACCCAGCACCCCGAGCACTGAGCACCCAGCACCCTGAGCACTGAGCACCCTGAGTACTGAGCACTGAGCACCCTGAGTACTGAGCACTGAGCACCCTGAGTACTGAGTACCCAGCACCCCGAGTACTGAGCACCCAGCACCCCGAGCACTGAGTACCCAGCACCCTGAGCACTGAGCACCCAGCACCCTGAGCACTGAGCACCCAGCACCCTGAGCACTGAGCACCCAACACCCTGAGCACTGAGCACCCAGCACCCTGAGTACTGAGCACTGTGCACCCAGCACCAAGAGCACTGAGCACCCAGCACCCTGAGTACTGAGCACTGAGCACCCAGCATCCCGAGCACTGAGCACCCAGCACCCTGAGAACTGAGCACCCAGCACCCTGAGCAATGATCACCCTGAGTACTGAGCACCCAGCACCTTGAGCACTGAGCACAGAGCACCCCGAGCACTGAGCACCCAGCACCCGGAGTACTGAGCACCCAGCACCCTGAGTACTAAGCACCGAGCACCCTGAGTACTGAGTACCCAGCACCCTGAGCACTGAACACACAGCACCCTGAGTTCTGAGCACCCCGAGCACTGAGCACCCAGCACCCTGAGTACTGAGCACCGAGCACCCCGAGCACTGAGCACCCAGCACCCCGAGCACTGAGCACCCAGCACCCTGAGAACTGAGCACCCAGCACCCTGAGTACTGAGCACCCAGCACCCTGAGTACTGAGCACCCAGCACCCTGAGCACTGAGCACCCAGCACCCTGAGCACTGAGCACCCAGAACCCTGAGTACTGAGCACCCAGCACCCCGAGTACTAAGCACCGAGCACCCTGAGCACTGAGCACCCAGCACCCTGAGCACTGAGCACCCAGCACCCTGAGTACTGAGCACCCAGCACCCCGAGCACTGAGCACCCAGCACCCTGAGTACTGAGCACCCAGCACCCTGAGCACTGAGCACCGAGCACCCTGAGCACTGAGCACCCAGCACCCTGAGCACTGAGCACCCAGCACCCTGAGCACTGAGCACCCAGCACCCTGAGCACTGAGCACCCAGCACCCTGAGTACTGAGCACTGAGCACCCAGCACCCCGAGCACTGAGCCCCCAGCACCCTGAGTACTGAGCACTGAGCACCCAGCACCCCAAGCACTGAGCACCCAGCACCCTGAGCACTGAGCACCCAGCACCCGAGTACTGAGCACCCAGCACCCTGAGTACTGAGCACCCAGCTCCCTGAGTACTGAGCACCCAGCACCCTGAGGACTGAGCACCGAGCACCCCGAGTACTGAGCACCCAGCAGCCTGATCACTGAGCACCCATAGTACTGAGCAATGAGCACCCTGAGTACTGAGCACTGATCACCCTGAGTACTGGGCACCCAGCACCCTGAGAACTGAGCACCCAGCACCCTGAGCAATGATCACCCTGAGTACTGAGCACCCAGCACCTTGAGCACTGAGCACAGAGCACCCCGAGCACTGAGCACCCAGCACCCGGAGTACTGAGCACCCAGCACCCTGAGTACTAAGCACCGAGCACCCTGAGTACTGAGTACCCAGCACCCTGAGCACTGAACACACAGCACCCTGAGTACTGAGCACCCCGAGCACTGAGCACCCAGCACCCTGAGTACTGAGCACCGAGCACACCGAGCACTGAGCACCCAGCACCCCGAGCACTGAGCAGCCAGCACCCTGAGAACTGAGCACCCAGCACCCTGAGTACTGAGCACCCAGCACCCTGAGTACTGAGCACCCAGCACCCTGAGCACTGAGCACCCAGCACCCTGAGCACTGAGCACCCAGAACCCTGAGTACTGAGCACCCAGCACCCCGAGTACTAAGCACCGAGCACCCTGAGCACTGAGCACCCAGCACCCTGAGCACTGAGCACCCAGCACCATGAGTACTGAGCACCCAGCACCCCGAGCACTGAGCACCCAGCACCCTGAGTACTGAGCACCCAGCACCCTGAGCACTGAGCACCCAGCACCCTGAGCACTGAGCACCCTGAGTACGGAGCACTGAGCACCCTGAGTACTGAGCACTGAGCACCCTGAGTACTGAGCACCCAGCACCCTGAGTACTGAGCACCCAGCACCCCGAGCACTGAGCACCCAGCACCCTGAGCACTGAGCACCCAGCACCCTGAGTACTGAGCACCGAGCACCCTGAGTACTGAGCACCCAGCACCCTGAGTACTGAGCACCCAGCAACCTGAGTACTGAGCACCCAGCGTACTGAGCACCGAGCACCAAGAACCCTGAGTACTGAGCACCCAGCACCCGGAGCACTGAGCACCCAGCACCCTGAGTACTGAGCACTGAGCACCCCGAGTACTGAGCACCGAAAACCCTGAGTACTGAGCGCCCAGCACCCTGAGCACTGAGCAACCAGCACCCTGAGCACTGAGCACCCAGCACCGTGAGCACTGAGCACCCAGCACCCTGAGTACTGAGCACCGAGCCCCCCGAACACTGAGCACCCAGCACCCTGAGCACTGAGCACCCTTAGTACTGAGCACTGAGCACCCTGAGTACTGAGCACTGAGCACCCTGAGTACTGGGCACCCAGCACCCTGAGAACTGAGCACCCAGCACCCTGAGCAATGATCACCCTGAGTACTGAGCACCCAGCACCTTGAGCACTGAGCACCGAGCACCCCGAGCACTGAGCACCCAGCACCCGGAGTACTGAGCACCCAGCACCCTGAGCACTGAGCACCCAGCACCCTGAGCACTGAGCACCCAGCACCCTGAGCACTGAGCACCCAGCACCCTGAGCACTGAGCACCCAGCACCCGGAGCACTGAGCACCCAGCACCCTGAGTACTGAGCACCCAGCACCCCGAGCACTGAGCACCCAGCACCCTGAGTACTGAGCACCCAGCACCCTGAGCACTGAGCACCGAGCACCCTGAGCACTGAGCACCCAGCACCCTGAGCACTGAGCACCCAGCACCCTGAGCACTGAGCACCCAGCACCCTGAGCACTGAGCACCCAGCACCCTGAGTACTGAGAACTGAGCACCCAGCACCCCGAGCACTGAGCCCCAGCACCCTGAGTACTGAGCACTGAGCACCCAGCACCCCAAGCACTGAGCACCCAGCACCCTGAGCACTGAGCACCCAGCACCCGAGTACTGAGCACCCAGCACCCTGAGTACTGAGCACCCAGCTCCCAGAGTAATGAGCACCCAGCACCCCGAGAACTGAGCACCCAGCACCCTGAGTACTGAGCACCCAGCACCCCGAGCACTGAGCACCCAGAAACCTGAGTACTGAGCACCCAGCACCCTGAGCACTGAGCACCGAGCACCCTGAGCACTGAGCACCCAGCACCCTGAGGACTGAGCACCCAGCACCCCGAGCACTGAGCACCCAGCACCCTGAGCACTGAGCACCCTGAGTACTGAGCACTGAGCACCCTGAGTACTGAGCACTGAGCACCCTGAGTACTGAGCACCCAGCACCCTGAGTACTGAGCACCCAGCACCCCGAGCACTGAGTACCCAGCACCCTGAGCACTGAGCACCCAGCACCCTGAGCACTGAGCACCCAGCACCCTGAGCACTGAGCACCCAGCACCCTGAGCACTGAGCACCCAGCACCCTGAGTACTGAGCACTGTGCACCCAGCACCAAGAGCACTGAGCACCCAGCACCCTGAGTACTGAGCACTGAGCACCGAGCACCCTGAGCACTGAGCACCCAGCACTCTGAGCACTGAGCACCCAGCACCCGAGTACTGATCACCCAGCACCCTGAGTACTGAGCACCCAGCACCCTGAGTACTGAGCACCCAGCACCCCGAGTACTGAGCACCCAGCACCCTGAGCACTGAGCACCCAGCACCCTGAGCACTGAGCACCCAGCACCCCGAGCACTGAGCAGCCAGCACCCTGAGTACTGAGCACCCAGCACCCTGAGCACTGAGCACCCAGCACCCTGAGCACTCAGCACCCAGCACCCTGAGCACTGAGCACCCAGCACCCTGAGTAGTGAGCACCCAACGTACTGAGCACCGAGCACCCCGAGCACTGAGCACCCAGCACCCTGAGTACTGAGCACCGAGCACCCCCGCACTGAGCACCCAGAACACTGAGTACTGAGCTCCGAGCACCCCGAGCACTGAGCACCCAGCGCCCCGAGCACTGAGCACCCAGCACCCTGAGCACTGAGCACCCAGCACCCTGAGCACTGAGCACCCAGCACACCGAGCACTGCGAACCCAGCACCCTGAGTACTGAGCACCCAGCACCCTGAGCACTGAGCACCCAGCACCCTGAGCACTGAGCACCCAGAACCCTGAGCACTGAGCACCCAGCACCCTGAGTAGTGAGCACCCAACGTACTGAGCACCGAGCACCCCGAGCACTGAGCACCCAGCACCCTGAGTACTCAGCACCCAGCACCCCGAGCACTGAGCACCCAGCACCCTGAGTACTGAGCTCCGAGCACCCCGAGCACTGAGCACCCAGCGCCCCGAGCACTGAGCACCCAGCACCCTGAGTACTGAGCACCCAGCACCCTGAGCACTGAGCAACCAGCACCCTGAGCACTGAGCACCCAGCAACCTGAGCACTGAGCACCCAGCACCCTGAGTACTGAGCTCCGAGCACCCCGAGCACTGAGCACCCAGCGCCCCGAGCACTGAGCACCCAGCACCCTGAGTACTGAGCACCCAGCACCCTGAGCACTGAGCAACCAGCACCCTGAGTACTGAGCACCCAGCACCCTGAGTACTGAGCCCCCAGCACCCCGAGCTCTGAGTACCCAGCACCCTGAGCACTGAGCACCCTGAGTACTGAGCACTGAGCACCCTGAGTACTGAGCACTGAGCACCCTGAGTACTGAGCACCCAGCACCCTGAGTACTGAGCACCCAGCACCCCGAGCACTGAGTACCCAGCACCCTGAGCACTGAGCACCCAGTACCCTGAGCACTGAGAACCCAGCAACCTGAGCACTGAGCACCCAGCACCCTGAGCACTGGGCACCCAGCACCCTGAGTACTGAGCACTGTGCACCCAGCATCAAGAGCACTGAGCACCCAGCACCCTGAGTACTGAGCACTGAGCACCCAGCACCCCGAGCACTGAGCACCCAGCACTCTGAGCACTGAGCACCCAGCACCCGAGTACTGATCACCCAGCACCCTGAGTACTGAGCACCCAGCACCCTGAGTACTGAGCACCCAGCACCCCGAGTACTGAGCACCCAGCACCCTGAGCACTGAGCTCCGAGCACCCCGAGCACTGAGCACCCAGCGCCCCGAGCACTGAGCACCCAGCACCCTGAGTACTGAGCTCCGAGCACCCCGAGCACTGAGCACCCAGCGCCCCGAGCACTGAGCACCCAGCACCCTGAGTACTGAGCACCCAGCACCCTGAGCACTGAGCAACCAGCACCCTGAGTACTGAGCACCCAGCACCCTGAGTACTGAGCCCCCAGCACCCCGAGCTCTGAGTACCCAGCACCCTGAGCACTGAGCACCCTGAGTACTGAGCACTGAGCACCCTGAGTACTGAGCACTGAGCACCCTGAGTACTGAGCACCCAGCACCCTGAGTACTGAGCACCCAGCACCCCGAGCACTGAGTACCCAGCACCCTGAGCACTGAGCACCCAGCACCCTGAGCACTGAGAACCCAGCACCCTGAGCACTGAGCACCCAGCACCCTGAGCACTGGGCACCCAGCACCCTGAGTACTGAGCACTGTGCACCCAGCATCAAGAGCACTGAGCACCCAGCACCCTGAGTACTGAGCACTGAGCACCCAGCACCCCGAGCACTGAGCACCCAGCACTCTGTGCACTGAGCACCCAGCACCCGAGTACTGATCACCCAGCACCCTGAGTACTGAGCACCCAGCACCCTGAGTACTGAGCACCCAGCACCCCGAGTACTGAGCACCCAGCACCCTGAGCACTGAGCACCCAGCACCCTGAGCACTCAGCACCCAGAACCCCGAGCACTGCGCACCCAGCACCCTGAGTACTGAGCACCCAGCACCCTGAGCACTGAGCACCCAGCACCCTGAGCACTCAGCACCCAGCACCCTGAGCACTGAGCACCCAGCACCCTGAGTAGTGAGCACACAACGTACTGAGCACCGAGCACCCCGAGCACTGAGCACCCAGCACCCTGAGTACTGAGCACCGAGCACCCCGAGCACTGAGCACCCAGCACACTGAGTACTGAGCTCTGAGCACCCCGAGCACTGAGTACCCAGCGCCCTGAGCACTGAGCACCCAGAACCCTGAGCACTGAGCACACAGCACCCTGAGAACTGAGCACCCAGCACCCCGAGCACTGAGCACCCAGCACCCCGAGCACTGAGCACTGAGCACCCTGAGTACTGAGCACCCAGCACCCTGAGCAATGAGCACCCAGCACCCCGAGCACAGAGCACCCAGCACCCAGAGCACTGAGCACTGAGCACCCTGAGTACTGAGCACCCAGCACCCCGAGCACTGAGCACCGAGCACCCTGAGCACTGAGCAGCCAGCACCCTGAGTACTAAGCACCCAGCACCCTGAGTACTGAGCACCCAGCACCCTGAGTACTGAGCACACAGCACCCTGAGTACTGAGCACCCAGCACCCTGAGTACTGAGCACCCAGCGTACTGAGCACCGAGCACCCTGAGTACTGAGCACCCAGCGTACTGAGCACCGAGCACCCCGAGCACTGAGCACCCAGCACCCTGAGTACTGAGCACCCAGCACCCTGAGCACTGAGCACCCAGCACCCTGAGTACTGAGCACCCAGCACCCTGAGTACTGAGAACACAGCACCCTGAGTACTGAGCACCCAGCACCCTCAGTACTGAGCACCCAGCGTACTGAGCACCCAGCACCCTGAGTACTGAGCACACAGCACCCTGAGTACTGAGCACACAGCACCCTGAGTACTGAGCACCCAGCGTACTGAGCACCCAGCACCCTGAGTACTGAGCACCCAGCATACTGAGCACCGAGCACCCCGAGCACTGAGCACCCAGCACCCTGAGCACTGAGCACCCAGCACACTGAGTACTGAGCACCGAGCACCCTGAGTACTGAGCACCCAGCACCCTGAGTACTGAGCACCCAGCAACCTGAGTACTGAGCACCCAGCGTACTGAGCACCGAGCACCAAGCACCCTGAGTACTGAGCACCCAGCACCCGGAGCACTGAGCACCCAGCACCCTGAGTACTGAGCACTGAGCACCCCGAGTACTGAGCACCGAAAACCCTGAGTACTGAGCGCCCAGCACCCTGAGCACTGAGCAACCAGCACCCTGAGCACTGAGCACCCAGCACCGTGAGCACTGAGCACCCAGCACCCTGAGTACTGAGCACCGAGCCCCCCGAACACTGAGCACCCAGCACCCTGAGCACTGAGCACCCTTAGTACTGAGCACTGAGCACCCTGAGTACTGAGCACTGAGCACCCTGAGTACTGGGCACCCAGCACCCTGAGAACTGAGCACCCAGCACCCTGAGCAATGATCACCCTGAGTACTGAGCACCCAGCACCTTGAGCACTGAGCACCGAGCACCCCGAGCACTGAGCACCCAGCACCCGGAGTACTGAGCACCCAGCACCCTGAGCACTGAGCACCCAGCACCCTGAGCACTGAGCACCCAGCACCCTGAGCACTGAGCACCCAGCACCCTGAGCACTGAGCACCCAGCACCCTGAGCACTGAGCACCCAGCACCCTGAGCACTGAGCACCCAACACCCTGAGCACTGAGCACACAGCACCCTGAGTACTGAGTACTGTGCACCCAGCACCAAGAGCACTGAGCACACAGCACCCTGAGTACTGAGCACTGAGCACCCAGCACCCCGAGCACTGAGCACCCAGCACCCTGAGAACTGAGCAACTAGCACCCTGAGCAATGATCACCCTGAGTACTGAGCACCCAGCACCTTGAGCACTGAGCACAGAGCACCCCGAGCACTGAGCACCCAGCACCCGGAGTACTGAGCACCCAGCACCCTGAGTACTAAGCACCGAGCACCCTGAGTACTGAGTACCCAGCACCCTGAGCACTGAACACACAGCACCCTGAGTTCTGAGCACCCCGAGCACTGAGCACCCAGCACCCTGAGTACTGAGCACCGAGCACCCCGAGCACTGAGCACCCAGCACCCCGAGCACTGAGCACCCAGCACCCTGAGAACTGAGCACCCAGCACCCTGAGTACTGAGCACCCAGCACCCTGAGTACTGAGCACCCAGCACCCTGAGCACTGAGCACCCAGCACCCTGAGCACTGAGCACCCAGAACACTGAGTACTGAGCACCCAGCACCCCGAGTACTAAGCACCGAGCACCCTGAGCACTGAGCACCCAGCAACCTGAGCACTGAGCACCCAGCACCCTGAGTACTGAGCACCCAGCACCCCGAGCACTGAGCACCCAGCACCCTGAGTACTGAGCACCCAGCACCCTGAGCACTGAGCACCGAGCACCCTGAGCACTGAGCACCCAGCACCCTGAGCACTGAGCACCCAGCACCCTGAGCACTGAGCACCCAGCACCCTGAGCACTGAGCACCCAGCACCCTGAGTACTGAGCACTGAGCACCCAGCACACCGAGCACTGAGCCCCCAGCACCCTGAGTACTGAGCACTGAGCACCCAGCACCCCAAGCACTGAGCACCCAGCACCCTGAGCACTGAGCACCCAGCATCCGAATACTGAGCACCCAGCACCCTGAGTACTGAGCACCCAGCTCCCTGAGTACTGAGCACCCAGCACCCTGAGGACTGAGCACCGAGCACCCCGAGTACTGAGCACCCAGCAGCCTGATCACTGAGCACCCTTAGTACTGAGCACTGAGCACCCTGAGTACTGAGCACTGAGCACCCTGAGTACTGGGCACCCAGCACCCTGAGAACTGAGCACCCAGCACCCTGAGCAATGATCACCCTGAGTTCTGAGCACCCAGCACCTTGAGCACTGAGCACAGAGCACCCCGAGCACTGAGCACCCAGCACCCGGAGTACTGAGCACCCAGCACCCTGAGTACTAAGCAACGAGCACCCTGACTACTGAGTACCCAGCACCCTGAGCACTGAACACACAGCACCCTGAGTACTGAGCACCCCGAGCACTGAGCACCCAGCACCCTGAGTACTGAGCACCCAGCACCCTGAGCACTGAGCACCGAGCACCCTGAGCACTGAGCACCCAGCACCCTTAGGACTGAGCACCCAGCACCCCGAGCACTGAGCACCCAGCACCCTGAGCACTGAGCACCCTGAGTACTGAGCACTGAGCACCCTGAGTACTGAGCACTGAGCACCCTGAGTACTGAGCACCCAGCACCCTGAGTACTGAGCACCCAGCACCCCGAGCACTGAGTACCCAGCACCCTGAGCACTGAGCACCCATCACCCTGAGTACTGAGCACTGTGCACCCAGCACCCCGAGCACTGAGCACCCAGCACCCTGAGTACTGAGCACTGAGCACCCAGCACCCCGAGCATTGAGCACCCAGCACCCGAGTACTGATCACCCAGCACCCTGAGTACTGAGCACCCAGCACCCTGAGTACTGAGCACCCAGAACCCCGAGTACTGAGCAACCAGCACCCTGAGCACTGAGCACCCAGCACCCTGAGCACTGAGCACCCAGCACCCCGAGCACTGCGCACCCAGCACCCTGAGTACTGAGCACCCAGCACCCTGAGCACTGAGCACCGAGCACCCTGAGCACTCAGCACCCAGCACCCTGAGGACTGAGCACCCAGCACCCCGAGCACTGAGCACCCAGCACCCTGAGCACTGAGCACCCTGAGTACTGAGCACTGAGCACCCTGAGTACTGAGCACTGAGCACCCTGAGTACTGAGCACCCAGCACCCTGAGTACTGAGCACCCAGCACCCCGAGCACTGAGTACCCAGCACCCTGAGCACTGAGCACCCAGTACCCTGAGCACTGAGAACCCAGCACCCTGAGCACTGAGCACCCATCACCCTGAGCACTGAGCACCCAGCACCCTGAGTACTGAGCACTGTGCACCCAGCACCAAGAGCACTGAGCACCCAGCACCCTGAGTACTGAGCACTGAGCACCCAGCACCCCGAGCACTGAGCACCCAGCACTCTGAGCACTGAGCACCCAGCACCCGAGTACTGATCACCCAGCACCCTGAGTACTGAGCACCCAGCACCCTGAGTACTGAGCACCCAGCACCCCGAGTACTGAGCACCCAGCACACTGAGCACTGAGCACCCAGCACCCTGAGCACTCAGCACCCAGCACCCCGAGCACTGCGCACCCAGCACCCTGAGTACTGAGCACCCAGCACCCTGAGCATTGAGCACCCAGCACCCTGAGCACTCAGCACCCAGCACCCTGAGCACTGAGCACCCAGCACCCTGAGTAGTGAGCACACAACGTACTGAGTACCGAGCACCCCGAGCACTGAGCACCCAGCACCCTGAGTACTGAGCACCGAGCACACCGAGCACTGAGCACCCAGCACACTGAGTACTGAGCTCTGAGCACCCCGAGCACTGAGTACCCAGCGCCCCGAGCACTGAGCACCCAGAACCCTGAGCACTGAGCACACAGCACCCTGAGAACTGAGCACCCAGCACCCTGAGAACTGAGCACCCAGCACCCTGAGTACTGAGCACCCAGCACCCTGAGCAATGAGCACCCAGCACCCCGAGCACAGAGCACCCAGCACCCAGAGCACTGAGCACTGAGCACCCTGAGTACTGAGCACCCAGCACCCCGAGCACTGAGCACCGAGCACCCTGAGCACGGAGCAGCCAGCAACCTGAGTACTAAGCACCCAGCACCCTGAGTACTGAGCACCCAGCACCCTGAGTACTGAGCACCCAGCACCCTGAGTACTGAGCACCCAGCACCCTGAGTACTGAGCACACAGCACCCTGAGTACTGAGCACCCAGCACCCTCAGTACTGAGCACCCAGCGTACTGAGCACCCAGCACCCTGAGTACTGAGCAGACAGCACCCTGAGTACTGAGCACACAGCACCCTGAGTACTGAGCACCCAGCGTACTGAGCACCGAGCACCCCGAGCACTGAGCACCCAGCACCCTGAGCACTGAGCACCCAGCACCCTGAGTACTGAGCACCGAGCACCCTGAGTACTGAGCACCCAGCACCCTGAGTACTGAGCACCCAGCAACCTGAGTACTGAGCACCCAGCGTACTGAGCACCGAGCACCCAGCACCCTGAGTACTGAGCACCCAGCACCCTGAGCACTGAGCACCCAGCACCCGAGTACTGAGCACCCAGCACCCTGAGTACTGAGCACACAGCACCCTGAGTACTGAGCACCCAGCGTACTGAGCACCGAGCACCCCGAGCACTGAGCACCCAGCACCCTGATCACTGAGCATCCAGCACCCTGAGTACTGAGCACCGAGCACCCTGAGTACTGAGCACCCAGCACCCTGAGTACTGAGCACCCAGCAACCTGAGTACTGAGCACCCAGCGTACTGAGCACCGAGCACCCAGTACCCTGAGTACTGAGCACCCAGCACCCTGAGCACTGAGCACCCATCACCCGAGTACTGAGCACCCAGCACCCTGAGTACTGAGCACCCAGCTCCCTGAGTACTGAGAACCCAGCACCCTAAGGACTGAGCACCGAGCACCCCGAGTACTGAGCACCCAGCAGCCTGATCACTGAGCACCCTTAGTACTGAGCACTGAGCACCCTGTGTACTGAGCACTGAGCACCCTGAGTACTGGGCACCCAGCACCCTGAGAACTGAGCACCCAGCACCCTGAGCAATGATCACCCTGAGTTCTGAGCACCCAGCACCTTGAGCACTGAGCACAGAGCACCCCGAGCACTGAGCACCCAGCACCCGGAGTACTGAGCACCCAGCACCCTGAGTACTAAGCACCGAGCACCCTGAGTACTGAGTAACCAGCACCCTGAGCACTGAACACACAGCACCCTGAGTACTGAGCACCCCGAGCACTGAGCACCCAGCACCCTGAGTACTGAGCACCGAGCACACCGAGCACTGAGCACCCAGCACCCCGAGCACTGAGCACCCAGCACCCTGAGAACTGAGCACCCAGCACCCTGAGTACTGAGCACCCAGCACCCTGAGTACTGAGCAACCAGCACCCTGAGCACTGAGCACCCAGCACCCTGAGCACTGAGCACCCAGAACCCTGAGTACTGAGCACCCAGCACCCCGAGTACTAAGCACCGAGCACCCTGAGCACTGAGCACCCAGCACCCTGAGCACTGAGCACCCAGCACCCTGAGTACTGAGCACCCAGCACCCCGAGCACTGAGCACCCAGCTCCCTGAGTACTGAGCACCCAGCACCCTGAGCACTGAGCACCGAGCACCCTGAGCACTGAGCACCCAGCACCCTTAGGACTGAGCACCCAGCACCCCGAGCACTGAGCACCCAGCACCCTGAGCACTGAGCACCCTGAGTACTGAGCACTGAGCACCCTGAGTACTGAGCACTGAGCACCCTGAGTACTGAGCACCCAGCACCCTGAGTACTGAGCACCCAGCACCCCGAGCACTGAGTACCCAGCACCCTGAGCACTGAGCACCCAGCACCCTGAGTACTGAGCACTGTGCACCCAGCACCCCGAGCACTGAGCACCCAGCACCCTGAGTACTGAGCACTGAGCACCCAGCACCCCGAGCATTGAGCACCCAGCACCCAAGTACTGATCACCCAGCACCCTGAGTTCTGAGCACCCAGCACCCTGAGTACTGAGCACCCAGCACCCCGAGTACTGAGCAACCAGCACCCTGAGCACTGAGCACCCAGCACCCTGAGCACTGAGCACCCAGCACCCTGAGCACTGAGCACCCATCACCCTGAGCACTGAGCACCCAGCACCCTGAGTACTGAGCACTGTGCACCCAGCACCAAGAGCACTGAGCACCCAGCACCCTGAGTACTGAGCACTGAGCACCCAGCACCCCGAGCACTGAGCAGCCAGCACTCTGAGCACTGAGCACCCAGCAACCGAGTACTGATCACCCAGCACCCTGAGTACTGAGCACCCAGCACCCTGAGTACTGAGCACCCAGCACCCCGAGTACTGAGCACCCAGCACACTGAGCACTGAGCACCCAGCACCCTGAGCACTCAGCACCCAGCACCCTGAGCACTGAGCACCCAGCACCCTGAGTAGTGAGCACTGAGCACCCAGCACCCCGAGCACTGCGCACCCAGCACCCTGAGTACTGAGCACCCAGCACCCTGAGCACTGAGCACCCAGCACCCTGAGCACTCAGCACCCAGCACCCTGAGCACTGAGCACCCAGCACCCTGAGTAGTGAGCACACAACGTACTGAGCACCGAGCACCCCGAGCACTGAGCACCCAGCACCCTGAGTACTGAGCACCGAGCACACCGAGCACTGAGCACCCAGCACACTGAGTACTGAGCTCCGAGCACCCCGAGCACTGAGTACCCAGCGCCCCGAGCACTGAGCACCCAGAACCCTGAGCACTGAGCACACAGCACCCTGAGAACTGAGCACCCAGCACCCCGAGCACTGAGCACCCAGCACCCCGAGCACTGAGCACTGAGCACCCTGAGTACTGAGCACCCAGCACCCTGAGCAATGAGCACCCAGCACCCCGAGCACAGAGCACCCAGCACCCAGAGCACTGAGCACTGAGCACCCTGAGTACTGAGCACCCAGCACCCCGAGCACTGAGCACCGAGCACCCTGAGCACTGAGAAGCCAGCACCCTGAGTACTAAGCACCCAGCACCCTGAGTACTGAGCACCCAGCACCCTGAGTACTGAGCACACAGCACCCTGAGTACTGAGCACCCAGCACCCTGAGTACTGAGCACCCAGCGTACTGAGCACCGAGCACCCTGAGTACTGAGCACCCAGCGTACTGAGCACCGAGCACCCCGAGCACTGAGCACCCAGCACCCTGAGTACTGAGCACCCAGCACCCTGAGCACTGAGCACCCAGCACCCTGAGTACTGAGCACCCAGCACACTGAGTACTGAGCACACAGCACCCTGAGTACTGAGCACCCAGCACCCTCAGTACTGAGCACCCAGCGTACTGAGCACCCAGCACCCTGAGTACAGAGCAGACAGCACCCTGAGTACTGAGCACACAGCACCCTGAGTACTGAGCACCCAGCGTACTGAGCACCGAGCACCCCGAGCACTGAGCACCCAGCACCCTGAGCACTGAGCACCCAGCACCCTGAGTACTGAGCACCGAGCACCCTGAGTACTGAGCACCCAGCACCCTGAGTACTGAGCACCCAGCAACCTGAGTACTGAGCACCCAGCGTACTGAGCACCGAGCACCCAGCACCCTGAGTACTGAGCACCCAGCACCCTGAGCACTGAGCACCCAGCACCCGAGTACTGAGCAACCAGCACCCTGAGTACTGAGCACACAGCACCCTGAGTACTGAGCACCCAGCGTACTGAGCACCGAGCACCCCGAGCACTGAGCACCCAGCACCCTGAGCACTGAGCACCCAGCACCCTGAGTACTGAGCACCGAGCACCCTGAGTACTGAGCACCCAGCACCCTGAGTACTGAGCACCCAGCAACCTGAGTACTGAGCACCCAGCGTACTGAGCACCGAGCACCCAGCACCCTGAGTACTGAGCACCCAGCACCCTGAGCACTGAGCACCCAGCACCCGAGTACTGAGCACCCAGCACCCTGAGTACTGAGCACCCAGCTCCCTGAGTACTGAGCACCCAGCACCCTGAGGACTGAGCACCGAGCACCCCGAGTACTGAGCACCCAGCAGCCTGATCACTGAGCACCCTGAGTTCTGAGCACCCAGCACCTTGAGCACTGAGCACAGAGCACCCAGAGCACTGAGCACCCAGCACCCGGAGTACTGAGCACCCAGCACCCTGAGTACTGAGCACCCAGCACCCTGAGCACTGAGCACCCAGCACCCTGAGCACTGAGCACCCAGAACCCTGAGTACTGAGCACCCAGCACCCCGAGTACTAAGCACCGAGCACCCTGAGCACTGAGCACCCAGCACCCTGAGCACTGAGCACCCAGCACCCTGAGTACTGAGCACCCAGCACCCCGAGCACTGAGCACCCAGCACCCTGAGAACTGAGCACCCAGCACCCTGAGCACTGAGCACCGAGCACCCTGAGCACTGAGCACCCAGCACCCTTAGGACTGAGCACCCAGCACCCCGAGCACTGAGCACCCAGCACCCTGAGCACTGAGCACCCTGAGTACGGAGCACTGAGCACCCTGAGTACTGAGCACTGAGCACACTGAGTACTTAGCACCCAGCACCCTGAGTACTGAGCACCCAGCACCCCGAGCACTGAGTACCCAGCACCCTGAGCACTGAGCACCCAGCACCCTGAGTACTGAGCACTGTGCACCCAGCACTCCGAGCACTGAGCACCCAGCACCCTGAGTACTGAGCACTGAGCACCCAGCACCCCGAGCATTGAGCACCCAGCACAAAAGTACTGATCACCCAGCACCCTGAGTACTGAGCACCCAGCACCCTGAGTACTGAGCACCCAGCACCCCGAGTACTGAGCAACCAGCACCCTGAGCACTGAGCACCGAGCACCCTGAGCACTCAGCACCCAGCACCCTGAGGACTGAGCACCCAGCACCCCGAGCACTGAGCACCCAGCACCCTGAGCACTGAGCACCCTGAGTACTGAGCACTGAGCACCCTGAGTACTGAGCACTGAGCACCCTGAGTACTGAGCACCCAGCACCCTGAGTACTGAGCACCCAGCACTCTGAGCACTGAGTACCCAGCACCCTGAGCACTGAGCACCCAGTACCCTGAGCACTGAGAACCCAGCACCCTGAGCACTGAGCACCCAGCACCCTGAGCACTGAGCACCCAGCACCCTGAGTACTGAGCACTGTGCACTCAGCACCAAGAGCACTGTGCACCCAGCACCCTGAGTACTGAGCACTGAGCACCCAGCACCCCGAGCACTGAGCACCCAGCACTCTGAGCACTGAGCACCCAGCACCCGAGTACTGATCACCCAGCACCCTGAGTACTGAGCACCCAGCACCCTGAGTACTGAGCACCCAGCACCCCGAGTACTGAGCACCCAGCACCCTGAGAACTGAGCACCCAGCACCCTGAGCACTCAGCACCCAGCACCCCGAGCACTGCGCACCCAGCACCCTGAGTACTGAGCACCCAGCACCCTGAGCACTGAGCACCCAGCACCCTGAGCACTCAGCACCCAGCACCCTGAGCACTGAGCACCCAGCACCCTGAGTAGTGAGCACACAACGTACTGAGCACCGAGCACCCCGAGCACTGAGCACCCAGCACCCTGAGTACTGAGCACCGAGCACCCCGAGCACTGAGCACCCAGCACACTGAGTACTGAGCTCCGAGCACCCCGAGCACTGAGTACCCAGCGCCCCGAGCACTGAGCACCCAGAACCCTGAGCACTCAGCACACAGCACCCTGAGAACTGAGCACCCAGCACCCCGAGCACTGAGCACCCAGCACCCCGAGCACTGAGCACTGAGCACCCTGAGTACTGAGCACCCAGCACCCTGAGCAATGAGCACCCAGCACCCCGAGCACAGAGCACCCAGCACCCAGAGCACTGAGCACTGAGCACCCTGAGTACTGAGCACCCAGCACCACGAACACTGAGCACCGAGCACCCTGAGCACTGAGCAGCCAGCACCCTGAGTACTAAGCACCCAGCACCCTGAGTACTGAGCACCCAGCTCCCTGAGTACTGAGCACACAGCACCCTGAGTACTGAGCACCCAGCGTACTGAGCACCCAGCACCCTGAGTACTGAGCACCCAGCGTACTGAGCACCGAGCACCCCGAGCACTGAGCACCCAGCACCCTGAGCACTGAGCACCCAGCACCCTGAGTACTGAGCACCGAGCACCCTGAGTACTGAGCACCCAGCACCCTGAGTACTGAGCACCCAGCAACCTGAGTACTGAGCACCCAGCGTACTGAGCACCGAGCACCCAGCACCCTGAGTACTGAGCACCCAGCACCCTGAGCACTGAGCACCCAGCACCCTGAGTACTGAGCATTGAGCATCCCGAGTACTGAGCACCGAAATCCCTGAGTACTGAGCGCCCAGCACCCTGAGCACTGAGCAACCAGCACCCTGAGCACTGAGCACCCAGCACCATGAGCACTGAGCACCCAGCACCCTGAGTACTGAGCACCGAGCCCCCCGAACACTGAGCACCCAGCACCCTGAGCACTGAGCACCCTTAGTACTGAGCACTGAGCACCCTGAGTACTGAGCACTGAGCACCCTGAGTACTGAGCACCCAGCACCCTGAGTACTGAGCACCCAGCACCCTGAGCAATGATCACCCTGAGTACTGAGCACCCAGCACCTTGAGCACTGAGCACCGAGCACCCCGAGCACTGAGCACCCAGCACCCGGAGTACTGAGCACCCAGCACCCTGAGTACTAAGCACCGAGCACCCTGAGTACTGAGCACCCAGCACCCTGAGCACTGAACACACAGCACCCTGAGTACTGAGCACCCCGAGCACTGAGCACCCAGCACCCTGAGTACTGAGCACCGAGCACCCCGAGCACTGAGCACCCAGCACCCTGAGTACTGAGCACCCAGAACCCTGAGTACTGAGCACTGAGCACCCAGCACCCGGAGTACTGAGCACCCAGCACCCTGAGTACTAAGCACCGAGCACCCTGAGTACTGAGCACCCAGCACCCTGAGCACTGAGCACCCAGCACCCTGAGCACTGAGCACCCAGCACCCTGAGCACTGAGCACCCAGCACCCTGAGTACTGAGCACTGAGCACCCAGCTCCCCGAGCACTGAGCCCCCAGCACTCTGAGTACTGAGCACTGAGCACCCAGCACCCCAATCACTGAGCACCCAGCACCCTGAGCACTGAGCCCCCAGCACCCGAGTACTGAGCACCCAGCACCCTGAGTACTGAGCACCCAGCTCCCTGAGTACTGAGCACCCAGCACCCTGAGGACTGAGCACCGAGCACCCCGAGTACTGAGCACCCAGCAGCCTGATCACTGAGTACCCTTAGTACTGAGCACTGAGCACCCTGAGTACTGAGCACTGAGCACCCTGAATACTGGGCACCCAGCACCCTGAGAACTGAGCACCCAGCACCCTGAGCAATGATCACCCTGAGTTCTGAGCACCCAGCACCTTGAGCACTGAGCACAGAGCACCCCGAGCACTGAGCACCCAGCACCCGGAGTACTGAGCACCCAGCACCCTGAGTACTAAGCACCGAGCACCCTGAGTACTGAGTAACCAGCACCCTGAGCACTGAACACACAGCACCCTGAGTACTGAGCACCCCGAGCACTGAGCACCCAGCACCCTGAGTACTGAGCACCGAGCACACCGAGCACTGAGCACCAAGCACCCCGAGCACTGAGCACCCAGCACCCTGAGAACTGAGCACCCAGCACCCTGAGTACTGAGCACCCAGCACCCTGAGTACTGAGCACCCAGCACCCTGAGCACTGAGCACCCAGCACCCTGAGCACTGAGCACCCAGAAACCTGAGTACTGAGCACCCAGCACCCCGAGTACTAAGCACCGAGCACCCTGAGCAATGAGCACCCTGAGTACTGAGCACCCAGCACCCTGAGCAATGAGCACCGAGCACCCTGAGCACTGAGCACCCAGCACCCTTAGGACTGAGCACCCAGCACCCCGAGCACTGAGCACCCAGCACCCTGAGCACTGAGCACCCTGAGTACTGAGCACTGAGCACCCTGAGTACTGAGCACTGAGCACCCTGAGTACTGAGCACCCAGCACCCTGAGTACTGAGCACCCAGCACCCCGAGCACTGAGTACCCAGCACCCTGAGCACCCAGCACCCTGAGTACTGAGCACTGTGCACCCAGCACCCCGAGCACTGAGCACCCAGCACCCTGAGTACTGAGCACTGAGCACCCAGCACCCCGAGCATTGAGCACCCAGCAACCAAGTACTGATCACCCAGCACCCTGAGTACTGAGCACCCAGCACCCTGAGTACTGAGCACCCAGCACCCCGAGTACTGAGCAACCAGCACCCTGAGCACTGAGCACCCAGCACCCTGAGCACTGAGCACCCAGCACCCCGAGCACTGCGCACCCAGCACCCTGAGTACTGAGCACCCAGCACCCTGAGCACTGAGCACCGAGCACCCTGAGCACTCAGCACCCAGCACCCTGAGGACTGAGCACCCAGCACCCCGAGCACTGAGCACCCAGCACCCTGAGCACTGAGCACCCTGAGTACTGAGCACTGAGCACCCTGAGTACTGAGCACTGAGCACCCTGAGTACTGAGCACCCAGCACCCTGAGTACTGAGCACCCAGCACCCCGAGCACTGAGTACCCAGCACCCTGAGCACTGAGCACCCAGTACCCTGAGCACTGAGAACCCAGCACCCTGAGCACTGAGCACCCAGCACCCTGAGCACTGAGCACCCAGCACCCTGAGCACTGAGCACCCAGCACCCTGAGTAGTGAGCACACAACGTACTGAGCACCGAGCACCCCGAGCACTGAGCACCCAGCACCCTGAGTACTGAGCACCGAGCACCCCGAGCACTGAGCACCCAGCACACTGAGTACTGAGCTCCGAGCACCCCGAGCACTGAGTACCCAGCGCCCCGAGCACTGAGCACCCAGAACCCTGAGCACTGAGCACACAGCACTCTGAGAACTGAGCACCCAGCACCCCGAGCACTGAGCACCCAGCACCCCGAGCACTGAGCACTGAGCACCCTGAGTACTGAGCACCCAGCACCCTGAGCAATGAGCACCCAGCACCCCGAGCACAGAGCACCCAGCACCGAGAGCACTGAGCACTGAGCACCCTGAGTACTGAGCACCCAGCACCCCGAGCACTGAGCACCGAGCACCCTGAGCACTGAGCAGCCAGCACCCTGAGTACTAAGCACCCAGCACCCTGAGTACTGAGCACCCAGCACCCTGAGTACTGAGCACACAGCACCCTGAGTACTGAGCACCCAGCACCCTGAGTACTGAGCACCCAGCGTACTGAGCACCGAGCACCCTGAGTATTGAGCACCCAGCGTACTGAGCACCGAGCACCCCGAGCACTGAGCACCCAGCACCCTGAGTACTGAGCACCCAGCACCCTGAGCACTGTGCACCCAGCACCCTGAGTACTGAGCACCCAGCACCCTGAGTACTGAGCACACAGCACCCTGAGTACTGAGCACCCAGCACCCTCAGTACTGAGCACCCAGCGTACTGAGCACCCAGCACCCTGAGTACTGAGCACACAGCACCCTGAGTACTGAGCACACAGCACCCTGAGTACTGAGCACCCAGCGTACTGAGCACCCAGCACCCTGAGTACTGAGCACCCAGCGTACTGAGCACCGAGCACCCCGAGCACTGAGCACCCAGCACCCTGAGCACTGAGCACCCAGCACCCTGAGTACTGAGCACCGAGCACCCTGAGTACTGAGCACCTAGCACCCTGAGTACTGAGCACCCAGCACCCTGAGCACTGAGCACCCAGCACCCTGAGTACTGAGCACTGAGCACCCCGAGTACTGAGCACCGAAAACCCTGAGTACTGAGCGCCCAGCACCCTGAGCACTGAGCAACCAGCACCCTGAGCACTGAGCACCCAGCACCATGAGCACTGAGCACCCAGCACCCTGAGCAATGAGCACCGAGCACCCTGAGCACTGAGCACCCAGCACCCTTAGGACTGAGCACCCAGCACCCCGAGCACTGAGCACCCAGCACCCTGAGCACTGAGCACCCTGAGTACTGAGCACTGAGCACCCTGAGTACTGAGCACTGAGCACCCTGAGTACTGAGCACCCAGCACCCTGAGTACTGAGCACCCAGCACCCCGAGCACTGAGTACCCAGCACCCTGAGCACTGAGCACCCAGCACCCTGAGTACTGAGCACTGTGCACCCAGCACCCCGAGCACTGAGCACCCAGCACCCTGAGTACTGAGCACTGAGCACCCAGCACCCCGAGCATTGAGCACCCAGCACCCAAGTACTGATCACCCAGCACCCTGAGTACTGAGCACCTAGCACCCTGAGTACTGAGCACCCAGCACCCCGAGTACTGAGCAACCAGCACCCTGAGCACTGAGCACCCAGCACCCTGAGCACTGAGCACCCAGCACCCCGAGCACTGCGCACCCAGCACCCTGAGTACTGAGCACCCAGCACCCTGAGCACTGAGCACCGAGCACCCTGAGCACTCAGCACCCAGCACCCTGAGGACTGAGCACCCAGCACCCCGAGCACTGAGCACCCAGCACCCTGAGCACTGAGCACCCTGAGTACTGAGCACTGAGCACCCTGAGTACTGAGCACTGAGCACCCTGAGTACTGAGCACCCAGCACCCTGAGTACTGAGCACCCAGCACCCCGAGCACTGAGTACCCAGCACCCTGAGCACTGAGCACCCAGTACCCTGAGCACTGAGAACCCAGCACCCTGAGCACTGAGCACCCAGCACCCTGAGCACTGAGCACCCAGCACCCTGAGCACTGAGCACCCAGCACCCTGAGTAGTGAGCACACAACGTACTGAGCACCGAGCACCCTGAGCACTGAGCACCCAGCACCCTGAGTACTGAGCACCGAGCACCCCGAGCACTGAGCACCCAGCACACTGAGTACTGAGCTCCGAGCACCCCGAGCACTGAGTACCCAGCGCCCCGAGCACTGAGCACCCAGAACCCTGAGCACTGAGCACACAGCACCCTGAGAACTGAGCACCCAGCACCCCGAGCACTGAGCACCCAGCACCCCGAGCACTGAGCACTGAGCACCCTGAGTACTGAGCACCCAGCACCCTGAGAAATGAGCACCCAGCACCCCGAGCACAGAGCACCCAGCACCCAGAGCACTGAGCACTGAGCACCCTGAGTACTGAGCACCCAGCACCCCGAGCACTGAGCACCGAGCACCCTGAGCACTGAGCAGCCAGCACCCTGAGTACTAAGCACCCAGCACCCTGAGTACTGAGCACCCAGCACCCTGAGTACTGAGCACACAGCACCCTGAGTACTGAGCACCCAGCACCCTGAGTACTGAGCACCCAGCGTACTGAGCACCGAGCACCCTGAGTACTGAGCACCCAGCGTACTGAGCACCGAGCACCCCGAGCACTGAGCACCCAGCACCCTGAGTACTGAGCACCCAGCACCCTGAGCACTGAGCACCCAGAACCCTGAGTACTGAGCACACAGCACCCTGAGTACTGAGCACCCAGCGTACTGAGCACCCAGCACCCTGAGTACTGAGCACCCAGCGTACTGAGCACCGAGCACCCAGAGCACTGAGCACCCAGCACCCTGAGCACTGAGCACCCAGCACCCTGAGGACTGAGCACCGAGCACCCTGAGTACTGAGCACCTAGCACCCTGAGTACTGAGCACCCAGCACCCTGAGCACTGAGCACCCAGCACCCTGAGTACTGAGCACTGAGCACCCCGAGTACTGAGCACCGAAAACCCTGAGTACTGAGCGCCCAGCACCCTGAGCACTGAGCAACCAGCACCCTGAGCACTGAGCACCCAGCACCATGAGCACTGAGCACCCAGCACCCTGAGTACTGAGCACCGAGCCCCCCGAACACTGAGCACCCAGCACCCTGAGCACTGAGCACCCTTAGTACTGAGCACTGAGCACCCTGAGTACTGAGCACTGAGCACCCTGAGTACTGAGCACCCAGCACCCTGAGTACTGAGCACCCAGCAACCTGAGCAATGATCACCCTGAGTACTGAGCACCCAGCACCTTGAGCACTGAGCACCGAGCACCCCGAGAACTGAGCAACCAGCACCAGGAGTACTGAGCACCCAGCACCCTGAGTACTAAGCACCGAGCACCCTGAGTACTGAGCACCCAGCACCCTGAGCACTGAACACACAGCACCCTGAGTACTGAGCACCCCGAGCACTGAGCACCCAGCACCCTGAGTACTGAGCACCGAGCACCCCGAGCAATGAGCACCCAGCACCCTGAGTACTGAGCACCCAGAACCCTGAGTACTGAGCACTGAGCACCCAGCACCCGGAGTACTGAGCACCCAGCACCCTGAGTACTAAGCACCGAGCACCCTGAGTACTGAGCACCCAGCACCCTGAGCACTGAGCACCCAGCACCCTGAGCACTGAGCACCCAGCACCCTGAGTACTGAGCACTGAGCACCCAGCACCCCGAGCACTGAGCCCCCAGCACCCTGAGTACTGAGCACTGAGCACCCAGCACCCCAAGCACTGAGCACCCAGCACCCTGAGCACTGAGCACCCAGCACCCGAGTACTGAGCACCCAGCACCCTGAGTACTGAGCACCCAGCTCCCTGAGTACTGAGCACCCAGCACCCCGAGAACTGAGCACCCAGCACCCTGAGTACTGAGCACCCAGCACCCTGAGTACTGAGCACCCAGCACCCTGAGTACTAAGCAACGAGCACCCTGAGCACTGAGCACCCAGCACACTGAGCACTGAGCACCCAGCACCCTGAGTACTGAGCACCCAGCACCCCGAGCACTGAGCACCCAGCACCCTGAGCACTGAGCACCCAGCACCCTGAGGACTGAGCACCCAGCACCCCGAGCACTGAGCACCCAGCACCCTGAGCACTGAGCACCCTGAGTACTGAGCACTGAGCACCCTGAGTACTGAGCACTGAGCACCCTGAGTACTGAGCACCCAGCACCCTGAGTACTGAGCACCCAGCACCCTGAGCACTGAGCACCCAGCACCCTGAGCACTGAGCACCCAGCCCCCTGAGTACTGAGCACCCAGCACCCTGAGCACTGAGCACCCAGCACCCTGAGCACTCAGCACCCAGCACCCCGAGCACTGCGCACCCAGCACCCTGAGTACTGAGCACCCAGCACCCTGAGCACTGAGCACCCAGCACCCTGAGCACTCAGCACCCAGCAACCTGAGCACTGAGCACCCAGCACCCTGAGTAGTGAGCACACAACGTACTGAGCACCGAGCACCCCGAGCACTGAGCACCCAGCACCCTGAGTACTGAACACCGAGCACCCCGAGCACTGAGCACCCAGCACACTGAGTACTGAGCTCCGAGCACCCCGAGCACTGAGTACCCAGCGCCCCGAGCACTGAGCACCCAGAACCCTGAGCACTGAGCACCCAGCACCCTGAGAACTGAGCACCCAGCACCCCGAGCACTGAGCACCAAGCACCCCGAGCACTGAGCACTGAGCACCCTGAGTACTGAGCACCCAGCACCCTGAGCAATGAGCACCCAGCACCCCGAGCACAGAGCACCCAGCACCCAGAGCACTGAGCACTGAGCACCCTGAGTACTGAGCACCCAGCACCCCGAGCACTGAGCACCGAGCACCCTGAGCACTGAGCAGCCAGCACCCTGAGTACTAAGCACCCAGCACCCTGAGTACTGAGCACCCAGCACCCGGAGTACTGAGCACACAGCACCCTGAGTACTGAGCACCCAGCACCCTGAGTACTGAGCACCCAGCGTACTGAGCACCGAGCACCCCGAGCACTGAGCACCCAGCACCCTGAGTACTGAGCTCCGAGCACCCCGAGCACTGAGCACCCAGCGCCCCGAGCACTGAGCACCCAGCACCCTGAGTACTGAGCACCCAGCACCCTGAGCACTGAGCAACCAGCACCCTGAGTACTGAGCACCCAGCACCCTGAGTACTGAGCACCCAGCACCCCGAGCACTGAGTACCCAGCACCCTGAGCACTGAGCACCCAGCACCCTGAGCACTGAGCACCCAGCACCCTGAGCACTGAGCACCCAGCACCCTGAGCACTGAGCACCCAGCACCCTGAGTACTGAGCACTGTGCACCCAGCACCAAGAGCACTGAGCACCCAGCACCCTGAGTACTGAGCACTGAGCACCCAGCACACCGAGCACTGAGCACCCAGCGCTCTGAGCACTGAGCACCCAGCACCCGAGTACTGATCACCCAGCACCCTGAGCACTGAGCACCCAGCACCCTGAGTACTGAGCACCCAGCACCCCGAGTACTGAGCACCCAGCACCCTGAGCACTGAGCACCCAGCACCCTGAGCACTGAGCACCCAGCACCCCGAGCACTGCGCACCCAGCACCCTGAGTACTGAGCACCCAGCACCCTGAGCACTGAGCACCCAGCACCCTGAGCACTCAGCACCCAGCAACCTGAGCACTGAGCACCCAGCACCCTGAGTAGTGAGCACCCAACGTACTGAGCACCGAGCACCCCGAGCACTGAGCACCCAGCACCCTGAGTACTGAGCACCGAGCACCCCCAGCACTGAGCACCCAGCACACTGAGTACTGAGCTCCGAGCACCCCGAGCACTGAGCACCCAGCGCCCCGAGCACTGAGCACCCAGCACCCTGAGCACTGAGCACCCAGCACCCTGAGCAATGAGCACCCAGCACACCGAGCACTGCGCACCCAGCACCCTGAGTAGTGAGCACACAACGTACTGAGCACCGAGCACCTCGAGCACTGAGCACCCAGCACCCTGAGTACTCAGCACCCAGCACCCCGAGCACTGAGCACCCAGCACCCTGAGTACTGAGCTCTGAGCACCCCGAGCACTGAGCACCCAGCGCCCCGAGCACTGAGCACCCAGCACCCTGAGCACTGAGCACCCAGCACCCTGAGCACTGAGCACCCAGCACCCTGAGCACTGAGCACCCAGCACCCTGAGTAGTGAGCACACAACGTACTGAGCACCGAGCACCTCGAGCACTGAGCACCCAGCACCCTGAGTACTCAGCACCCAGCACCCCGAGCACTGAGCACCCAGCACCCTGAGTACTGAGCTCTGAGCACCCCGAGCACTGAGCACCCAGCGCCCCGAGCACTGAGCACCCAGCAACCTGAGTACTGAGCACCCAGCACCCTGAGCACTGAGCACCCAGCACCCTGAGCACTGAGCACCCAGCACCCTGAGTACTGAGCACCCAGCACCCTGAGCACTCAGCATCCAGCACCCTGAGGACTGGGCACCCAGCACCCCGAGCACTGAGCACCAAGCACCCCGAGCACTGAGCACTGAGCACCCTGAGTACTGAGCACCCAGCACCCTGAGCAATGAGCACCCAGCACCCCGAGCACAGAGCACCCAGCACCCAGAGCACTGAGCACTGAGCACCCTGAGTACTGAGCACCCAGCACCCCGAGCACTGAGCACCGAGCACCCTGAGCACTGAGCAGCCAGCACCCTGAGTACTAAGCACCCAGTACCCTGAGTACTGAGCACCCAGCACCCTGAGTACTGAGCACACAGCACCCTGAGTACTGAGCACCCAGCACCCTGAGTACTGAGCACCCAGCGTACTGAGCACCGAGCACCCCGAGCACTGAGCACCCAGCACCCTGAGTACTGAGCTCCGAGCACCCCGAGCACTGAGCACCCAGCGCCCCGAGCACTGAGCACCCAGCACCCTGAGTACTGAGCACCCAGCACCCTGAGCACTGAGCAACCAGCACCCTGAGTACTGAGCACCCAGCACCCTGAGTACTGAGCACCCAGCACCCCGAGCACTGAGTACCCAGCACCCTGAGCACTGAGCACCCAGCACCCTGAGCACTGAGCACCCAGCACCCTGAGCACTGAGCACCCAGCACCCTGAGCACTGAGCACCCAGCACCCTGAGTACTGAGCACTGTGCACCCAGCACCAAGAGCACTGAGCACCCAGCACCCTGAGTACTGAGCACTGAGCACCCAGCACACCGAGCACTGAGCACCCAGCGCTCTGAGCACTGAGCACCCAGCACCCGAGTACTGATCACCCAGCACCCTGAGTACTGAGCACCCAGCACCCTGAGTACTGAGCACCCAGCACCCCGAGTACTGAGCACCCAGCACCCTGAGCACTGAGCACCCAGCACCCTGAGCACTGAGCACCCAGCACCCCGAGCACTGCGCACCCAGCACCCTGAGTACTGAGCACCCAGCACCCTGAGCACTGAGCACCCAGCACCCTGAGCACTCAGCACCCAGCAACCTGAGCACTGAGCACCCAGCACCCTGAGTAGTGAGCACCCAACGTACTGAGCACCGAGCACCCCGAGCACTGAGCACCCAGCACCCTGAGTACTGAGCACCGAGCACCACCAGCACTGAGCACCCATCACACTGAGTACTGAGCTCCGAGCACCCCGAGCACTGAGCACCCATCGCCCCGAGCACTGAGCACCCAGCACCCTGAGCACTGAGCACCCAGCACCCTGAGCAATGAGCACCCAGCACACCGAGCACTGTGCACCCAGCACCCTGAGTACTGAGCACCCAGCACCCTGAGCACTGAGCACCCAGCACCCTGAGCACTGAGCACCCAGCACCCTGAGCACTGAGCACCCAGCACCCTGAGTAGTGAGCACCCAACGTACTGAGCACCGAGCACCTCGAGCACTGAGCACCCAGCACCCTGAGTACTCAGCACCCAGCACCCCGAGCACTGAGCACCCAGCACCCTGAGTACTGAGCTCTGAGCACCCCGAGCACTGAGCACCCAGCGCCCCGAGCACTGAGCACCCAGCACCCTGAGTACTGAGCACCCAGCACCCTGAGCACTGAGCAACCAGCACCCTGAGCACTGAGCACCCAGCACCCTGAGTACTGAGCACCCAGCACCCTGAGCACTCAGCACCCAGCACCCTGAGGACTGAGCACCCAGCACCCCGAGCACTGAGCACCCAGCACCCTGAGCACTGAGCACCCTGAGTACTGAGCACTGAGCACCCTGAGTACTGAGCACTGAGCACCCTGAGGACTGAGCACCCAGCACCCCGAGCACTGAGCACCCAGCACCCTGAGCACTGAGCACCCTGAGTACTGAGCACTGAGCACCCTGAGTACTGAGCACTGAGCACCCTGAGTACTGAGCACCCAGCACCCCGAGTACTGAGCACCCAGCACCCCGAGCACTGAGTACCCAGCACCCTGAGCACTGAGCACCCAGCACCCTGAGCACTGAGCACCCAGCACCCTGAGCACTGAGCACCCAACACCCTGAGCACTGAGCACCCAGCACCCTGAGTACTGAGCACTGTGCACCCAGCACCAAGAGCACTGAGCACCCAGCACCCTGAGTACTGAGCACTGAGCACCCAGCACCCCGAGCACTGAGCACCCAGCACCCTGAGAACTGAGCACCCAGCACCCTGAGCAATGATCACCCTGAGTACTGAGCACCCAGCACCTTGAGCACTGAGCACAGAGCACCCCGAGCACTGAGCACCCAGCACCCGGAGTACTGAGCACCCAGCACCCTGAGTACTAAGCACCGAGCACCCTGAGTACTGAGTACCCAGCACCCTGAGCACTGAACACACAGCACCCTGAGTTCTGAGCACCCCGAGCACTGAGCACCCAGCACCCTGAGTACTGAGCACCGAGCACCCCGAGGACTGAGCACCCAGCACCCCGAGCACTGAGCACCCAGCACCCTGAGAACTGAGCAGCAAGCACCCTGAGTACTGAGCACCCAGCACCCTGAGTACTGAGCACCCAGCACCCTGAGCACTGAGCACCCAGCACCCTGAGCACTGAGCACCCAGAACCCTGAGTACTGAGCACCCAGCACCCCGAGTACTAAGCACCGAGCACCCTGAGCACTGAGCACCCAGCACCCTGAGCACTGAGCACCCAGCACCCTGAGTACTGAGCACCCAGCACCCCGAGCACTGAGCACCCAGCACCCTGAGTACTGAGCACCCAGCACCCTGAGCACTGAGCACCGAGCACCCTGAGCACTGAGCACCCAGCACCCTGAGCACTGAGCACCCAACACACTGAGCACTGAGCACCCAGCACCCTGAGCACTGAGCACCCAGCACCCTGAGTACTGAGCACTGAGCACCCAGCACCCCGAGCACTGAGCCCCCAGCACCCTGAGTACTGAGCACTGAGCACCCAGCACCCCAAGCACTGAGCACCCAGCACCCTGAGCACTGAGCACCCAGCACACGAGTACTGAGCACCCAGCACCCTGAGTACTGAGCACCCAGCTCCCTGAGTACTGAGCACCCAGCACCCTGAGGACTGAGCACCGAGCACCCCGAGTACTGAGCACCCAGCAGCCTGATCACTGAGCACCCTTAGTACTGAGCACTGAGCACCCTGAGTACTGAGCACTGAGCACCCTGAGTACTGGGCACCCAGCACCCTGAGAACTGAGCACCCAGCACCCTGAGCAATGATCACCCTGAGTTCTGAGCACCCAGCACCTTGAGCACTGAGCACAGAGCACCCCGAGCACTGAGCACCCAGCACCCGGAGTACTGAGCACCCAGCACCCTGAGTACTAAGCACCGAGCACCCTGAGTACTGAGTACCCAGCACCCTGAGCACTGAACACACAGCACCCTGAGTACTGAGCACACCGAGCACTGAGCACCCAGCACCCTGAGTACTGAGCACCGAGCACACCGAGCACTGAGCACCCAGCACCCCGAGCACTGAGCACCCAGCACCCTGAGAACTGAGCACCCAGCACCCTGAGTACTGAGCACCAAGCACCCTGAGTACTGAGCACCCAGCACCCTGAGCACTGAGCACCCAGCACCCTGAGCACTGAGCACCCAGAACCCTGAGTACTGAGCACCCAGCACCCCGAGTACTAAGCACCGAGCACCCTGAGCACTGAGCACCCAGCACCCTGAGCACTGAGCACCAAGCACCCTGAGTACTGAGCACCCAGCACCCCGAGCACTGAGCACCCAGCACCCTGAGTACTGAGCACCCAGCACCCTGAGCACTGAGCACCGAGCACCCTGAGCACTGAGCACCCAGCACCCTTAGGACTGAGCACCCAGCACCCCGAGCACTGAGCACCCAGCACCCTGACCACTGAGCACCCTGAGTACTGAGCACTGAGCACCCTGAGTACTGAGCACTGAGCACCCTGAGTACTGATCACCCAGCACCCTGAGTACTGAGCACCCAGCACCCCGAGTACTGAGCAACCAGCAACCTGAGCACTGAGCACCCAGCACCCTGAGCACTGAGCACCCAGCACCCCGAGCACTGAGCACCCAGCACCCTGAGCACTGAGCACCCTGAGTACTGAGCACTGAGCACCCTGAGTACTGAGCACTGAGCACCCTGAGTACTGATCACCCAGCACCCTGAGTACTGAGCACCCAGCACCCCGAGTACTGAGCAACCAGCACCCTGAGCACTGAGCACCCAGCACCCTGAGCACTGCGCACCCAGCACCCTGAGTACTGAGCACCCAGCACCCTGAGCACTGAGCACCGAGCACCCTGAGCACTCAGCACCCAGCACTCTGAGGACTGAGCACCCAGCACCCCGAGCACTGAGCACCCAGCACCCTGAGCACTGAGCACCCTGAGTACTGAGCACTGAGCACCCTGAGTACTGAGCACTGAGCACACTGAGTACTGAGCATCCAGCACCCTGAGTACTGAGCACCCAGCACCCCGAGCACTGAGTACCCAGCACCCTGAGCACTGAGCACCCAGTACCCTGAGCACTGAGAACCCAGCACCCTGAGCACTGAGCACCCAGCACCCTGAGCACTGAGCACCCAGCACCCTGAGTACTGAGCACTGTGCAACCAGCACCAAGAGCACTGAGCACCCAGCACCCTGAGTACTGAGCACTGAGCACCCAGCACCCCGAGCACTGAGCACCCAGCACTCTGAGCACTGAGCACCCAGCACCCTGAGTACTGAGCACCCAGCACCCTGAGCACTGAGCACCGAGCACCCTGAGCACTGAGCACCCAGCACCCTGAGCACTGAGCACCCAGCACACTGAGTACTGAGCTCCGAGCACCCCGAGCACTGAGCACCCAGCGCCCCGAGCACTGAGCACCCAGCACCCTGAGCACTGAGCACCCAGCACCCTGAGCAATGAGCACCCAGCACACCGAGCACTGCGCACCCAGCACCCTGAGTACTGAGCACCCAGCACCCTGAGCACTGAGCACCCAGCACCCTGAGCACTGAGCACCCAGCACCCTGAGCACTGAGCACCCAGCACCCTGAGTAGTGAGCACCCAACGTACTGAGCACCGAGCACCTCGAGCACTGAGCACCCAGCACCCTGAGTACTCAGCACCCAGCACCCCGAGCACTGAGCACCCAGCACCCTGAGTACTGAGCTCTGAGCACCCCGAGCACTGAGCACCCAGCGCCCCGAGCACTGAGCACCCAGCACCCTGAGTACTGAGCACCCAGCACCCTGAGCACTGATCAACCAGCACCCTGAGCACTGAGCACCCAGCACCCTGAGTACTGAGCACCCAGCACCCTGAGCACTCAGCACCCAGCACCCTGAGGACTGAGCACCCAGCACCCCGAGCACTGAGCACCCAGCACCCTGAGCACTGAGCACCCTGAGTACTGAGCACTGAGCACCCTGAGTACTGAGCACTGAGCACCCTGAGGACTGAGCACCCAGCACCCCGAGCACTGACCACCCAGCACCCTGAGCACTGAGCACCCTGAGTACTGAGCACTGAGCACCCTGAGTACTGAGCACTGAGCACCCTGAGTACTGAGCACCCAGCACCCCGAGTACTGAGCACCCAGCACCCCGAGCACTGAGTACCCAGCACCCTGAGCACTGAGCACCCAGCACCCTGAGCACTGAGCACCCAGCACCCTGAGCACTGAGCACCCAACACCCAGAGCACTGAGCACCCAGCACCCTGAGTACTGAGCACTGTGCACCCAGCACCAAGAGCACTGAGCACCCAGCACCCTGAGTACTGAGCACTGAGCACCCAGCACCCCGAGCACTGAGCACCCAGCACCCTGAGAACTGAGCACCCAGCACCCTGAGCAATGATCACCCTGAGTACTGAGCACCCAGCACCTTGAGCACTGAGCACAGAGCACCCCGAGCACTGAGCACCCAGCACCCGGAGTACTGAGCACCCAGCACCCTGAGTACTAAGCACCGAGCACCCTGAGTACTGAGTACCCAGCACCCTGAGCACTGAACACACAGCACCCTGAGTTCTGAGCACCCCGAGCACTGAGCACCCAGCACCCTGAGTACTGAGCACCGAGCACCCCGAGCACTGAGCACCCAGCACCCCGAGCACTGAGCACCCAGCACCCTGAGAACTGAGCAGCCAGCACCCTGAGTACTGAGCACCCAGCACCCTGAGTACTGAGCACCCAGCACCCTGAGCACTGAGCACCCAGCACCCTGAGCACTGAGCACCCAGAACCCTGAGTACTGAGCACCCAGCACCCCGAGTACTAAGCACCGAGCACCCTGAGCACTGAGCACCCAGCACCCTGAGCACTGAGCACCCAGCACCCTGAGTACTGAGCACCCAGCACCCCGAGCACTGAGCACCCAGCACCGTGAGTACTGAGCACCCAGCACCCTGAGCACTGAGCACCGAGCACCCTGAGCACTGAGCACCCAGCACCCTGAGCACTGAGCACCCAGCACCCTGAGCACTGAGCACCCAGCACCCTGAGCACTGAGCACCCAGCACCCTGAGTACTGAGCACTGAGCACCCAGCACCCCGAGCACTGAGCCCCCAGCACCCTGAGTACTGAGCACTGAGCACCCAGCACCCCAAGCACTGAGCACCCAGCACCCTGAGCACTGAGCACCCAGCACACGAGTACTGAGCACCCAGCACCCTGAGTACTGAGCACCCAGCTCCCTGAGTACTGAGCACCCAGCACCCTGAGGACTGAGCACCGAGCACCCCGAGTACTGAGCACCCAGCAGCCTGATCACTGAGCACCCTTAGTACTGAGCACTGAGCACCCTGAGTACTGAGCACTGAGCACCCTGAGTACTGGGCACCCAGCACCCTGAGAACTGAGCACCCAGCACCCTGAGCAATGATCACCCTGAGTTCTGAGCACCCAGCACCTTGAGCACTGAGCACAGAGCACCCCGAGCACTGAGCACCCAGCACCCGGAGTACTGAGCACCCAGCACCCTGAGTACTAAGCACCGAGCACCCTGAGTACTGAGTACCCAGCACCCTGAGCACTGAACACACAGCACCCTGAGTACTGAGCACCCCGAGCACTGAGCACCCAGCACCCTGAGTACTGAGCACCGAGCACACCGAGCACTGAGCACCCAGCACCCCGAGCACTGAGCACCCAGCACCCTGAGAACTGAGCACCCAGCACCCTGAGTACTGAGCACCCAGCACCCTGAGTACTGAGCACCCAGCACCCTGAGCACTGAGCACCCAGCACCCTGAGCACTGAGCACCCAGAACCCTGACTACTGAGCACCCAGCACCCCGAGTACTAAGCACCGAGCACCCTGAGCACTGAGCACCCAGCACCCTGAGCACTGAGCACCAAGCACCCTGAGTACTGAGCACCCAGCACCCCGAGCACTGAGCACCCAGCACCCTGAGTACTGAGCACCCAGCACCCTGAGCACTGAGCACCGAGCACCCTGAGCACTGAGCACCCAGCACCCTTAGGACTGAGCACCCAGCACCCCGAGCACTGAGCACCCAGCACCCTGAGCACTGAGCACCCTGAGTACTGAGCACTGAGCACCCTGAGTACTGAGCACTGAGCACCCTGAGTACTGATCACCCAGCACCCTGAGTACTGAGCACCCAGCACCCCGAGTACTGAGCAACCAGCACCCTGAGCACTGAGCACCCAGCACCCTGAGCACTGAGCACCCAGCACCCCGAGCACTGCGCACCCAGCACCCTGAGTACTGAGCACCCAGCACCCTGAGCACTGAGCACCGAGCACCCTGATCACTCAGCACCCAGCACCCTGAGGACTGAGCACCCAGCACCCCGAGCACTGAGCACCCAGCACCCTGAGCACTGAGCACCCTGAGTACTGAGCACTGAGCACCCTGAGTACTGAGCACTGAGCACACTGAGTACTGAGCATCCAGCACCCTGAGTACTGAGCACCCAGCACCCCGAGCACTGAGTACCCAGCACCCTGAGCACTGAGCACCCAGTACCCTGAGCACTGAGAACCCAGGACCCTGAGCACTGAGCACCCAGCACCCTGAGCACTGAGCACCCAGCACCCTGAGTACTGAGCACTGTGCACCCAGCACCAAGAGCACTGAGCACCCAGCACCCTGAGTACTGAGCACTGAGCACCCAGCACCCCGAGCACTGAGCACCCAGCACTCTGAGCACTGAGCACCCAGCACCCGAGTACTGATCACCCAGCACCCTGAGTACTGAGCACCCAGCACCCTGAGTACTGAGCACCCAGCACCCCGAGTACTGAGCACCCAGCACCCCGAGTACTGAGCACCCAGCACCCTGAGCACTCAGCACCCTGCACCCCGAGCACTGCGCACCCAGCACCCTGAGTACTGAGCACCCAGCACCCTGAGCACTGAGCACCCAGCACCCTGAGCACTCAGCACCCAGCACCCTGAGCACTGAGCACCCAGCACCCTGAGTAGTGAGCACACAACGTACTGAGCACCGAGCACCCCGAGCACTGAGCACCCAGCACCCTGAGTACTGAGCACCGAGCACCCCGAGCACTGAGCACCCAGCACACTGAGTACTGAGCTCCGAGCACCCCGAGCACTGAGTATCCAGCGCCCCGAGCACTGAGCACCCAGAACCCTGAGCACTGAGCACACAGCACCCTGAGAACTGAGCACCCAGCACCCCGAGCACTGAGCACCCAGCACCCCGAGCACTGAGCACTGAGCACCCTGAGTACTGAGCACCCAGCACCCTGAGCAATGAGCACCCAGCACCCCGAGCACAGAGCACCCAGCACCCCGAGCACTGAGCACCGAGCACCCTGAGCACTGAGCAGCCAGCACCATGAGCACTGAGCACCCAGCACCCTGAGCACTGAGCACCCAGCACCCTGAGTACTGAGCACCCAGCACCCTGAGTACTAAGCAACGAGCACCCTGAGCACTGAGCACCCAGCACCCTGAGTACTGAGCACGCAGAGTACTGAGCACCGAGCACCCCGAGCACTGAGCACCCAGCACCCTGAGTACTGAGCACCTAGCACCCCGAGCACTGAGCACCCAGCACCCTGAGTACTGAGCACTGAGCACCCAGCACCCTGAGTACTGAGCACCCAGAGTACTGAGCACCGAGCACCCAGCACCCTGAGTACTGAGCACCCAGCACCCTGAGCACTGAGCAACCAGCACCCTGAGTACTGAGCACTGAGCACCCCGAGTAATGAGCACCCAGCACCCCGAGCACTGAGCACCCAGCACCCCGAGCACTGACGACCCAGCACCCTGAGCACTGAGCACCCAGCACCCTGAGTACTGAGCACCCAACGTACTGAGCACCGAGCACCCTTTGCACTGAACACACAGCACCCTGAGCACTGAGCACCCAGCACCCTGAGCACTGAGCACCCAGCACTCAGAGTACTGAGCACTGAACACCCAGCACCCCGAGCACTGAGCACCCAGCACCCCGAGCACTGAGCACCCAGCACCCTGAGCACTGAGCACCCAGCACCCTGAGCACTGTGCACCCAGCACCCTGAGTACTGAGCACCCAACGTACTGAGCAACGAGCACCCTGAGCACTGAACACACAGCACCCTGAGCGCTGAGCACCCAGCACCCTGAGTACTGAGCACCCAACGTACTGAGCACCGAGCACCCTGAGCACTGAGCACCCAGCACCCTGAGCACTGAGCACCCAGCACCCTGAGCACTGAGCACCCAGCACCCTGAGTACTGAGCACTGAGCACCCAGCACCCCGAGCACTGAGCACGCAGCACCCTGAGAACTGAGCACCCAGCACCCTGAGCAATGATCACCCTGAGTACTGAGCACCCAGCACCTTGAGCACTGAGCACAGAGCACCCCGAGCACTGAGCACCCAGCACCCGGAGTACTGAGCACCCAGCACCCTGAGTACTAAGCACCGAGCACCCTGAGTACTGAGTACCCAGCACCCTGAGCACTGAACACACAGCACCCTGAGTTCTGAGCACCCCGAGCACTGAGCACCCAGCACCCTGAGTACTGAGCACCGAGCACCCCGAGCACTGAGCACCCAGCACCCCGAGCACTGAGCACCCAGCACCCTGAGAACTGAGCACCCAGCACCCTGAGTACTGAGCACCCAGCACCCTGAGTACTGAGCACCCAGCACCCTGAGCACTGAGCACCCAGCACCCTGAGCACTGAGCACCCAGAACCCTGAGTACTGAGCACCCAGCACCCCGAGTACTAAGCACCGAGCACCCTGAGCACTGAGCACCCAGCACCCTGAGCACTGAGCACCCAGCACCCTGAGTACTGAGCACCCAGCACCCCGAGCACTGAGCACCCAGCACCCTGAGTACTGAGCACCCAGCACCCTGAGCACTGAGCACCGAGCACCCTGAGCACTGAGCACCCAGCACCCTGAGCACTGAGCACCCAGCACCCTGAGCACTGAGCACCCAGCACCCTTAGCACTGAGCACCCAGCACCCTGACTACTGAGCACTGAGCACCCAGCACCCCGAGCACTGAGCCCCCAGCACCCTGAGTACTGAGCACTGAGCACCCAGCACCCCAAGCACTGAGCACCCAGCACCCTGAGCACTGAGCACCCAGCACCCGAGTACTGAGCACCCAGCACCCTGAGTACTGAGCACCCAGCTCCCTGAGTACTGAGCACCCAGCACCCTGAAGACTGAGCACCGAGCACCCCGAGTATTGAGCACCCAGCAGCCTGATCACTGAGCACCCTTAGTACTGAGCACTGAGCACCCTGAGTACTGAGCACTGAGCACCCTGAGTACTGGGCACCCAGCACCCTGAGAACTGAGCACCCAGCACCCTGAGCAATGATCACCCTGAGTTCTGAGCACCCAGCACCTTGAGCACTGAGCACAGAGCACCCCGAGCACTGAGCACCCAGCACCCGGAGTACTGAGCACCCAGCACCCTGAGTACTAAGCACCGAGCACCCTGAGTACTGAGTACCCAGCACCCTGAGCACTGAACTCACAGCACCCTGAGTACTGAGCACCCCGAGCACTGAGCACCCAGCACCCTGAGTACTGAGCACCGAGCACACCGAGAACTGAGCACCCAGCACCCCGAGCACTGAGCACCCAGCACCCTGAGAACTGAGCACCCAGCACCCTGAGTACTGAGCACCCAGCACCCTGAGTACTGAGCACCCAGCACCCTGAGCACTGAGCACCCAGCACCCTGAGCACTGAGCACCCAGCACCCTGAGTAGTGAGCACCCAACGTACTGAGCACCGAGCACCCCGAGCACTGAGCACCCAGCACCCTGAGTACTCAGCACCCAGCACCCCGAGCACTGAGCACCCAGCACCCTGAGTACTGAGCTCCGAGCACCCCGAGCACTGAGCACCCAGCGCCCCGAGCACTGAGCACCCAGCACCCTGAGTACTGAGCACCCAGCACCCTGAGCAATGAGCAACCAGCACCCTGAGCACTGAGCACCCAGCACCCTGAGCACTGAGCACCCAGCACCATGAGCACTGCGCACCCAGCACCCTGAGTACTGAGCACCCAGCACCCTGAGCACTGAGCACCGAGCACCCTGAGCACTCAGCACCCAGCACCCTGAGGACTGAGCACCCAGCACCCCGAGCACTGAGCACCCAGCACCCTGAGCACTGAGCACCCTGAGTACTGAGCACTGAGCACCCTGAGTACTGAGCACTGAGCACCCTGAGTACTGAGCACCCAGCACCCCGAGTACTGAGCACCCAGCACCCCGAGCACTGAGTACCCAGCACCCTGAGCACTGAGCACCCAGCACCCTGAGCACTGAGCACCCAGCACCCTGAGCACTGAGCACCCAACACCCTGAGCACTGAGCACCCAGCACCCTGAGTACTGAGCACTGTGCACCCAGCACCAAGAGCACTGAGCACCCAGCACCCTGAGTACTGAGCACTGAGCACCCAGCACCCCGAGCACTGAGCACCCAGCACCCTGAGAACTGAGCACCCAGCACCCTGAGCAATGATCACCCTGAGTACTGAGCACCCAGCACCTTGAGCACTGAGCACAGAGCACCCCGAGCACTGAGCACCCAGCACCCGGAGTACTGAGCACCCAGCACCCTGAGTACTAAGCACCGAGCACCCTGAGTACTGAGTACCCAGCACCCTGAGCACTGAACACA
This sequence comes from Microtus oregoni, assembly GCF_018167655.1. NCBI lineage: Eukaryota > Metazoa > Chordata > Mammalia > Rodentia > Cricetidae > Microtus > Microtus oregoni. The sequence goes on along the minus strand of NW_024543113.1, from coordinate 141,401 downwards.
CAGCACCCTGAGTTCTGAGCACCCCGAGCACTGAGCACCCAGCACCCTGAGTACTGAGCACCGAGCACCCCGAGCACTGAGCACCCAGCACCCCGAGCACTGAGCACCCAGCACCCTGAGAACTGAGCACCCAGCACCCTGAGTACTGAGCACCCAGCACCCTGAGTACTGAGCACCCAGCACCCTGAGCACTGAGCACCCAGCACCCTGAGCACTGAGCACCCAGAACCCTGAGTACTGAGCACCCAGCACCCCGAGTACTAAGCACCGAGCACCCTGAGCACTGAGCACCCAGCACCCTGAGCACTGAGCACCCAGCACCCTGAGTACTGAGCACCCAGCACCCCGAGCACTGAGCACCCAGCACCCTGAGTACTGAGCACCCAGCACCCTGAGCACTGAGCACCGAGCACCCTGAGCACTGAGCACCCAGCACCCTGAGCACTGAGCACCCAGCACACTGAGCACTGAGCACCCAGCACCCTGAGCACTGAGCACCCAGCACCCTGAGTACTGAGCACTGAGCACCCAGCACCCCGAGCACTGAGTACCCAGCACCCTGAGCACTGAGCACCCAGCACCCTGAGCACTGAGCACCCAGCACCCTGAGCACTGAGCACCCAACACCCTGAGCACTGAGCACCCAGCACCCTGAGTACTGAGCACTGTGCACCCAGCACCAAGAGCACTGAGCACCCAGCACCCTGAGTACTGAGCACTGAGCACCCAGCACCCCGAGCACTGAGCACCCAGCACCCTGAGAACTGAGCACCCAGCACCCTGAGCAATGATCACGCTGAGTACTGAGCACCCAGCACCTTGAGCACTGAGCACAGAGCACCCCGAGCACTGAGCACCCAGCACCCGGAGTACTGAGCACCCAGCTCCCTGAGTACTAAGCACCGAGCACCCTGAGTACTGAGTACCCAGCACCCTGAGCACTGAACACACAGCACCCTGAGTTCTGAGCACCCCGAGCACTGAGCACCCAGCACCCTGAGTACTGAGCACCGAGCACCCCGAGGACTGAGCACCCAGCACCCTAAGTAGTGAGCACCCAACGTACTGAGCACCGAGCACCTCGAGCACTGAGCACCCAGCACCCTGAGTACTCAGCACCCAGCACCCCGAGCACTGAGCACCCAGCACCCTGAGTACTGAGCTCTGAGCACCCCGAGCACTGAGCACCCAGCGCCCCGAGCACTGAGCACCCAGCACCCTGAGTACTGAGCACCCAGCACCCTGAGCACTGAGCAACCAGCACCCTGAGCACTGAGCACCCAGCACCCTGAGTACTGAGCACCCAGCACCCTGAGCACTCAGCACCCAGCACACTGAGGACTGAGCACCCAGCACCCCGAGCACTGAGCACCCAGCACCCTGAGCACTGAGCACCCTGAGTACTGAGCACTGAGCACCCTGAGTACTGAGCACTGAGCACCCTGAGGACTGAGCACCCAGCACCCCGAGCACTGACCACCCAGCACCCTGAGCACTGAGCACCCTGAGTACTGAGCACTGAGCACCCTGAGTACTGAGCACTGAGCACCCTGAGTACTGAGCACCCAGCACCCCGAGTACTGAGCACCCAGCACCCCGAGCACTGAGTACCCAGCACCCTGAGCACTGAGCACCCAGCACCCTGAGCACTGAGCACCCAGCACCCTGAGCACTGAGCACCCAACACCCAGAGCACTGAGCACCCAGCACCCTGTGTACTGAGCACTGTGCACCCAGCACCAAGAGCACTGAGCACCCAGCACCCTGAGTACTGAGCTCTGAGCACCCAGCACCCCGAGCACTGAGCACCCAGCACCCTGAGAACTGAGCACCCAGCACCCTGAGCAATGATCACCCTGAGTACTGAGCACCCAGCACCTTGAGCACTGAGCACAGAGCACCCCGAGCACTGAGCACCCAGCACCCGGAGTACTGAGCACCCAGCACCCTGAGTACTAAGCACCGAGCACCCTGAGTACTGAGTACCCAGCACCCTGAGCACTGAACACACAGCACCCTGAGTTCTGAGCACCCCGAGCACTGAGCACCCAGCACCCTGAGTACTGAGCACCGAGCACCCCGAGCACTGAGCACCCAGCACCCCGAGCACTGAGCACCCAGCACCCTGAGAACTGAGCAGCCAGCACCCTGAGTACTGAGCACCCAGCACCCTGAGTACTGAGCACCCAGCACCCTGAGCACTGAGCACCCAGCACCCTGAGCACTGAGCACCCAGAACCCTGAGTACTGAGCACCCAGCACCCCGAGTACTAAGCACCGAGCACCCTGAGCACTGAGCACCCAGCACCCCGAGCACTGAGCACCCAGCACCCTGAATACTGAGCACCCAGCACCCCGAGCACTGAGCACCCAGCACCGTGAGTACTGAGCACCCAGCACCCTGAGCACTGAGCACCGAGCACCCTGAGCACTGAGCACCCAGCACCCTGAGCACTGAGCACCCAGCACACTGAGCACTGAGCACCCAGCACCCTGAGCACTGAGCACCCAGCACCCTGAGTACTGAGCACTGAGCACCCAGCACCCCGAGCACTGAGCCCCCAGCACCCTGAGTACTGAGCACTGAGCACCCAGCACCCCAAGCACTGAGCACCCAGCACCCTGAGCACTGAGCACCCAGCACACGAGTACTGAGCACCCAGCACCCTGAGTACTGAGCACCCAGCTCCCTGAGTACTGAGCACCCAGCACCCTGAGGACTGAGCACCGAGCACCCCGAGTACTGAGCACCCAGCAGCCTGATCACTGAGCACCCTTAGTACTGAGCACTGAGCACCCTGAGTACTGAGCACTGAGCACCCTGAGTACTGGGCACCCAGCACCCTGAGAACTGAGCACCCAGCACCCTGAGCAATGATCACCCTGAGTTCTGAGCACCCAGCACCTTGAGCACTGAGCACAGAGCACCCCGAGCACTGAGCACCCAGCACCCGGAGTACTGAGCACCCAGCACCCTGAGTACTAAGCACCGAGCACCCTGAGTACTGAGTACCCAGCACCCTGAGCACTGAACACACAGCACCCTGAGTACTGAGCACCCCGAGCACTGAGCACCCAGCACCCTGAGTACTGAGCACCGAGCACACCGAGCACTGAGCACCCAGCACCCCGAGCACTGAGCACCCAGCACCCTGAGAACTGAGCACCCAGCACCCTGAGTACTGAGCACCCAGCACCCTGAGTACTGAGCACCCAGCACCCTGAGCACTGAGCACCCAGCACCCTGAGCACTGAGCACCCAGAACCCTGAGTACTGAGCACCCAGCACCCCGAGTACTAAGCACCGAGCACCCTGAGCACTGAGCACCCAGCACCCTGAGCACTGAGCACCAAGCACCCTGAGTACTGAGCACCCAGCACCCCGAGCACTGAGCACCCAGCACCCTGAGTACTGAGCACCCAGCACCCTGAGCACTGAGCACCGAGCACCCTGAGCACTGAGCACCCAGCACCCTTAGGACTGAGCACCCAGCACCCCGAGCACTGAGCACCCAGCACCCTGAGCAATGAGCACCCTGAGTACTGAGCACTGAGCACCCTGAGTACTGAGCACTGAGCACCCTGAGTACTGATCACCCAGCACCCTGAGTACTGAGCACCCAGCACCCCGAGTACTGAGCAACCAGCACCCTGAGCACTGAGCACCCAGCACCCTGAGCACTGAGCACCCAGCACCCCGAGCACTGCGCACCCAGCACCCTGAGTACTGAGCACCCAGCACCCTGAGCACTGAGCACCGAGCACCCTGAGCACTCAGCACCCAGCACCCTGAGGACTGAGCACCCAGCACCCCGAGCACTGAGCACCCAGCACCCTGAGCACTGAGCACCCTGAGTACTGAGCACTGAGCACCCTGAGTACTGAGCACTGAGCACACTGAGTACTGAGCATCCAGCACCCTGAGTACTGAGCACCCAGCACCCCGAGCACTGAGTACCCAGCACCCTGAGCACTGAGCACCCAGTACCCTGAGCACTGAGAACCCAGCACCCTGAGCACTGAGCACCCAGCACCCTGAGCACTGAGCACCCAGCACCCTGAGTACTGAGCACTGTGCACCCAGCACCAAGAGCACTGAGCACCCAGCACCCTGAGTACTGAGCACTGAGCACCCAGCACCCCGAGCACTGAGCACCCAGCACTCTGAGCACTGAGCACCCAGCACCCGAGTACTGATCACCCAGCACCCTGAGTACTGAGCACCCAGCACCCTGAGTACTGAGCACCCAGCACCCCGAGTACTGAGCACCCAGCACCCCGAGTACTGAGCACCCAGCACCCTGAGCACTCAGCACCCTGCACCCCGAGCACTGCGCACCCAGCACCCTGAGTACTGAGCACCCAGCACCCTGAGCACTGAGCACCCAGCACCCTGAGCACTCAGCACCCAGCACCCTGAGCACTGAGCACCCAGCACCCTGAGTAGTGAGCACACAACGTACTGAGCACCGAGCACCCCGAGCACTGAGCACCCAGCACCCTGAGTACTGAGCACCGAGCACCCCGAGCACTGAGCACCCAGCACACTGAGTACTGAGCTCCGAGCACCCCGAGCACTGAGTATCCAGCGCCCCGAGCACTGAGCACCCAGAACCCTGAGCACTGAGCACACAGCACCCTGAGAACTGAGCACCCAGCACCCCGAGCACTGAGCACCCAGCACCCCGAGCACTGAGCACTGAGCACCCTGAGTACTGAGCACCCAGCACCCTGAGCAATGAGCACCCAGCACCCCGAGCACAGAGCACCCAGCACCCAGAGCACTGAGCACTGAGCACCCTGAGTACTGAGCACCCAGCACCCCGAGCACTGAGCACCGAGCACCCTGAGCACTGAGCAGCCAGCACCATGAGCACTGAGCACCCAGCACCCTGAGCACTGAGCACCCAGCACCCTGAGTACTGAGCACCCAGCACCCTGAGTACTAAGCAACGAGCACCCTGAGCACTGAGCACCCAGCAGCCTGAGTACTGAGCACGCAGAGTACTGAGCACCGAGCACCCCGAGCACTGAGCACCCAGCACCCTGAGTACTGAGCACCTAGCACCCCGAGCACTGAGCACCCAGCACCCTGAGTACTGAGCACTGAGCACCCAACACCCTGAGTACTGAGCACCCAGAGTACTGAGCACCGAGCACCGAGCACCCTGAGTACTGAGCACCCAGCACCCTGAGCACTGAGCAACCAGCACCCTGAGTACTGAGCACTGAGCACCCCGAGTAATGAGCACCCAGCACCCCGAGCACTGAGCACCCAGCACCCCGAGCACTGACCACCCAGCACCCTGAGCACTGAGCACCCAGCACCCTGAGTACTGAGCACCCAACGTACTGAGCACCGAGCACCCTTAGCACTGAACACACAGCACCCTGAGCACTGAGCACCCATCACCCTGAGCACTGAGCACCCAGCACCCAGAGTACTGAGCACTGAACACCCAGCACCCCGAGCACTGAGCACCCAGCACCCCGAGCACTGAGCACCCAGCACCCTGAACACTGAGCACCCAGCACCCTGAGCACTGTGCACCCAGCACCCTGAGTACTGAGCACCCAACGTACTGAGCAACGAGCACCCTGAGCACTGAACACACAGCACCCTGAGCGCTGAGCACCCAGCACCCTGAGTACTGAGCACCCAACGTACTGAGCACCGAGCACCCTGAGCACTGAGCACCCAGCACCCTGAGCACTGAGCACCCAGCACCCTGAGCACTGAGCACCCAGCACCCTGAGTACTGAGCACTGAGCACCCAGCACCCCGAGCACTGAGCACGCAGCACCCTGAGAACTGAGCACCCAGCACCCTGAGCAATGATCACCCTGAGTACTGAGCACCCAGCACCTTGAGCACTGAGCACAGAGCACCCCGAGCACTGAGCACCCAGCACCCGGAGTACTGAGCACCCAGCACCCTGAGTACTAAGCACCGAGCACCCTGAGTACTGAGTACCCAGCACCCTGAGCACTGAACACACAGCACCCTGAGTTCTGAGCACCCCGAGCACTGAGCACCCAGCACCCTGAGTACTGAGCACCGAGCACCCCGAGCACTGAGCACCCAGCACCCCGAGCACTGAGCACCCAGCACCCTGAGAACTGAGCACCCAGCACCCTGAGTACTGAGCACCCAGCACCCTGAGTACTGAGCACCCAGCACCCTGAGCACTGAGCACCCAGCACCCTGAGCACTGAGCACCCAGAACCCTGAGTACTGAGCACCCAGCACCCCGAGTACTAAGCACCGAGCACCCTGAGCACTGAGCACCCAGCACCCTGAGCACTGAGCACCCAGCACCCTGAGTACTGAGCACCCAGCACCCCGAGCACTGAGCACCCAGCACCCTGAGTACTGAGCACCCAGCACCCTGAGCACTGAGCACCGAGCACCCTGAGCACTGAGCACCCAGCACCCTGAGCACTGAGCACCCAGCACCCTGAGCACTGAGCACCCAGCACCCTGAGCACTGAGCACCCAGCACCCTGAGTACTGAGCACTGAGCACCCAGCACCCCGAGCACTGAGCCCCCAGCACCCTGAGTACTGAGCACTGAGCACCCAGCAACCCAAGCACTGAGCACCCAGCACCCTGAGCACTGAGCACCCAGCACCCGAGTACTGAGCACCCAGCACCCTGAGTACTGAGCACCCAGCTCCCTGAGTACTGAGCACCCAGCACCCTGAAGACTGAGCACCGAGCACCCCGAGTACTGAGCACCCAGCAGCCTGATCACTGAGCACCCTTAGTACTGAGCACTGAGCACCCTGAGTACTGAGCACTGAGCACCCTGAGTACTGGGCACCCAGCACCCTGAGAACTGAGCACCCAGCACCCTGAGCAATGATCACCCTGAGTTCTGAGCACCCAGCACCTTGAGCACTGAGCACAGAGCACCCCGAGCACTGAGCACCCAGCACCCGGAGTACTGAGCACCCAGCACCCTGAGTACTAAGCACCGAGCACCCTGAGTACTGAGTACCCAGCACCCTGAGCACTGAACTCACAGCACCCTGAGTACTGAGCACCCCGAGCACTGAGCACCCAGCACCCTGAGTACTGAGCACCGAGCACACCGAGAACTGAGCACCCAGCACCCCGAGCACTGAGAACCCAGCACCCTGAGAACTGAGCACCCAGCACCCTGAGTACTGAGCACCCAGCACCCTGAGTACTGAGCACCCAGCACCCTGAGCACTGAGCACCCAGCACCCTGAGCACTGAGCACCCAGCACCCTGAGTAGTGAGCACCCAACGTACTGAGCACCGAGCACCCCGAGCACTGAGCACCCAGCACCCTGAGTACTCAGCACCCAGCACCCCGAGCACTGAGCACCCAGCACCCTGAGTACTGAGCTCCGAGCTCCCCGAGCACTGAGCACCCAGCGCCCCGAGCACTGAGCACCCAGCACCCTGAGTACTGAGCACCCAGCACCCTGAGCAATGAGCAACCAGCACCCTGAGCACTGAGCACCCAGCACCCTGAGCACTGAGCACCCAGCACCATGAGCACTGCGCACCCAGCACCCTGAGTACTGAGCACCCAGCACCCTGAGCACTGAGCACCGAGCACCCTGAGCACTCAGCACCCAGCACCCTGAGGACTGAGCACCCAGCACCCCGAGCACTGAGCACCCAGCACCCTGAGCACTGAGCACCCTGAGTACTGAGCACTGAGCACCCTGAGTACTGAGCACTGAGCACCCTGAGTACTGAGCACCCAGCACCCCGAGTACTGAGCACCCAGCACCCCGAGCACTGAGTACCCAGCAATCTGAGCACTGAGCACCCAGCACCCTGAGCACTGAGCACCCAGCACCCTGAGCACTGAGCACCCAACACCCTGAGCACTGAGCACCCAGCACCCTGAGTACTGAGCACTGTGCACCCAGCACCAAGAGCACTGAGCACCCAGCACCCTGAGTACTGAGCACTGAGCACCCAGCACCCCGAGCACTGAGCACCCAGCACCCTGAGAACTGAGCACCCAGCACCCTGAGCAATGATCACCCTGAGTACTGAGCACCCAGCACCCTGAACACTGAGCACCCAGCACCCTGAGCACTGTGCACCCAGCACCCTGAGTACTGAGCACCCAACGTACTGAGCAACGAGCACCCTGAGCACTGAACACACAGCACCCTGAGCGCTGAGCACCCAGCACCCTGAGTACTGAGCACCCAACGTACTGAGCACCGAGCACCCTGAGCACTGAGCACCCAGCACCCTGAGCACTGAGCACCCAGCACCCTGAGCACTGAGCACCCAGCACCCTGAGTACTGAGCACTGAGCACCCAGCACCCCGAGCACTGAGCACGCAGCACCCTGAGAACTGAGCACCCAGCACCCTGAGCAATGATCACCCTGAGTACTGAGCACCCAGCACCTTGAGCACTGAGCACAGAGCACCCCGAGCACTGAGCACCCAGCACCCGGAGTACTGAGCACCCAGCACCCTGAGTACTAAGCACCGAGCACCCTGAGTACTGAGTACCCAGCACCCTGAGCACTGAACACACAGCACCCTGAGTTCTGAGCACCCCGAGCACTGAGCACCCAGCACCCTGAGTACTGAGCACCGAGCACCCCGAGCACTGAGCACCCAGCACCCCGAGCACTGAGCACCCAGCACCCTGAGAACTGAGCACCCAGCACCCTGAGAACTGAGCACCCAGCACCCTGAGTACTGAGCACCCAGCACCCTGAGCACTGAGCACCCAGCACCCTGAGCACTGAGCACCCAGAACCCTGAGTACTGAGCACCCAGCACCCCGAGTACTAAGCACCGAGCACCCTGAGCACTGAGCACCCAGCACCCTGAGCACTGAGCACCCAGCACCCTGAGTACTGAGCACCCAGCACCCCGAGCACTGAGCACCCAGCACCCTGAGTACTGAGCACCCAGCACCCTGAGCACTGAGCACCGAGCACCCTGAGCACTGAGCACCCAGCACCCTGAGCACTGAGCACCCAGCACCCTGAGCACTGAGCACCCAGCACCCTGAGCACTGAGCACCCAGCACCCTGAGTACTGAGCACTGAGCACCCAGCACCCCAAGCACTGAGCCCCCAGCACCCTGAGTACTGAGCACTGAGCACCCAGCACCCCAAGCACTGAGCACCCAGCACCCTGAGCACTGAGCACCCAGCACCCGAGTACTGAGCACCCAGCACCCTGAGTACTGAGCACCCAGCTCCCTGAGTACTGAGCACCCAGCACCCTGAAGACTGAGCACCGAGCACCCCGAGTACTGAGCACCCAGCAGCCTGATCACTGAGCACCCTTAGTACTGAGCACTGAGCACCCTGAGTACTGAGCACTGAGCACCCTGAGTACTGGGCACCCAGCACCCTGAGAACTGAGCACCCAGCACCCTGAGCAATGATCACCCTGAGTTCTGAGCACCCAGCACCTTGAGCACTGAGCACAGAGCACCCCGAGCACTGAGCACCCAGCACCCGGAGTACTGAGCACCCAGCACCCTGAGTACTAAGCACCGAGCACCCTGAGTACTGAGTACCCAGCACCCTGAGCACTGAACTCACAGCACCCTGAGTACTGAGCACCCCGAGCACTGAGCACCCAGCACCCTGAGTACTGAGCACCGAGCACACCGAGAACTGAGCACCCAGCACCCCGAGCACTGAGAACCCAGCACCCTGAGAACTGAGCACCCAGCACCCTGAGTACTGAGCACCCAGCACCCTGAGTACTGAGCACCCAGCACCCTGAGCACTGAGCACCCAGCACCCTGAGCACTGAGCACCCAGCACCCTGAGTAGTGAGCACCCAACGTACTGAGCACCGAGCACCCCGAGCACTGAGCACCCATCACCCTGAGTACTCAGCACCCAGCACCCCGAGCACTGAGCACCCAGCACCCTGAGTACTGAGCTCCGAGCTCCCCGAGCACTGAGCACCCAGCGCCCCGAGCACTGAGCACCCAGCACCCTGAGTACTGAGCACCCAGCACCCTGAGCAATGAGCAACCAGCACCCTGAGCACTGAGCACCCAGCACCCTGAGCACTGAGCACCCAGCACCATGAGCACTGCGCACCCAGCACCCTGAGTACTGAGCACCCAGCACCCTGAGCACTGAGCACCGAGCACCCTGAGCACTCAGCACCCAGCACCCTGAGGACTGAGCACCCAGCACCCCGAGCACTGAGCACCCAGCACCCTGAGCACTGAGCACCCTGAGTACTGAGCACTGAGCACCCTGAGTACTGAGCACTGAGCACCCTGAGTACTGAGCACCCAGCACCCCGAGTACTGAGCACCCAGCACCCCGAGCACTGAGTACCCAGCAATCTGAGCACTGAGCACCCAGCACCCTGAGCACTGAGCACCCAGCACCCTGAGCACTGAGCACCCAACACCCTGAGCACTGAGCACCCAGCACCCTGAGTACTGAGCACTGTGCACCCAGCACCAAGAGCACTGAGCACCCAGCACCCTGAGTACTGAGCACTGAGCACCCAGCACCCCGAGCACTGAGCACCCAGCACCCTGAGAACTGAGCACCCAGCACCCTGAGCAATGATCACCCTGAGTACTGAGCACCCAGCACCTTGAGCACTGAGCACAGAGCACCCCGAGCACTGAGCACCCAGCACCCGGAGTACTGAGCACCCAGCACCCTGAGTACTAAGCACCGAGCACCCTGAGTACTGAGTACCCAGCACCCTGAGCACTGAACACACAGCACCCTGAGTTCTGAGCACCCCGAGCACTGAGCACCCAGCACCCTGAGTACTGAGCACCGAGCACCCCGAGCACTGAGCACCCAGCACCCCGAGCACTGAGCACCCAGCACCCTGAGAACTGAGCACCCAGCACCCTGAGTACTGAGCACCCAGCACCCTGAGTACTGAGCACCCAGCACCCTGAGCACTGAGCACCCAGCACCCTGAGCACTGAGCACCCAGAACCCTGAGTACTGAGCACCCAGCACCCCGAGTACTAAGCACCGAGCACCCTGAGCACTGAGCACCCAGCACCCTGAGCACTGAGCACCCAGCACCCTGAGTACTGAGCACCCAGCACCCCGAGCACTGAGCACCCAGCACCCTGAGTACTGAGCACCCAGCACCCTGAGCACTGAGCACCGAGCACCCTGAGCACTGAGCACCCAGCACCCTGAGCACTGACCACCCAGCACACTGAGCACTGAGCACCCAGCACCCTGAGCACTGAGCCCCCAGCACCCTGAGTACTGAGCACTGAGCACCCAGCACCCCAAGCACTGAGCACCCAGCACCCTGAGCACTGAGCACCCAGCACACGAGTACTGAGCACCCAGCACCCTGAGTACTGAGCACCCATCTCCCTGAGTACTGAGCACCCAGCACCCTGAGGACTGAGCACCGAGCACCCCGAGTACTGAGCACCCAGCAGCCTGATCACTGAGCACCCTTAGTACTGAGCACTGAGCACCCTGAGTACTGAGCACTGAGCACCCTGAGTACTGGGCACCCAGCACCCTGAGAACTGAGCACCCAGCACCCTGAGCAATGATCACCCTGAGTTCTGAGCACCCAGCACCTTGAGCACTGAGCACAGAGCACCCCCAGCACTGAGCACCCAGCACCCGGAGTACTGAGCACCCAGCACCCTGAGTACTAAGCACCGAGCACCCTGAGTACTGAGTACCCAGCACCCTGAGCACTGAACACACAGCACCCTGAGTACTGAGCACCCCGAGCACTGAGCACCCAGCACCCTGAGTACTGAGCACCGAGCACACCGAGCACTGAGCACCCAGCACCCCGAGCACTGAGCACCCAGCACCCTGAGAACTGAGAACCCAGCACCCTGAGTACTGAGCACCCAGCACCCTGAGTACTGGGCACCCAGCACCCTGAGCACTGAGCACCCAGCACCCTGAGCACTGAGCACCCAGAACCCTGAGTACTGAGCACCCAGCACCCCGAGTACTAAGCACCGAGCACCCTGAGCACTGAGCACCCAGCACCCTGAGCACTGAGCACCCAGCACCCTGAGTACTGAGCACCCAGCACCCCGAGCACTGAGCACCCAGCACCCTGAGTACTGAGCACCCAGCACCCTGAGCACTGAGCACCGAGCACCCTGAGCACTGAGCACCCAGCACCCTTAGGACTGAGCACCCAGCACCCCGAGCACTGAGCACCCAGCACCCTGAGCACTGAGCACCCTGAGTACTGAGCACTGAGCACCCTGAGTACTGAGCACTGAGCACCCTGAGTACTGAGCACCCAGCACCCTGAGTACTGAGCACCCAGCACCCCGAGCACTGAGTACCCAGCACCCTGAGCACTGAGCACCCAGCACCCTGAGTACTGAGCACTGTGCACCCAGCACCCCGAGCACTGAGCACCCAGCACCCTGAGTACTGAGCACTGAGCACCCAGCACCCCGAGCATTGAGCACCCAGCACCCGAGTACTGATCACCCAGCACCCTGAGTACTGAGCACCCAGCACCCTGAGTACTGAGCACCCAGCACCCCGAGTACTGAGCAACCAGCACACTGAGCACTGAGCACCCAGCACCCTGAGCACTGAGCACCCAGCACCCCGAGCACTGCGCACCCAGCACCCTGAGTACTGAGCACCCAGCACCCTGAGCACTGAGCACCGAGCACCCTGAGCACTCAGCACCCAGCACCCTGAGGACTGAGCACCCAGCACCCCGAGCACTGAGCACCCAGCACCCTGAGCACTGAGCACCCTGAGTACTGAGCACTGAGCACACTGAGTACTGAGCATCCAGCACCCTGAGTACTGAGCACCCAGCACCCCGAGCACTGAGTACCCAGCACCCTGAGCACTGAGCACCCAGTACCCTGAGCACTGAGAACACAGCACCCTGAGCACTGAGCACCCAGCACCCTGAGCACTGAGCACCCAGCACCCTGAGTACTGAGCACTGTGCACCCAGCACCAAGAGCACTGAGCACCCAGCACCCTGAGTACTGAGCACTGAGCACCCAGCACCCCGAGCACTGAGCACCCAGCACTCTGAGCACTGAGCAACCAGCACCCGAGTACTGATCACCCAGCACCCTGAGTACTGAGCACCCAGCACCCTGAGTACTGAGCACCCAGCACCCCGAGTACTGAGCACCCAGCACCCTGAGCACTGAGCACCCAGCACACTGAGCACTCAGCACCCTGCACCCCGAGCACTGCGCACCCAGCACCCTGAGTACTGAGCACCCAGCACCCTGAGCACTGAGCACCCAGCACCCTGAGCACGCAGCACCCAGCACCCTGAGCACTGAGCACCCAGCACCCTGAGTAGTGAGCACACAACGTACTGAGCACCGAGCACCCCGAGCACTGAGCACCCAGCACCCTGAGTACTGAGCACCGAGCACCCCGAGCACTGAGCACCCAGCACCCTGAGTACTGAGCACCGAGCACCCCGAGCACTGAGCACCCAGCACACTGAGTACTGAGCTCCGAGCACCCCGAGCACTGAGTACCCAGCGCCCCGAGCACTGAGCACCCAGAACCCTGAGCACTGAGCACACAGCACCCTGAGAACTGAGCACCCAGCACCCCGAGCACTGAGCACCCAGCACCCCGAGCACTGAGCACTGAGCACCCTGAGGACTGAGCACCCAGCACCCTGAGCAATGAGCACCCAGCACCCCGAGCACAGAGCACCCAGCACCCAGAGCACTGAGCACTGAGCACCCTGAGTACTGAGCACCCAGCACCCCGAGCACTGAGCACCGAGCACCCTGAGCACTGAGCAGCCAGCACCCTGAGCACTGAGCACCCAGCACCCTGAGCACTGAGCAACCAGCACCCTGAGTACTGAGCACCCAGCATCCTGAGTACTAAGCAACGAGCACCCTGAGCACTGAGCACCCAGCACCCTGAGTACTGAGCACCCAGAGTACTGAGCACCGAGCACCCCGAGCACTGAGCACCCAGCACCCTGAGTACTGAGCACCTAGCACCCCGAGCACTGAGCACCCAGCACCCTGAGTACTGAGCACTGAGCACCCAGCACCCTGAGTACTGAGCACCCAGAGTACTGAGCACCGAGCACCCAGCACCCTGAGTACTGAGCACCCAGCACCCTGAGCACTGAGCACCCAACACCCTGAGTACTGAGCACTGAGCACACCGAGTACTGAGCACCCAGCACCCCGAGCACTGAGCACCCAGCACCCCGAGCACTGACAACCCAGCACCCTGAGCACTGAGCACCCAGCACCCTGAGTACTGAGCACCCAACGTACTGAGCACCGAGCACCCTTAGCACTGAACACACAGCACCCTGAGCACTGAGCACCCAGCACCCCGAGCACTGAGCACCCAGCACCCTGAGCACTGAGCACCCAGCACCCTGAGCACTGAGCACCCAGCACCCTGAGTACTGAGCACCCAACGTACTGAGCAACGAGCACCCTGAGCACTGAACACACAGCACCCTGAGCGCTGAGCACCCAGCACCCTGAGTACTGAGTACCCAACGTACTGAGCACCGAGCACGCTGAGCACTGAGCACCCAGCACCCTGAGCACTGAGCACCCAGCACCCTGAGCACTGAGCACCCAGCACAATGAGTACTGAGCACTGAGCACCCAGCACCCCGAGCACTGAGCACGCAGCACCCTGAGTACTAAGCACCCAGCACCCTGAGTACTGAGCACCCAGCACCCTGAGTACTGAGCACCCAGCGTACTGAGCTCCGAGCACCCCGAGCACTGAGCACCCAGCACCCTGAGTACTGAGCACCCAGCACCCCGAGCACTGAGCACCCAGCACCGTGAGTACTGAGCACCGAGCACCCCGAGTACTGAGCACCCAGCACCCTGAGTACTGAGCACCCAGCGTACTGAGCACCGAGCACCCAGCACCCTGAGTACTGAGCACCCAGCAACCTGAGCACTGAGCACCGAGCACCCTGAGCACTGAGCACCCAGCACCCTTAGGACTGAGCACCCAGCACCCCGAGCACTGAGCAGCCAGCACCCTGAGCACTGAGCACCCTGATTACTGAGCACTGAGCACCCTGAGTACTGAGCACTGAGCACCCTGAGTACTGAGCACCCAGCACCCTGAGTACTGAGCACCCAGCACCCCGAGCACTGAGTACCCAGCACCCTGAGCACTGAGCACCCAGCACCCTGAGTACTGAGCACTGTGCACCCAGCACCCCGAGCACTGAGCACCCAGCACCCTGAGTACTGAGCACTGAGCACCCAGCACCCCGAGCATTGAGCACCCAGCACCCGAGTACTGATCACCCAGCACCCTGAGTACTGAGCACGCAGCACCCTGAGTACTGAGCACCCAGCACCCCGAGTACTGAGCAACCAGCACCCCGAGCACTGCGCACCCAGCACCCTGAGTACTGAGCACCCAGCACCCTGAGCACTGAGCACCGAGCACCCTGAGCACTCAGCACCCAGCACCCTGAGGACTGAGCACCCAGCACCCCGAGCACTGAGCACCCAGCACCCTGAGCACTGAGCACCCTGAGTACTGAGCACTGAGCACCCTGAGTACTGAGCACCCAGCACCCTGAGTACTGAGCACCCAGCACCCCGAGCACTGAGTACCCAGCACCCTGAGCACTGAGCACCCAGTACCCTGAGCACTGAGAACCCATCACCCAGAGCACTGAGCACCCAGCACCCTGAGCACTGAGCACCCAGCACCCTGAGTACTGAGCACTGTGCACCCAGCACCAAGAGCACTGAGCACCCAGCACCCTGAGTACTGAGCACTGAGCACCCAGCACCCCGAGCACTGAGCACCCAGCACTCTGAGCACTGAGCACCCAGCACCCGAGTACTGATCACCCAGCACCCTGAGTACTGAGCACCCAGCACCCTGAGTACTGAGCACCCAGCACACCGAGTACTGAGCACCCAGCACCCTGAGCACTGAGCACCCAGCACCCTGAGCACTCAGCACCCAGCACCCCGAGCACTGCGCACCCAGCACCCTGAGTACTGAGCACCCAGCACCCTGAGCACTGAGCACCCAGCACCCTGAGCACTCAGCACCCAGCACCCTGAGCACTGAGCACCCAGCACCCTGAGTAGTGGGCACACAACGTACTGAGCACCGAGCACCCCGAGCACTGAGCACCCAGCACCCTGAGTACTGAGCACCGAGCACCCCGAGCACTGAGCACCCAGCACACTGAGTACTGAGCTCCGAGCACCCCGAGCACTGAGTACCCAGCGCCCCGAGCACTGAGCACCCAGAACCCTGAGCACTGAGCACACAGCACCCTGAGAACTGAGCAACCAGCACCCCGAGCACTGAGCACCCAGCACCCCGAGCATTGAGCACTGAGCACCCTGAGTACTGAGCACCCAGCACCCTGAGCAATGAGCACCCAGCACCCCGAGCACAGAGCACCCAGCACCCAGAGCACTGAGCACTGAGCACCCTGAGTACTGAGCACCCAGCACCCCGAGCACTGAGCACTGAGCACCCTGAGCACTGAGCAGCCAGCACCCTGAGTACTAAGCACCCAGCACCCAGAGTACTGAGCACCCAGCACCCTGAGTACTGAGCACACAGCACCCTGAGTACTGAGCACCCAGCACCCTGAGTACTGAGCACCCAGCGTACTGAGCACCGAGCACCCTGAGTACTGAGCACCCAGCGTACTGAGCACCGAGCACCCCGAGCACTGAGCACCCAGCACCCTGAGTACTGAGCACCCAGCACCCTGAGCACTGAGCACCCAGCACCCTGAGTACTGAGCACCCAGCACCCTGAGTACTGAGCACACAGCACCCTGAGTACTGAGCACCCAGCACCCTCAGTACTGAGCACCCAGCGTACTGAGCACCCAGCACCCTGAGTACAGAGCACACAGCACCCTGAGTACTGAGCACACAGCACCCTGAGTACTGAGCACCCAGCGTACTGAGCACCCAGCACCCTGAGTACTGAGCACCCAGCGTACTGAGCACCGAGCACCCCGAGCACTGAGCACCCAGCACCCTGAGCACTGAGCACCCAGCACCCTGAGTACTGAGCACCGAGCACCCTGAGTACTGAGCACCCAGCACCCTGAGTACTGAGCACCCAGCAACCTGAGTACTGAGCACCCAGCGTACTGAGCACCGAGCACCCAGCACCCTGAGTACTGAGCACCCAGCACCCTGAGCACTGGGCACCCAGCAACCTGAGTACTGAGCACTGAGCACCCCGAGTACTGAGCACCGAAAACCCTGAGTACTGAGCGCCCAGCACCCTGAGCACTGAGCAACCAGCACCCTGAGCACTGAGCACCCAGCACCATGAGCACTGAGCACCCAGCACCTTGAGTACTGAGCACCGAGCCCCCCGAACACTGAGCACCCAGCACCCTGAGCACCCAGCACCCTGAGTACTGAGCACCCAGAACCCTGAGTACTGAGCACTGGGCACACAGCACCCGGAGTACTGAGCACCCAGCACCCTGAGTACTAAGCACCGAGCACCCTGAGTACTGAGCACCCAGCACCCTGAGCACTGAGCACCCAGCACCCTGAGCAATGAGCACCCAGCACCCTGAGTACTGAGCACTGAGCACCCAGCACCCCGAGCACTGAGCCCCCACCACCCTGAGTACTGAGCACTGAGCACCCAGCACCCCAAGCACTGAGCACCCAGCACCCTGAGCACTGAGCACCCAGCACCCGAGTACTGAGCACCCAGCACCCTGAGTACTGAGCACCCAGCTCCCTGAGTACTGAGCACCCAGCACCCCGAGAACTGAGCACCCAGCACACTGAGTACTGAGCACCCAGCACCCTGAGCACTGAGCACCCAGCACCCTGAGCACTGAGCACCCAGCACCCTGAGTACTGAGCACCCAGCACCCTGAGTACTAAGCAACGAGCACCCTGAGCACTGAGCACCCAGCACACTGAGCACTGAGCACCCAGCACCCTGAGTACTGAGCACCCAGCACCCCGAGCACTGAGCACCCAGCACCCTGAACACTGAGCACCCAGCACCCTGAGGACTGAGCACCCAGCACCCCGAGCACTGAGCACCCAGCACCCTGAGCACTGAGCACCCTGAGTACTGAGCACTGAGCACCCTGAGTACTGAGCACTGAGCACCCTGAGTACTGAGCACCCAGCACCCTGAGTACTGAGCACCCAGCACCCGAGCACTGAGTACCCATCACCCTGAGCACTGAGCACTGAGCACCCAGCACCCTGAGCACTGAGCACCCAGCACCCTGAGTACTGAGCACTGTGCACCCAGCACCAAGAGCACTGAGCACCCAGCACCCTGAGTACTGAGCACTGAGCACCCAGCACCCCGAGCACTGAGCACCCAGCACTCTGAGCACTGAGCACCCAGCACCCGAGTACTGATCACCCAGCACCCTGAGTACTGAGCACCCAGCACCCTGAGTACTGAGCACCCAGCACCCCGAGTACTGAGCACCCAGCACCCTGAGCACTGAGCACCCAGCACCCTGAGCACTCAGCACCCAGCACCCCGAGCACTGCGCACCCAGCACCCTGAGTACTGAGCACCCAGCACCCTGAGCACTGAGCACCCAGCACCCTGAGCACTCAGCACCCAGCACCCTGAGCACTGAGCACCCAGCACCCTGAGTAGTGAGCACACAACGTACTGAGCACCGAGCACCCCGAGCACTGAGCACCCAGCACCCTGAGTACTGAGCACCGAGCACCCCGAGCACTGAGCACCCAGCACACTGAGTACTGAGCTCCGAGCACCCCAAGCACTGAGTACCCAGCGCGCCGAGCACTGAGCACCCAGAACCCTGAGCACTGAGCACCCAGCACCCTGAGAACTGAGCACCCAGCACCCCGAGCACTGAGCACCCAGCACCCCGAGCACTGAGCACTGAGCACCCTGAGTACTGAGCACCCAGCACCCTGAGCAATGAGCACCCAGCACCCCGAGCACAGAGCACCCAGCAAACAGAGCACTGAGCACTGAGCACCCTGAGTACTGAGCACCCAGCACCCCGAGCACTGAGCACCGAGCACCCTGAGCACTGAGCAGCCAGCACCCTGAGTACTAAGCACCCAGCACCCTGAGTACTGTGCACCCAGCACCCTGAGTACTGAGCACACAGCACCCTGAGTACTGAGCACCCAGCACCCTGAGTACTGAGCACCCAGCGTACTGAGCACCGAGCACCCCGAGCACTGAGCACCCAGCACCCTGAGTACTCAGCACCCAGCACCCCGAGCACTGAGCACCCAGCACCCTGAGTACTGAGCTCCGAGCACCCCGAGCACTGAGCACCCAGCGCCCCGAGCACTGAGCACCCAGCACCCTGAGCACTGAGCACCCAGCACCCTGAGCACTGAGCACCCAGCACCCCGAGCACTGAGCACCCAGCACCCCGAGCACTGAGCACCTAGCACCCTGAGTAATGAGCACCCAGCACCCTGAGTACTGAGCACCCAGCACCCTGAGCACTGAGCACACAGCACCCTGAGTACTGAGCACCCAACACCCCAAGCACTGAGCACCCTGAGTACTGAGCACCCAGCACCCCAAGCACTGAGCACCCTGAGTTCTGAGCACCCAACACCCTGAGTACTGCGCACCCAGCACCCCAAGCACTGAGCACCCTGAGTACTGAGCACCCAGTACCCTGAGCACTGAACACACAGCACCCTGAGTACTGAGCACCCCGAGCACTGAGCACCCAGCATACTGAGTACTGAGCACCCAGCACCCTGAGTACTGAGCACCCAGCACCCTGAGCACTGAGCACCCAGCACCCTGAGTACTGAGCATCAAGCACCCCGAGCACTGTGCACCCAGCACCCTGAGTACTGAGCACTGAGCACCCAGCACCCCGAGCACTGAGCACCCAGCACACTGTGTACTGAGCACTGAGTACATAGCACCCCGAGCACTGAGCACCCAGCATCCTGAGCACTGAGCACCCTGAGTACTGAGCACCCAGCACCCTGAGCAATGAGCACCCAGCAACCCGAGCACTGAGCACCCAGCACCCAGAGCACTGAGCACTGAGCACCCTGAGTACTGAGCACCCAGCACCCCGAGCACTGAGCACCGAGCACCCTGAGCACTGAGCACCCAGTACCCTGAGTACTGAGCACCCCGAGTACTGAGCACCCAGCACCCCGAGCACTGAGCACCCAGCACCCTGAGTACTGAGAACAGATCACCCTGAGTACTGAGCACCCAGCACCCTGAGTACTGAACCCACAGCACCCTGAGTACTGAGCACCCAGCACCCCGAGCACTGAGCACCCAGCACCCCGAGAATGAGCACCCAACACCCTGAGTACTGAGAACCGAGCACCCTGAGTACTGAGCACCCAGCACCCTGAGTACTGAGCCCCCAGCACCCTGAGTACTGAGCACCCAGCACCCTGAGCACTGAGCACCCAGCACCCTGAGTACTGAGCACCCAGCACGCTGATTACTTAGCACCCAGCACCTGAGCACTGAGCACCCACCACCCTGAGTACTGAGCACTGAGCACCCAGCACCCCGAGCACTGAGCACCCAGCACCCTGTGTACTGAGCACTGAGCACCCTGAGTACTAAGCACCCAGCACCCTGAGTACTGAGCACCCAGGACCCTGAGCACTGAGCACCGAGCACCCCGAGCACTGAGCACCCAGCACCCTGAGCACTCAGCACCCATCACTCCGATCACTGAGCACCCACCACGCTGAGTACTGAGCACCCAGCACCCTGAGCACTGAGCACCCAGCACCCAGAGCACTGAGCACCCAGCACCCTGAGCACTGAGCACCCAGCACCCTGAGTACTGAGCACCCAGCACCCTGAGTACTGAGCACCCAGACCCCGAGCACTGAGCACCCAGCACCCCTTGCACTGTGCACCCAGCACCCTGAGTACTGAGAACCCAGCACCCTGAGTACTGAGCACCCAGCACCCTGTGCACTGAGCAAACAGCAGCCCGAGCACTGAGCACCCAGCATCCTGAGCACTGAGTACTGTGCACCCAGCACGCTGAGTACTTAGCACCCAGCACCCTGAGCACTGAGCACCCACCACCCTGAGTACTGAGCACTGAGCACCCAGCACCCCGAGCACTGAGCACCCAGCACCCCGAGAATGAGCACCCAGCACCCTGAGTACTGAGAACCGAGCACCCTGAGTACTGAGCACCCAGCACGCTGAGTACTGAGCACTGAGCACCCTGAGTACTGAGCACCTAGCACCCTGAGTCCTGAGCACCCAGCACCCTGAGCACTGAGCAGCCAGCACCCTCAGCACTGAGCACCCAGCACCCCGAGCACTGAGCACCCAGCACAGTGAGCACTGAGCACCCAGCACCCTGAGTACTGAGCACCCAGCACCCCGAGTACTGAGCACCGAGCACCCCGAGCACTGAGCACCCAGCACCCTGAGTACTGAGCACCCAGCACCCTGAGTACTGAGCACCCCGTGTACTGAGCACCCAGCACCCCGAGCACTGAGCACCCAGCACCCTGAGTCCTGAGAACAGATCACCCTGAGTACTGAGCACCCAGCACCCTGAGTACTGAGCCCCCAGCACCCTGAGTACTGAGCACCCAGCACCCAGAGCACTGAGCACCCAGCACCCCGAGAATGAGCACCCAGCAACCTGAGTACTGAGAACCGAGCACCCTGAGTACTGAGCACCCAGCACCCTGAGTACTGAGCCTCCAGCACCCTGAGTACTGAGCACCCAGCACCCCGAGCACTGAGCACCCAGCACCCTGAGAATGAGCACCCAGCACGCTGAGTACTGAGCACCCAGCACCCCGAGCACGGAGCACCCAGGACCCCGAGCACTGAGTACTGAGCACCCAGCACCCTGAGTACTGAGCACCGAGCTCCCCGAGCACTGAGCACCCAGCACCCTGAGCACTGAGCACCCAGCACCCTGAGCACTGAGCATCCAGCACCCTGAGTACTGAGCACCCAGCACGCTGAGTACTGAGCACCCAGCACCCTGAGCACTGAGCACCCAGCACCCTGAGTACTGAGCACTGAGCACTCAGCACCCCGAGCACTGAGCACCCAGCACCCTGTGTATTGAGCACTGAGCACCCTGAGTACTGATCACCCAGCACCCTGAGTACTGAGCACCCAGCACCCTGAGTACTGAGCACCCAGCACCCCGAGTACTGAGCACCCAGCACCCTGAGCACTGAGCACCCAGCACCCTGAGCACTGAGCACCCAGCACCCCGAGCACTGCGCACCCAGCACCCTGAGTACTGAGCACCCAGCACCCTGAGCACTGAGCACCCAGCACCCTGAGCACTGAGCACCCAACACCCTGAGCACTGAGAACCCAGCACCCTGAGTAGTGAGCACCCAACGTACTGAGCACCGAGCACCCCGAGCACTGAGCACCCAGCACCCTGAGTACTGAGCACCTAGCACCCCGAGCACTGAGCACCCAGCACACTGAGTACTGAGCTCTGAGCACCCCGAGCACTGAGTACCCAGCGCCCCGAGCACTGAGCACCCAGAACCCTGAGCACTGAGCACCCAGCACCCTGAGCACTGAGCACCCAGCACCCCGAGCACTGAGCACCCAGCACCCCGAGCACTGAGCACTGAGCACCCTGAGTACTGAGCACCCAGCACCCTGAGCAATGAGCACCCAGCACCCCGAGCACAGAGCACCCAGCACCCAGAGCACTGAGCACTGAGTACCCTGAGTACTGAGCACCCAGCACCCCGAGCACTGAGCACCGAGCACCCTGAGCACTGAGCAGCCAGCACCCTGAGTACTAAGCACCCAGCACCCTGAGTACTGAGCACCCAGCACCCTGAGTACTGAGCACACAGCACCCTGAGTACTGAGCACCCAGCACCCTGAGTACTGAGCACCCAGCGTACTGAGCACCGAGCACCCTGAGTACTGAGCACCCAGCGTACTGAGCACCGAGCACCCCGAGCACTGAGCACCCAGCACCCTGAGTACTGAGCACCCAGCACCCTGAGCACTGAGCACCCAGCACCCTGAGTACTGAGCACCCAGCACCCTGAGTACTGAGCACACAGCACCCTGAGTACTGAGCACCCAGCAACCTCAGTAAAGAGCACCCAGCGTACTGAGCACCCAGCACCCTGAGTACTGAGCACCCAGCACCCTGAGCAATGATCACACTGAGTACTGAGCACCCAGCACCTTGAGAACTGAGCACCGAGCACCCCGAGCACTGAGCACCCAGCACCCGGAGTACTGAGCACCCAGCACCCTGAGTACTAAGCACCGAGCACCCTGAGTACTGAGCACCCAGCACCCTGAGCACTGAACACACAGCACCCTGAGTACTGAGCACCACGAGCACTGAGCACCCAGCACCCTGAGTACTGAGCACCGAGCACCCCGAGCACTGAGCACCCAGCACCCCGATCACTGAGCCCCCAGCACCCTGAGTACTGAGCACCCAGCACCCTGAGCACTGAGCACCCAGCACCCTGAGTACTGAGCACCCAGCACGCTGATTACTTAGCACCCAGCACCTGAGCACTGAGCACCCACCACCCTGAGTACTGAGCACTGAGCACCCAGCACCCCGAGCACTGAGCACCCAGCACCCTGTGTACTGAGCACTGAGCACCCTGAGTACTAAGCACCCAGCACCCTGAGTACTGAGCACCCAGGACCCTGAGCACTGAGCACCGAGCACCCCGAGCACTGAGCACCCAGCACCCTGAGCACTCAGCACCCATCACTCCGATCACTGAGCACCCACCACGCTGAGTACTGAGCACCCAGCACCCTGAGCACTGAGCACCCAGCACCCAGAGCACTGAGCACCCAGCACCCTGAGCACTGAGCACCCAGCACCCTGAGTACTGAGCACCCAGCACCCTGAGTACTGAGCACCCAGACCCCGAGCACTGAGCACCCAGCACCCCTAGCACTGTGCACCCAGCACCCTGAGTACTGAGAACCCAGCACCCTGAGTACTGAGCACCCAGCACCCTGTGCACTGAGCAAACAGCAGCCCGAGCACTGAGCACCCAGCATCCTGAGCACTGAGTACTGTGCACCCAGCACGCTGAGTACTTAGCACCCAGCACCCTGAGCACTGAGCACCCACCACCCTGAGTACTGAGCACTGAGCACCCAGCACCCCGAGCACTGAGCACCCAGCACCCCGAGAATGAGCACCCAGCACCCTGAGTACTGAGAACCGAGCACCCTGAGTACTGAGCACCCAGCACGCTGAGTACTGAGCACTGAGCACCCTGAGTACTGAGCACCTAGCACCCTGAGTACTGAGCACCCAGCACCCTGAGCACTGAGCAGCCAGCACCCTCAGCACTGAGCACCCAGCACCCCGAGCACTGAGCACCCAGCACAGTGAGCACTGAGCACCCAGCACCCTGAGTACTGAGCACCCAGCACCCCGAGTACTGAGCACCGAGCACCCCGAGCACTGAGCACCCAGCACCCTGAGTACTGAGCACCCAGCACCCTGAGTACTGAGCACCCCGTGTACTGAGCACCCAGCACCCCGAGCACTGAGCACCCAGCACCCTGAGTCCTGAGAACAGATCACCCTGAGTACTGAGCACCCAGCACCCTGAGTACTGAGCCCCCAGCACCCTGAGTACTGAGCACCCAGCACCCAGAGCACTGAGCACCCAGCACCCCGAGAATGAGCACCCAGCAACCTGAGTACTGAGAACCGAGCACCCTGAGTACTGAGCACCCAGCACCCTGAGTACTGAGCCTCCAGCACCCTGAGTACTGAGCACCCAGCACCCCGAGCACTGAGCACCCAGCACCCTGAAAATGAGCACCCAGCACGCTGAGTACTGAGCACCCAGCACCCCGAGCACGGAGCACCCAGGACCCCGAGCACTGAGTACTGAGCACCCAGCACCCTGAGTACTGAGCACCGAGCTCCCCGAGCACTGAGCACCCAGCACCCTGAGCACTGAGCACCCAGCACCCTGAGCACTGAGCATCCAGCACCCTGAGTACTGAGCACCCAGCACGCTGAGTACTGAGCACCCAGCACCCTGAGCACTGAGCACCCAGCACCCTGAGTACTGAGCACTGAGCACTCAGCACCCCGAGCACTGAGCACCCAGCACCCTGTGTATTGAGCACTGAGCACCCTGAGTACTGATCACCCAGCACCCTGAGTACTGAGCACCCAGCACCCTGAGTACTGAGCACCCAGCACCCCGAGTACTGAGCACCCAGCACCCTGAGCACTGAGCACCCAGCACCCTGAGCACTGAGCACCCAGCACCCCGAGCACTGCGCACCCAGCACCCTGAGTACTGAGCACCCAGCACCCTGAGCACTGAGCACCCAGCACCCTGAGCACTGAGCACCCAACACCCTGAGCACTGAGAACCCAGCACCCTGAGTAGTGAGCACCCAACGTACTGAGCACCGAGCACCCCGAGCACTGAGCACCCAGCACCCTGAGTACTGAGCACCTAGCACCCCGAGCACTGAGCACCCAGCACACTGAGTACTGAGCTCTGAGCACCCCGAGCACTGAGTACCCAGCGCCCCGAGCACTGAGCACCCAGAACCCTGAGCACTGAGCACCCAGCACCCTGAGCACTGAGCACCCAGCACCCCGAGCACTGAGCACTGAGCACCCTGAGTACTGAGCACCCAGCACCCTGAGCAATGAGCACCCAGCACCCCGAGCACAGAGCACCCAGCACCCAGAGCACTGAGCACTGAGCACCCTGAGTACTGAGCACCCAGCACCCCGAGCACTGAGCACCGAGCACCCTGAGCACTGAGCAGCCAGCACCCTGAGTACTAAGCACCCAGCACCCTGAGTACTGAGCACCCAGCACCCTGAGTACTGAGCACACAGCACCCTGAGTACTGAGCACCCAGCACCCTGAGTACTGAGCACCCAGCGTACTGAGCACCGAGCACCCCGAGCACTGAGCACCCAGCACCCTGAGTACTGAGCACCCAGCACCCTGAGCACTGAGCACCCAGCACCCTGAGTACTGAGCACCCAGCACCCTGAGTACTGAGCACACAGCACCCTGAGTACTGAGCACCCAGCACCCTCAGTAAAGAGCACCCAGCGTACTGAGCACCCAGCACCCTGAGTACTGAGCACCCAGCACCCTGAGCAATGATCACACTGAGTACTGAGCACCCAGCACCTTGAGAACTGAGCACCGAGCACCCCGAGCACTGAGCACCCAGCACCCGGAGTACTGAGCACCCAGCACCCTGAGTACTAAGCACCGAGCACCCTGAGTACTGAGCACCCAGCACCCTGAGCACTGAACACACAGCACCCTGAGTACTGAGCACCACGAGCACTGAGCACCCAGCACCCTGAGTACTGAGCACCGAGCACCCCGAGCACTGAGCACCCAGCACCCCGAGCACTGAGCACCCAGCACCCTGAGTACTGAGCACCCAGCACCCTGAGTACTGAGCACTGAGCACCCAGCACCCGGAGTACTGAGCACCCAGCACCCTGAGTACTAAGCACCGAGCACCCTGAGTACTGAGCACCCAGCACCCTGAGCACTGAGCACCCAGCACCCTGAGCACTGAGCACCCAGCACCCTGAGCACTGAGCACCCAGCACCCTGAGTACTGAGCACTGAGCACCCAGCACCCCAAGCACTGAGCCCCCAGCACCCTGAGTACTGAGCACTGAGCACCCAGCACCCCAAGCACTGAGCACCCAGCACCCTGAGCACTGAGCACCCAGCACCCGAGTACTGAGCACCCAGCACCCTGAGTACTGAGCACCCAGCTACCTTTGTACTGAGCACCCAGCACCCCGAGAACTGAGCACCCAGCACCCTGAGTACTGAGCACCCAGCACCCTGAGTACTGAGCACCCAGCACCCCGAGCACTGAGCACCCAGCACCCTGAGTACTGAGCACCCAGCACCCTGAGCACTGAGCACCGAGCACCCTGAGCACTGAGCACCCAGCACCCTGAGGACTGAGCACCCAGCACCCCGAGCACTGAGCACCCAGCACCCTGAGCACTGAGCACCCTGAGTACTGAGCACTGAGCACCCTGAGTACTGAGCACTGAGCACCCTGAGTACTGAGCACCCAGCACCCTGAGTACTGAGCACCCAGCACCCCGAGCACTGAGTACCCAGCACCCTGAGCACTGAGCACCCAGCACCCTGAGCACTGAGCACCCAGCACCCTGAGCACTGAGCACCCAGCACCCTGAGCACTGAGCACCCAGCACCCTGAGTACTGAGCACTGTGCACCCAGCACCAAGAGCACTGAGCACCCAGCACTCTGAGCACTGAGCACCCAGCACCCCGAGCACTGCGCACCCAGCACCCTGAGTACTGAGCACCCAGCACCCTGAGCACTGAGCACCCAGCACCCTGAGCACTCAGCACCCAGCACCCTGAGCACTGAGCACCCAGCACCCTGAGTAGTGAGCACCCAACGTACTGAGCACCGAGCACCCCGAGCACTGAGCACCCAGCACCCTGAGTACTGAGCACCGAGCACCCCGAGCACTGAGCACCCAGCACACTGAGTACTGAGCTCCGAGCACCCCGAGCACTGAGCACCCAGCGCCCCGAGCACTGAGCACCCAGCACCCTGAGCACTGAGCACCCAGCACCCTGAGCACTGAGCACCCAGCACCCCGAGCACTGCGCACCCAGCACCCTGAGTACTGAGCACCCAGCACCCTGAGCACTGAGCACCCAGCACCCTGAGCACTGAGCACCCAGCAACCTGAGCACTGAGCACCCAGCACCCTGAGTAGTGAGCACCCAACGTACTGAGCACCGAGCACCCCGAGCACTGAGCACCCAGCACCCTGAGTACTCAGCACCCAGCACCCCGAGCACTGAGCACCCAGCACCCTGAGTACTGAGCTCCGAGCACCCCGAGCACTGAGCACCCAGCGCCCCGAGCACTGAGCACCCAGAAACCTGAGCACTGAGCACCCAGCACCCTGAGCACTGAGCACCCAGCACCCCGAGCACTGAGCACCCAGCACCCCGAGCACTGAGCACCTAGCACCCTGAGTAATGAGCACCCAGCACCCTGAGTACTGAGCACCCAGCACCCTGAGCACTGAGCACCCAGCACCCTGAGTACTGAGCACCCAACACCCCAAGCACTGAGCACCCTGAGTACTGAGCACCCAGCACCCCAAGCACTGAGCACCCTGAGTACTGAGCACCCAACACCCTGAGTACTGCGCACCCAGCACCCCAAGCACTGAGCACCCTGAGTACTGAGCACCCAGTACCCTGAGCACTGAACACACAGCACCCTGAGTACTGAGCACCCTGAGCACTGAGCACCCAGCATACTGAGTACTGAGCACCCAGCACCCTGAGTACTGAGCACCCAGCACCCTGAGCACTGAGCACCCAGCACCCTGAGTACTGAGCATCAAGCACCCCGAGCACTGAGCACCCAGCACCCTGAGTACTGAGCACTGAGCACCCAGCACACTGTGTACTGAGCACTGAGTACCCAGCACCCCGAGCACTGAGCACCCAACATCCTGAGCACTGAGCACCCTGAGTACTGAGCACCCAGCACCCTGAGCAATGAGCACCCAGCACCCCGAGCACTGAGCACCCAGCACCCAGAGCACTGAGCACTGAGCACCCTGAGTACTGAGCACCCAGCACCCCGAGCACTGAGCACCGAGCACCCTGAGCACTGAGCACACAGCACCCTGAGTACTAAGCACCCAGCACCCTGAGTACTAAGCACCCAGCACCCTGAGTACTAAGCACCCAGCACCCTGAGTACTGAGCACCCAGTACCCTGAGTACTGAGCACCCAGCGTACTGAGCACCGAGCACCCAGCACCCTGAGTACTGAGCACCCAGCACCCTGAGCACTGAGCACACAGCACCCTGAGTACTGAGCACCCAGCACCCTGAGTACTGAGCACCCAGCGTACTGAGCAGCGAGCACCCCGAGCACTGAGCACCAAGCACCCTGACTACTGAGCACCCAGCACCCTGAGCACTGAGCACCCAGTACCCTGAGTACTGAGCACCGAGCACCCTGAGTACTGAGCACCGAGCACCCTGAGTACTGAGCACCCAGCACCCTGAGTACTGAGCACCCAGCAACCTGAGTACTGAGCACCCAGCGTACTGAGCACCGAGCACCCAGCACCCCGAGCACTGAGCACCCAGCACCCAGAGCACTGAGCACTGAGCACCCTGAGTACTGAGCACCCAGCACCCCGAGCACTGAGCACCGAGCACCCTGAGCACTGAGCACCCAGCACCCTGAGTACTAAGCACCCAGCACCCTGAGTACTAAGCACCCAGCACCCTGAGTACTGAGCACCCAGCACCCTGAGTACTGAGGACCCAGTACCCTGAGTACTGAGCACCCAGCGTACTGAGCACCGAGCAAACAGCACCCTGAGTACTGAGCACCCAGCACCCTGAGCACTGAGCACACAGCACCCTGAGTACTGAGCACCCAGCGTACTGAGCACCGAGCACCACGAGCACTGAGCACCCAGCACCCTGAGTACTGAGCACCCAGCACCCTGACCACTGAGCACCCAGTACCCTGAGTACTGAGCACCGAGCACCCTGAGTACTGAGCACCCAGCACCCTGAGTACTGAGCACCCAGCAACCTGAGTACTGAGCACCCAGCGTACTGAGCACCGAGCACCCAGCACCCTGAGTACTGAGCACCCAGCACCCTGAGCACTGAGCACCCAGCACCCTGAGTACTGAGCACTGAGCACCCCGAGTACTGAGCACCGAAAACCCTGAGTACTGAGCACCCAGCACCCTGAGCACTGAGCACCCAGCACCCTGTGTACTGAGCACCGAGCCCCCCGAACACTGAGCAACCAGCACCCTGAGCACTGAGCACCCTTAGTACTGAGAACTGAGCACCCTGAGTACTGAGCACTGAGCACCCTGAGTACTGAGCACCCAGCACCCTGAGTACTGAGCACCCAGCACCCTGAGCAATGATCACCCTGAGTACTGAGCACCCAGCACTTTGAGCACTGAGCACCGAGCACCCCGAGCACTGAGCACCCAGCACCCGGAGTACTGAGCACCCAGCACCCTGAGTACTAAGCACCGAGCACCCTGAGTACTGAGCACCCAGCACCCTGAGCACTGAACACACAGCACCCTGAGTACTGAGCACCCCGAGCACTGAGCACCCAGCACCCTGAGTACTGAGCACCGAGCACCCCGAGCACTGAGCAACCAGCACCCCGAGCACTGAGCTCCCAGCACCCTGAGTACTGAGCACCCAGCACCCTGAGTACTGAGCACTGAGCACCCAGCACCCGGAGTACTGAGCACCCAGCACCCTGAGTACTAAGCACCGAGCACCCTGAGTACTGAGCACCCAGCACCCTGAGCACTGAGCACCCAGCACCCTGAGCACTGAGCACCCAGCACCCTTAGCACTGAGCACCCAGCACCCTGAGTACTGAGCACTGAGCACCCAGCACCCCGAGCACTGAGCACCCAGCACCCTGAGTACAGAGCACTGAGCACCCAGCACCCCAAGCACTGAGCACCCAGCACCCTGAGCACTGAGCACCCAGCACCCGAGTACTGAGCACACAGCACCCTGAGTACTGAGCACCCAGCTCCCTGAGTACTGAGCACCCAGCACCCCGAGAACTGAGCACCCAGCACCCTGAGCACTGAGCACCCAGCACCCTGAGCACTGAGCACCCAGCACCCTGAGTACTGAGCACCCAGCACCCTGAGCACTGAGCACCCAGCACCCTGAGCACTGAGCACCCAGCACCCTGAGTACTGAGCACCCAGCTCCCTGAGTACTGAGCACCCAGCACCCCGAGAACTGAGCACCCAGCACCCTGAGCACTGAGCACCCAGCACCCGAGTACTGAGCACACAGCACCCTGAGTACTGAGCACCCAGCACCCTGAGCACTGAGCACCCAGCACCCTGAGTACTGAGCACCCAGCACCCTGAGTACTAAGCACCGAGCACCCTGAGCACTGAGCACCCAGCACCCTGAGCACTGAGCACCCAGCACCCTGAGTACTGAGCACCCAGCACCCCGAGCACTGAGCACCCAGCAACCTGAGCACTGAGCACCCTGAGTACTGAGCACTGAGCACCCTGAGTACTGAGCACTGAGCACCCTGAGTACTGAGCACCCAGCACCCTGAGTACTGAGCACCCAGCACCCCGAGCACTGAGTACCCAGCACCCTGAGCACTGAGCACCCAGCACCCTGAGCACTGAGCACCCAGCACCCTGAGCACTGAGCACCCAGCACCCTGAGCACTGAGCACCCAGCACCCTGAGTACTGAGCACTGTGCACCCAGCACCAAGAGCACTGAGCACCCAGCACCCTGAGTACTGAGCACTGAGCACCCAGCACCCCGAGCACTGAGCACAGAGCACTCTGAGCACTGAGCACCCAGCACCCGAGTACTGATCACCCAGCACCCTGAGTACTGAGCACCCAGCACCCTGAGTACTGAGGACCCAGCACCCCGAGTACTGAACACCCAGCACCCTGAGCACTGAGCACACAGCACCCTGAGCACTGAGCACCCAGCACCCCGAGCACTGCGCACCCAGCACCCTGAGTACTGAGCACCCAGCACCCTGAGCACTGAGCACCCAGCACCCTGAGCACTCAGCACCCAGCACCCTGAGCACTGAGCACCCAGCACACTGAGTAGTGAGCACCCAACGTACTGAGCACCGAGCACCCCGAGCACTGAGCACCCAGCACCCTGAGTACTGAGCACCGAGCACCCCGAGCACTGAGCACCCAGCACACTGAGTACTGAGCTCCGAGCACCCCGAGCACTGAGCACCCAGCGCCCCGAGCACTGAGCACCCAGCACCCTGAGCACTGAGCACCCAGCACCCTGAGCACTGAGCACCCAGCACCCAGAGCACTGCGCACCCAGCACCCTGAGTACTGAGCACCCAGCACCCTGAGCACTGAGCACCCAGCACCCTGAGCACTGAGCACCCAGCACCCTGAGCACTGAGCACCCAGCACCCTGAGTAGTGAGCACCCAACGTACTGAGCACCGAGCACCCCGAGCACTGAGCACCCAGCACCCTGAGTACTCAGCACCCAGCACCCCGAGCACTGAGCACCCAGCGCCCCGAGCACTGAGCACCCAGAAACCTGAGCACTGAGCACCCAGCACCCTGAGCACTGAGCACCCAGCACCCCGAGCACTGAGCACCCAGCACCCCGAGCACTGAGCACCTAGCACCCTGAGTAATGAGCACCCAGCACCCTGAGTACTGAGCACCCAGCACCCTGAGCACTGAGCACCCAGCACCGTGAGTACTGAGCACCCAACACCCCAAGCACTGAGCACCCTGAGTACTGAGCACCCAGCACCCCAAGCACTGAGCACCCTGAGTACTGAGCACCCAACACCCTGAGTACTGCGCACCCAGCACCCCAAGCACTGAGCACCCTGAGTACTGAGCACCCAGTACCCTGAGCACTGAACACACAGCAGCCTGAGTACTGAGCACCCCGAGCACTGAGCACCCAGCATACTGAGTACTGAGCACCCAGCACCCTGAGTACTGAGCACCCAGCTCCCTGAGCACTGAGCACCCAGCACCCTGAGTACTGATCATCAAGCACCCCGAGCACTGAGCACCCAGCACCCTGAGTACTGAGCACTGAGCACCCAGCACCCCGAGCACTGAGCACCCAGCACCCTGTGTACTGAGGACTGAGTACCCAGCACCCCGAGCACTGAGCACCCAGCACCCGGAGTACTGAGCACCCAGCACCCTGAGTACTAAGCACCGAGCACCCTGAGTACTGAGCACCCAGCACCCCGAGCACTGAACACACAGCACCCTGAGTACTGAGCACCCCGAGCACTGAGCACCCAGAACCCTGAGTACTGAGC
Source organism: Microtus oregoni (assembly GCF_018167655.1). Classification (NCBI taxonomy): domain Eukaryota; kingdom Metazoa; phylum Chordata; class Mammalia; order Rodentia; family Cricetidae; genus Microtus; species Microtus oregoni. The sequence continues at coordinate 108,547 of NW_024543113.1, read as the reverse complement.
ACCGATCACCCCGAGCACTGAGCACCCAGCACCCCGAGCACTGAGCACCGAGCACCCCGAGCACTGAGCACCCAGCACCCTGAGTACTGAGCACCCAGAACCCTGAGTACTGAGCACCCAGGACCCCGAGCACTGAGCACCCAGCACCCTGAGCACTGAGCACCCAGCACCCTGAGCACTGAGCACCCAGCACCCCGAGCACTGAGCACCAAGCACCCTGAGTACTGAGCACTGAGCACCCAGCACCCCGAGCACTGAGCACCCAGCACCCTGAGTACTGAGCACTGAGCACCCAGTACCCCGAGCACTGAGCACCCAGCACCCTGAGCACTGAGCACCCAGCACCCGAGTACTGAGCACCCAGCACAATGAGTACTGAGCACCCAGCTCCCTGAGTACTGAGCACCCTGCACCCCGAGTACTGAGCACCCAGCACCCTGAGTACTGAGCACTCAGCACCCTGAGCACTGAGGACCCAGCACCCTGAGTACTGAGCACCGAGCACCCTGAGTACTGAGCACCCAGCACCCTGAGTACTGAGCCCCCAGCACATTGAGTACTGAGCACCCCGCACCCTGAGCACTGATCACCCAGCACCCTGAGTAATGAGCACCGAGTACCCTGAGTACTGAACACCCAGCACCCCGAGCACTGAGCACCCAGCACCCTGAGTACTGAGCACTGAGCACCCAGCGCCCCGAGCACTGAGCACCCAGCACCCTGTGTACTGAGCACTGAGTACCCAGTACCCCGAGCAATGAGACCTAGCACCCTGAGCACTGAGCACCCAGCACCCCGAGTACTGAGCACCCAGCACCCCGAGCACTGAGCACCCAGCACCCTGAGCACTGAGCACCCAGCACCCTGAGTACTGAGCACTCAGCACCCCGAGTACTGAGCACCCAGCACCCTGAGCACTGTGCACCCAGCACCCTGAGCACTGAGCACCGAGAACCCTGAGTAATGAGCACCCAGCACCCTGAGTACTGAGCACCCAGCACCCTGAGCACTGAGCACCCAGCACCCTGAGCACTGAGCACCCAGCACCCTGAGCACTGTGCACCCAGCACCCTGAGCACTGAGCACCGAGAACCCTGAGTAATGAGCACCCAGCTCCCTTAGTACTGAACACCCAGCACCCCGAGCACTGAGCACCCAGCACCCTGAGCACTGAGCACCGAGCACCCTGAGTACTGAGCACCCAGCACCCTGAGTACTGAGCACCCAGCACCCTGAGCACTGAGCACCCAGCACGCTGAGCACTGAGCACCGAGCACCCTGAGTACTGAGCACCCAGCACCCTGAGTACTGAACACCCAGCACCCTGAGCACTGAGCACTGAGCACCCAGCACCCTGAGCACTGAGCACTGAGCACCCAGCACACTGAGCACTGAGCACCCAGCACCCCGAGCACTGAGCACCCAGCACACTGAGCACTGAGCACCCAGCACCCCGAGCACTGAGCACCCAGCACCCTGAGCACCCAGCACCCTGAGCACTGAGCACCCTGAGCACTGAGCACTGAGGACCCAGCACCCTGAGTACTGAGCACCCAACACTCTGAGCACTGAGCAACCAGCACCCTGAGCACTGAGCACTGAGCACCCAGCACCCTGAGTACTGAGCACCCAGCACCCCGAGCACTGAGCACGGAGCACCCTGTGTACTGAGCACCGAGCACCCGAGCACTGAGCAACCAGCACCCTGAGTACTGAGCACCCAGCACCCCGAGAATGAGCACCCAGCACTCCGAGCACTGAGCACCCAGCACCCCGAGCACTGAGCACCCAGCACCCTGAGTACTGAGCACTGAGCACCCAGCACCCCAAGCACTGAGCACCCAGCACCCTGAGCACTGAGCACCCAGCACCCGTGTACTGAGCACACAGCACCCTGAGTACTGAGCACCCAGCTCCCTGAGTACTGAGCACCCAGCAACCCGAGAACTGAGCACCCAGCACCCTGAGTACTGAGCACCCAGCACCCTGAGCACTGAGCACCCAGCACCCTGAGCACTGAGCACCCAGCACCCTGAGTACTGAGCACCCAGCACCCTGAGTACTAAGCACCGAGCACCCTGAGCACTGAGCACCCAGCACCCTGAGCACTGAGCACCCAGCACCCTGAGTACTGAGCACCCAGCACCCCGAGCACTGAGCACCCAGCACCCTGAGCACTGAGCACCCTGAGTACTGAGCACTGAGCACCCTGAGTACTGAGCACTGAGCACCCTGAGTACTGAGCACCCAGCACCCTGAGTACTGAGCACCCAGCACCCCGAGCACTGAGTACCCAGCACCCTGAGCACTGAGCACCCAGCACCCTGAGCACTGAGCACCCAGCACCCTGAGCACTGAGCACCCAGCACCCTGAGCACTGAGCACCCAGCACCCTGAGTACTGAGCACTGTGCACCCAGCACCAAGAGCACTGAGCACCCAGCACCCTGAGTACTGAGCACTGAGCACCCAGCACCCCGAGCACTGAGCACAGAGCACTCTGAGCACTGAGCACCCAGCACCCGAGTACTGATCACCCAGCACCCTGAGTACTGAGCACCCAGCACCCTGAGTACTGAGGACCCAGCACCCCGAGTACTGAACACCCAGCACCCTGAGCACTGAGCACCCAGCACCCTGAGCACTGAGCACCCAGCACCCCGAGCACTGCGCACCCAGCACCCTGAGTACTGAGCACCCAGCACCCTGAGCACTGAGCACCCAGCACCCTGAGCACTCAGCACCCAGCACCCTGAGCACTGAGCACCCAGCACACTGAGTAGTGAGCACCCAACGTACTGAGCACCGAGCACCCCGAGCACTGAGCACCCAGCACCCTGAGTACTGAGCACCGAGCACCCCGAGCACTGAGCACCCAGCACACTGAGTACTGAGCTCCGAGCACCCCGAGCACTGAGCACCCAGCGCCCCGAGCACTGAGCACCCAGCACCCTGAGCACTGAGCACCCAGCACCCTGAGCACTGAGCACCCAGCACCCCGAGCACTGCGCACCCAGCACCCTGAGTACTGAGCACCCAGCACCCTGAGCACTGAGCACCCAGCACCCTGAGCACTGAGCACCCAGCACCCTGAGCACTGAGCACCCAGCACCCTGAGTAGTGAGCCCCCAACGTACTGAGCACCGAGCACCCCGAGCACTGAGCACCCAGCACCCTGAGTACTCAGCACCCAGCACCCCGAGCACTGAGCACCCAGCGCCCCGAGCACTGAGCACCCAGAAACCTGAGCACTGAGCACCCAGCACCCTGAGCACTGAGCACCCAGCACCCCGAGCACTGAGCACCCAGCACCCCGAGCACTGAGCACCTAGCACCCTGAGTAATGAGCACCCAGCACCCTGAGTACTGAGCACCCAGCACCCTGAGCACTGAGCACCCAGCACCGTGAGTACTGAGCACCCAACACCCCAAGCACTGAGCACCCTGAGTACTGAGCACCCAGCACCCCAAGCACTGAGCACCCTGAGTACTGAGCACCCAACACCCTGAGTACTGCGCACCCAGCACCCCAAGCACTGAGCACCCTGAGTACTGAGCACCCAGTACCCTGAGCACTGAACACACAGCACCCTGAGTACTGAGCACCCCGAGCACTGAGCACCCAGCATACTGAGTACTGAGCACCCAGCACCCTGAGTACTGAGCACCCAGCTCCCTGAGCACTGAGCACCCAGCACCCTGAGTACTGATCATCAAGCACCCCGAGCACTGAGCACCCAGCACCCTGAGTACTGAGCACTGAGCACCCAGCACCCCGAGCACTGAGCACCCAGCACCCTGTGTACTGAGGACTGAGTACCCAGCACCCCGAGCACTGAGCACCCAGCACCCGGAGTACTGAGCACCCAGCACCCTGAGTACTAAGCACCGAGCACCCTGAGTACTGAGCACCCAGCACCCCGAGCACTGAACACACAGCACCCTGAGTACTGAGCACCCCGAGCACTGAGCACCCAGAACCCTGAGTACTGAGCACCGATCACCCCGAGCACTGAGCACCCAGCACCCCGAGCACTGAGCACCGAGCACCCCGAGCACTGAGCACCCAGCACCCTGAGTACTGAGCACCCAGAACCCTGAGTACTGAGCACCCAGGACCCCGAGCACTGAGCACCCAGCACCCTGAGCACTGAGCACCCAGCACCCTGAGCACTGAGCACCCAGCACCCCGAGCACTGAGCACCAAGCACCCTGAGTACTGAGCACTGAGCACCCAGCACCCCGAGCACTGAGCACCCAGCACCCAGAGTACTGAGCACTGAGCACCCAGCACCCCGAGCACTGAGCACCCAGCACCCTGAGCACTGAGCACCCAGCACCCGAGTACTGAGCACCCAGCACAATGAGTACTGAGCACCCAGCTCCCTGAGTACTGAGCACCCTGCACCCCGAGTACTGAGCACCCAGCACCCTGAGTACTGAGCACTCAGCACCCTGAGCACTGAGGACCCAGCACCCTGAGTACTGAGCACCGAGCACCCTGAGTACTGAGCACACAGCACCCTGAGTACTGAGCCCCCAGCACACTGAGTACTGAGCACCCCGCACCCTGAGCACTGATCACCCAGCACCCTGAGTAATGAGCACCGAGTACCCTGAGTACTGAACACCCAGCACCCCGAGCACTGAGCACCCAGCACCCTGAGTACTGAGCACTGAGCACCCAGCGCCCCGAGCACTGAGCACCCAGCACCCTGTGTACTGAGCACTGAGTACCCAGTACCCCGAGCAATGAGACCTAGCACCCTGAGCACTGAGCACCCAGCACCCTGAGCACTGAGCACCCAGCACCCCGAGCACTGCGCACCCAGCACCCTGAGTACTGAGCACCCAGCACCCTGAGCACTGAGCACCCAGCACCCTGAGCACTGAGCACCCAGCACCCTGAGCACTGAGCACCCAGCACCCTGAGTAGTGAGCACCCAACGTACTGAGCACCGAGCACCCCGAGCACTGAGCACCCAGCACCCTGAGTACTCAGCACCCAGCACCCCGAGCACTGAGCACCCAGCGCCCCGAGCACTGAGCACCCAGAAACCTGAGCACTGAGCACCCAGCACCCTGAGCACTGAGCACCCAGCACCCCGAGCACTGAGCACCCAGCACCCCGAGCACTGAGCACCTAGCACCCTGAGTAATGAGCACCCAGCACCCTGAGTACTGAGCACCCAGCACCCTGAGCACTGAGCACCCAGCACCGTGAGTACTGAGCACCCAACACCCCAAGCACTGAGCACCCTGAGTACTGAGCACCCAGCACCCCAAGCACTGAGCACCCTGAGTACTGAGCACCCAACACCCTGAGTACTGCGCACCCAGCACCCCAAGCACTGAGCACCCTGAGTACTGAGCACCCAGTACCCTGAGCACTGAACACACAGCACCCTGAGTACTGAGCACCCCGAGCACTGAGCACCCAGCATACTGAGTACTGAGCACCCAGCACCCTGAGTACTGAGCACCCAGCTCCCTGAGCACTGAGCACCCAGCACCCTGAGTACTGATCATCAAGCACCCCGAGCACTGAGCACCCAGCACCCTGAGTACTGAGCACTGAGCACCCAGCACCCCGAGCACTGAGCACCCAGCACCCTGTGTACTGAGGACTGAGTACCCAGCACCCCGAGCACTGAGCACCCAGCACCCGGAGTACTGAGCACCCAGCACCCTGAGTACTAAGCACCGAGCACCCTGAGTACTGAGCTCCCAGCACCCCGAGCACTGAACACACAGCACCCTGAGTACTGAGCACCCCGAGCACTGAGCACCCAGAACCCTGAGTACTGAGCACCGATCACCCCGAGCACTGAGCACCCAGCACCCCGAGCACTGAGCAACGAGCACCCCGAGCACTGAGCACCCAGCACCCTGAGTACTGAGCACCCAGAACCCTGAGTACTGAGCACCCAGGACCCCGAGCACTGAGCACCCAGCACCCTGAGCACTGAGCACCCAGCACCCTGAGCACTGAGCACCCAGCACCCCGAGCACTGAGCACCAAGCACCCTGAGTACTGAGCACTGAGCACCCAGCACCCCGAGCACTGAGCACCCAGCACCCAGAGTACTGAGCACTGAGCACCCAGCACCCCGAGCACTGAGCACCCAGCACCCTGAGCACTGAGCACCCAGCACCCGAGTACTGAGCACCCAGCACAATGAGTACTGAGCACCCAGCTCCCTGAGTACTGAGCACCCTGCACCCCGAGTACTGAGCACCCAGCACCCTGAGTACTGAGCACTCAGCACCCTGAGCACTGAGGACCCAGCACCCTGAGTACTGAGCACCGAGCACCCTGAGTACTGAGCACCCAGCACCCTGAGTACTGAGCCCCCAGCACACTGAGTACTGAGCACCCCGCACCCTGAGCACTGATCACCCAGCACCCTGAGTAATGAGCACCGAGTACCCTGAGTACTGAACACCCAGCACCCCGAGCACTGAGCACCCAGCACCCTGAGTACTGAGCACTGAGCACCCAGCGCCCCGAGCACTGAGCACCCAGCACCCTGTGTACTGAGCACTGAGTACCCAGTACCCCGAGCAATGAGACCTAGCACCCTGAGCACTGAGCACCCAGCACCCCGAGTACTGAGCACCCAGCACCCCGAGCACTGAGCACCCAGCACCCTGAGCACTGAGCACCCAGCACCCTGAGTACTGAGCACTCAGCACCCCGAGTACTGAGCACCCAGCACCCTGAGCACTGTGCACCCAGCACCCTGAGCACTGAGCACCGAGAACCCTGAGTAATGAGCACCCAGCACCCTGAGTACTGAGCACCCAGCACCCTGAGCACTGAGCACCCAGCACCCTGAGCACTGAGCACCCAGCACCCTGAGCACTGTGCACCCAGCACCCTGAGCACTGAGCACCGAGAACCCTGAGTAATGAGCACCCAGCTCCCTTAGTACTGAACACCCAGCACCCCGAGCACTGAGCACCCAGCACCCTGAGCACTGAGCACCGAGCACCCTGAGTACTGAGCACCCAGCACCCGGAGTACTGAGCACCCAGCACCCTGAGTACTAAGCACCGAGCACCCTGAGTACTGAGCACCCAGCACCCCGAGCACTGAACACACAGCACCCTGAGTACTGAGCACCCCGAGCACTGAGCACCCAGAACCCTGAGTACTGAGCACCGATCACCCCGAGCACTGAGCACCCAGCACCCCGAGCGCTGAGCACCGAGCACCCCGAGCACTGAGCACCCAGCACCCTGAGTACTGAGCACCCAGAACCCTGAGTACTGAGCACCCAGGACCCCGAGCACTGAGCACCCAGCACCCTGAGCACTGAGCACCCAGCACCCTGAGCACTGAGCACCCAGCACCCCGAGCACTGAGCACCAAGCACCCTGAGTACTGAGCACTGAGCACCCAGCACCCCGAGCACTGAGCACCCAGCACCCAGAGTACTGAGCACTGAGCACCCAGCACCCCGAGCACTGAGCACCCAGCACCCTGAGCACTGAGCACCCAGCACCCGAGTACTGAGCACCCAGCACAATGAGTACTGAGCACCCAGCTCCCTGAGTACTGAGCACCCTGCACCCCGAGTACTGAGCACCCAGCACCCTGAGTACTGAGCACTCAGCACCCTGAGCACTGAGGACCCAGCACCCTGAGTACTGAGAACCGAGCACCCTGAGTACTGAGCACCCAGCACCCTGAGTACTGAGCCCCCAGCACACTGAGTACTGAGCACCCCGCACCCTGAGCACTGATCACCCAGCACCCTGAGTAATGAGCACCGAGTACCCTGAGTACTGAACACCCAGCACCCCGAGCACTGAGCACCCAGCACCCTGAGTACTGAGCACTGAGCACCCAGCGCCCCGAGCACTGAGCACCCAGCACCCTGTGTACTGAGCACTGAGTACCCAGTACCCCGAGCAATGAGACCTAGCACCCTGAGCACTGAGCACCCAGCACCCCGAGTACTGAGCACCCAGCACCCCGAGCACTGAGCACCCAGCACCCTGAGCACTGAGCACCCAGCACCCTGAGTACTGAGCACTCAGCACCCCGAGTACTGAGCACCCTGCACCCTGAGCACTGTGCACCCAGCACCCTGAGCACTGAGCACCGAGAACCCTGAGTAATGAGCACCCAGCACCCTGAGTACTGAGCACCCAGCACCCTGAGCACTGAGCACCCAGCACCCTGAGCACTGAGCACCCAGCACCCTGAGCACTGTGCACCCAGCACCCTGAGCACTGAGCACCGAGAACCCTGAGTAATGAGCACCCAGCTCCCTTAGTACTGAACACCCAGCACCCCGAGCACTGAGCACCCAGCACCCTGAGCACTGAGCACCGAGCACCCTGAGTACTGAGCACCCAGCACCCTGAGTACTGAGCACCCAGCACCCTGAGCACTGAGCACCCAGCACGCTGAGCACTGAGCACCGAGCACCCTGAGTACTGAGCACCCAGAACCCTGAGTACTGAACACCCAGCACCCTGAGCACTGAGCACTGAGCACCCAGCACCCTGAGCACTGAGCACTGAGCACCCAGCACCCTGAGCACTGAGCACCCAGCACCCCGAGCACTGAGCACCCAGCACCCTGAGCACCCAGCACCCTGAGCACTGAGCACCCTGAGCACTGAGCACTGAGCACCCAGCACCCTGAGTACTGTGCACCCAACACTCTGAGCACTGAGCAACCAGCACGCTGATTACTGAGCACTGAGCACCCAGCACCCTGAGCACTGAGCACTGAGCACCCAGCACACTGAGCACTGAGCACCCAGCACCCCGAGCACTGAGCACCCAGCACCCTGAGCACCCAGCACCCTGAGCACTGAGCACCCTGAGCACTGAGCACTGAGGACCCAGCACCCTGAGTACTGAGCACCCAACACTCTGAGCACTGAGCAACCAGCACCCTGAGCACTGAGCACTGAGCACCCAGCACCCTGAGTACTGAGCACCCAGCACCCCGAGCACTGAGCACGGAGCACCCTGTGTACTGAGCACCGAGCACCCGAGCACTGAGCAACCAGCACCCTGAGTACTGAGCACCCAGCACCCCGAGAATGAGCACCCAGCACTCCGAGCACTGAGCAGCCAGCACCCTGAGTATTAAGCACCCTGAGTACTGACCAACCAGCACCCTGAGTACTGAGCACCCTGCACCCCGAGCACTGAGCTCCCTGAGTACTGAGCACCCAGCACCCTGAGTACTGAACTCACAGCACCCTGAGTACTGAGCACTGAGCACACAGAGAACTGAGCACCCAGCACCCCGAGGACTGAGCACCCAGCACCCTGTGCACTGAGAACTGAGCATCCAGCACCCCGAGCACTGAGCACCCTGAGCTCTTAGCACCCTGAGTACTGAGCACCCAGCACCCTGAGTACTGAGCACCCAGCACCCTGAGCACTGAGCACCCAGCACCCTGAGTACTGAGCACCCAGCACCCTGAGTACTGAGCACCGAGCACCCCGAGCACTGAGCACCAAGCACACCGAGCAGTGAGCACCCAGAACCCTGAGCACTGAGCACCCAGCACCCCGAGTACTGAGCACCGAGCACCCCGAGAACTGAGCAACCAGCACCCCGAGCACTGAGCACTGAGCACCCTGAGCACTGAGCACCCAGAACCCCGAGTACTGAGCACTGAGCACCCTGAGTACTGAGCACCCAGCACCCCGAGTACTGAGCAGTGAGCACTAGGAGTACTGAGCACCCAGCACCCTGAGCACTGAGCATTGAGAACCCTGCGTACTGAGCACCGAGCACCCCGAGCACTGAGCACCCAGCACGCTGAGTACTGAGCACCGAGCTCCCCGAGCACTGAGCACCCTGAGTACTGAGCACCCAGCACCCTGAGTACTGAGCACCGAGCACCCCGAGCACTGAGCACCCAGCACCCCGCTCACTGAGCACCCAGCACCCTGAGTACTGAGCACCCAGCACCCCGAGAATGAGCACCCTGAGCACTGAGTACCCAACACCATGAGTACTGAGCACCGAGCACCCTGAGTACTGAGCACCCAGTACCCTGAGCACTGAACACACAGCACCCTGAGTACTGAGCACCCCGAGCACTGAGCACCCAGCTCTCTGAGCACTGAGGACCCAGCAACCTGAGTACTGAGCACCCAGCACCCTGAGCACTGAGCACCCAGCACCCTGAGTACTGAGCACCCAGCACCCTGAGCACTGAGCACCCAGCACCCTGAGTACTGAGAATCCAGCACCCCGAGCACTGAGCACCCAGCACCCTGAGTACTGAGCACTGAGCAACCAGCACCCCGAGCACTGAGCACTCAGCACCCTGTGTACTGAGCACTGAGTACCCAGCACCCCGAGCACTGAGCACCCAGCACCCTGAGCACCCTGAGTACTGAGCACCCAGCACCCTGAGCACTGAGCACCCAGCACCCCGAGCACTGAGCACCCAGCACCCAGAGTACTGAGCACTGAGCACCCTGCACCCTGAGTACTGAGCACCCAGCACCCTGAGCGCTGAGGACCAAGCACCCTGAGTACTAAGCACGCAGCACCCTGAGTACTGAGCACCCAGCACCCTGAGCACTGAGCACCCAGCACGCTGAGTACTGAGCACTGAGCAAGCTGAGTACTGAGCACCGAGCACCCTGAGCACTGAGCACCCAGCACGCTGAGTACTGAGCACTGAGCACCCTGAGTACTGAGCACCGAGCACCCTGAGTACTGAGCACCCAGCACTCTGAGCACTGAGCACTCAGCACCCCGAGCACTGAGCACCCGGCACCCCGAGCACTGAGCACCCAGCACCCCGAGCACTGAGCACCCAGCACCCCGAGCACTGAGCACTGAGCACCCTGCGTACTGAGCACTGAGCACCCTTAGTACTGAGCACCCAGCACCCCGATCACTGACCACCCAGCACCCTGAGTACTGAGCACCCAGCGTACTGAGCACCGAGCACCGAACACCCTGAGTACTGAGCACCCAGCACCCTGAGTACTGAGCACCCAGCGTACTGAGCACCGAGCACCCAGCACCCTGAGTACTGAGCTCACAGCTCCCCGAGCACTGAGCACCCTGAGTACTGAGCACCCAGCACCCCGATCAGTGACCACCCAGCACCCTGAGTACTGAGCACCCAGCGTACTGAGCACCGAGCACCGAACACCCTGAGTACTGAGCACCCAGCACCCTGAGTACTGAGCACCCAGCGTACTGAGCACCGAGGACCCAGCACCCTGAGTACTGAGCACCCAGCACCCTGAGCACTGAGCACCCAGCACCCTGAGTACTGAGCACTGAGCACCCTGAGTACTGAGCACCGAGCACCCCGAGCACTGAGCACCCAGCACCCCGAGCACTGAGCACCCAGCACCCTAAGTACTGAGCACCCAACGTACTGAGCACCGAGCACCCTGAGCAGTGAGCACCCAGCACACTGAGCACTGAGCACCCAGCACCCTGAGTACTGAGCACCCAACGTACTGAGCACCGAGCACCCTGAGCACTGAGCACCCAGCACCCAGAGTACTGAGCACCCAGCACTCTGAGCAATGAGCACCCTGAGTACTGAGCACCCAGCACCTTGAGCAGTGAGCACCGAGCACCCCGAGTACTGAGCACCCAGCACCCTGAGTACTAAGCACCGAGCACTCTGAGTACTGAGCACCCAGCACCCTGAGCACTGAACACACAGCACCCTGAGTACTGAGCACCCCGAGCACTGAGCACCCAGCACCCTGAGTACTGTGCAGCGAGCACCCCGAGTACTGAGCACCCAGCACCCCGAGCACTGAGCACCCAGCACCCCGAGCACTGAGTACCCAGCACCCTGAGCACTGAGCACCCAGCACCCTGAGTACTGAGCACCCAGCAACCCGAGCACTGAGCACCCAGCACCCTGAGCACTGAGCACCCAGCACCCGAGTACTGAGCAACCAGCACCCTGAGTACTGAGCACCCAGCAACCCGAGCACTGAGCACCCAGCACCCTGAGTACTGAGCACCCAGCACCCTGAGCACAGAGCACCGAGCACCCTGAGCACTGAGCACCCAGCACCCTGAGGACTGAGCACCCAGCACCCCGAGCACTGATCACCCAGCACCCTGAGCACTGAGCACCCTGAGTACTGAGCACTGAGCACCCTGAGTACTGAGCAATGAGCACCCTGAGTACTGAGCACTGAGCACCCAGAGAACTGAGCACACAGCACCCCGAGGACTGAGCACCCAGCACCCTGAGTACTGAGCACACAGCACCCTGAGTACTGAGCACCCAGCACCCTGAGTCCTGAGCACACAGCACCCTGAGTACTGAGCACTGAGCACCCAGAGAACTGAGCACCCAGCACCCCGAGGACTGAGCACCCAGCACCCTGTGCACTGAGCACTGAGCATCCAGCACCCAGAGCACTGAGCACCCTGAGCTCTTAGCACCCTGAGTACTGAGCACCCAGCACCCTGAGTACTGAGCACTGAGCACCCTGAGCACTGAGCACCCAGCACCCTGAGTACTGAGCACCCAGCACCCCGAGCACTGAGCACCCAGCACCCTGAGCACCCAGCACCCTGAGCACTGAGCACCCTGAGCACTGAGCACTGAGGACCCAGCACCCTGAGTACTGAGCACCCAACACTCTGAGCACTGAGCAACCAGCACCCTGAGCACTGAGCACTGAGCACCCAGCACCCTGAGTACTGAGCACCCAGCACCCCGAGCACTGAGCACGGAGCACCCTGTGTACTGAGCACCGAGCACCCGAGCACTGAGCAACCAGCACCCTGAGTACTGAGCACCCAGCACCCCGAGAATGAGCACCCAGCACCCCGAGCACTGAGCACCCAGCACCCTGAGCACTGAGCACCCAGCACCCTGAGTACTGAGCACTCAGCACCCCGAGTACTGAGCACCCTGCACCCTGAGCACTGTGCACCCAGCACCCTGAGCACTGAGCACCGAGAACCCTGAGTAATGAGCACCCAGCACCCTGAGTACTGAGCACCCAGCACCCTGAGCACTGAGCACCCAGCACCCTGAGCACTGAGCACCCAGCACCCTGAGCACTGTGCACCCAGCACCCTGAGCACTGAGCACCGAGAACCCTGAGTAATGAGCACCCAGCTCCCTTAGTACTGAACACCCAGCACCCCGAGCACTGAGCACCCAGCACCCTGAGCACTGAGCACCGAGCACCCTGAGTACTGAGCACCCAGCACCCTGAGTACTGAGCACCCAGCACCCTGAGCACTGAGCACCCAGCACGCTGAGCACTGAGCACCGAGCACCCTGAGTACTGAGCACCCAGAACCCTGAGTACTGAACACCCAGCACCCTGAGCACTGAGCACTGAGCACCCAGCACCCTGAGCACTGAGCACTGAGCACCCAGCACCCTGAGCACTGAGCACCCAGCACCCCGAGCACTGAGCACCCAGCACCCTGAGCACCCAGCACCCTGAGCACTGAGCACCCTGAGCACTGAGCACTGAGCACCCAGCACCCTGAGTACTGTGCACCCAACACTCTGAGCACTGAGCAACCAGCACGCTGATTACTGAGCACTGAGCACCCAGCACCCTGAGCACTGAGCACTGAGCACCCAGCACACTGAGCACTGAGCACCCAGCACCCCGAGCACTGAGCACCCAGCACCCTGAGCACCCAGCACCCTGAGCACTGAGCACCCTGAGCACTGAGCACTGAGGACCCAGCACCCTGAGTACTGAGCACCCAACACTCTGAGCACTGAGCAACCAGCACCCTGAGCACTGAGCACTGAGCACCCAGCACCCTGAGTACTGAGCACCCAGCACCCCGAGCACTGAGCACGGAGCACCCTGTGTACTGAGCACCGAGCACCCGAGCACTGAGCAACCAGCACCCTGAGTACTGAGCACCCAGCACCCCGAGAATGAGCACCCAGCACTCCGAGCACTGAGCAGCCAGCACCCTGAGTATTAAGCACCCTGAGTACTGACCAACCAGCACCCTGAGTACTGAGCACCCTGCACCCCGAGCACTGAGCTCCCTGAGTACTGAGCACCCAGCACCCTGAGTACTGAACTCACAGCACCCTGAGTACTGAGCACTGAGCACACAGAGAACTGAGCACCCAGCACCCCGAGGACTGAGCACCCAGCACCCTGTGCACTGAGAACTGAGCATCCAGCACCCCGAGCACTGAGCACCCTGAGCTCTTAGCACCCTGAGTACTGAGCACCCAGCACCCTGAGTACTGAGCACCCAGCACCCTGAGCACTGAGCACCCAGCACCCTGAGTACTGAGCACCCAGCACCCTGAGTACTGAGCACCGAGCACCCCGAGCACTGAGCACCAAGCACACCGAGCAGTGAGCACCCAGAACCCTGAGCACTGAGCACCCAGCACCCCGAGTACTGAGCACCGAGCACCCCGAGAACTGAGCAACCAGCACCCCGAGCACTGAGCACTGAGCACCCTGAGCACTGAGCACCCAGAACCCCGAGTACTGAGCACTGAGCACCCTGAGTACTGAGCACCCAGCACCCCGAGTACTGAGCAGTGAGCACTAGGAGTACTGAGCACCCAGCACCCTGAGCACTGAGCATTGAGAACCCTGCGTACTGAGCACCGAGCACCCCGAGCACTGAGCACCCAGCACGCTGAGTACTGAGCACCGAGCTCCCCGAGCACTGAGCACCCTGAGTACTGAGCACCCAGCACCCTGAGTACTGAGCACCGAGCACCCCGAGCACTGAGCACCCAGCACCCCGCTCACTGAGCACCCAGCACCCTGAGTACTGAGCACCCAGCACCCCGAGAATGAGCACCCTGAGCACTGAGTACCCAACACCATGAGTACTGAGCACCGAGCACCCTGAGTACTGAGCACCCAGTACCCTGAGCACTGAACACACAGCACCCTGAGTACTGAGCACCCCGAGCACTGAGCACCCAGCTCTCTGAGCACTGAGGACCCAGCAACCTGAGTACTGAGCACCCAGCACCCTGAGCACTGAGCACCCAGCACCCTGAGTACTGAGCACCCAGCACCCTGAGCACTGAGCACCCAGCACCCTGAGTACTGAGAATCCAGCACCCCGAGCACTGAGCACCCAGCACCCTGAGTACTGAGCACTGAGCAACCAGCACCCCGAGCACTGAGCACTCAGCACCCTGTGTACTGAGCACTGAGTACCCAGCACCCCGAGCACTGAGCACCCAGCACCCTGAGCACCCTGAGTACTGAGCACCCAGCACCCTGAGCACTGAGCACCCAGCACCCCGAGCACTGAGCACCCAGCACCCAGAGTACTGAGCACTGAGCACCCTGCACCCTGAGTACTGAGCACCCAGCACCCTGAGCGCTGAGGACCAAGCACCCTGAGTACTAAGCACGCAGCACCCTGAGTACTGAGCACCCAGCACCCTGAGCACTGAGCACCCAGCACGCTGAGTACTGAGCACTGAGCAAGCTGAGTACTGAGCACCGAGCACCCTGAGCACTGAGCACCCAGCACGCTGAGTACTGAGCACTGAGCACCCTGAGTACTGAGCACCGAGCACCCTGAGTACTGAGCACCCAGCACTCTGAGCACTGAGCACTCAGCACCCCGAGCACTGAGCACCCGGCACCCCGAGCACTGAGCACCCAGCACCCCGAGCACTGAGCACCCAGCACCCCGAGCACTGAGCACTGAGCACCCTGCGTACTGAGCACTGAGCACCCTTAGTACTGAGCACCCAGCACCCCGATCACTGACCACCCAGCACCCTGAGTACTGAGCACCCAGCGTACTGAGCACCGAGCACCGAACACCCTGAGTACTGAGCACCCAGCACCCTGAGTACTGAGCACCCAGCGTACTGAGCACCGAGCACCCAGCACCCTGAGTACTGAGCTCACAGCTCCCCGAGCACTGAGCACCCTGAGTACTGAGCACCCAGCACCCCGATCAGTGACCACCCAGCACCCTGAGTACTGAGCACCCAGCGTACTGAGCACCGAGCACCGAACACCCTGAGTACTGAGCACCCAGCACCCTGAGTACTGAGCACCCAGCGTACTGAGCACCGAGCACCCAGCACCCTGAGTACTGAGCACCCAGCACCCTGAGCACTGAGCACCCAGCACCCTGAGTACTGAGCACTGAGCACCCTGAGTACTGAGCACCGAGCACCCCGAGCACTGAGCACCCAGCACCCCGAGCACTGAGCACCCAGCACCCTAAGTACTGAGCACCCAACGTACTGAGCACCGAGCACCCTGAGCAGTGAGCACCCAGCACACTGAGCACTGAGCACCCAGCACCCTGAGTACTGAGCACCCAACGTACTGAGCACCGAGCACCCTGAGCACTGAGCACCCAGCACCCAGAGTACTGAGCACCCAGCACTCTGAGCAATGAGCACCCTGAGTACTGAGCACCCAGCACCTTGAGCAGTGAGCACCGAGCACCCCGAGTACTGAGCACCCAGCACCCTGAGTACTAAGCACCGAGCACTCTGAGTACTGAGCACCCAGCACCCTGAGCACTGAACACACAGCACCCTGAGTACTGAGCACCCCGAGCACTGAGCACCCAGCACCCTGAGTACTGTGCAGCGAGCACCCCGAGTACTGAGCACCCAGCACCCCGAGCACTGAGCACCCAGCACCCCGAGCACTGAGTACCCAGCACCCTGAGCACTGAGCACCCAGCACCCTGAGTACTGAGCACCCAGCAACCCGAGCACTGAGCACCCAGCACCCTGAGCACTGAGCACCCAGCACCCGAGTACTGAGCAACCAGCACCCTGAGTACTGAGCACCCAGCAACCCGAGCACTGAGCACCCAGCACCCTGAGTACTGAGCACCCAGCACCCTGAGCACAGAGCACCGAGCACCCTGAGCACTGAGCACCCAGCACCCTGAGGACTGAGCACCCAGCACCCCGAGCACTGATCACCCAGCACCCTGAGCACTGAGCACCCTGAGTACTGAGCACTGAGCACCCTGAGTACTGAGCAATGAGCACCCTGAGTACTGAGCACTGAGCACCCAGAGAACTGAGCACACAGCACCCCGAGGACTGAGCACCCAGCACCCTGAGTACTGAGCACACAGCACCCTGAGTACTGAGCACCCAGCACCCTGAGTCCTGAGCACACAGCACCCTGAGTACTGAGCACTGAGCACCCAGAGAACTGAGCACCCAGCACCCCGAGGACTGAGCACCCAGCACCCTGTGCACTGAGCACTGAGCATCCAGCACCCAGAGCACTGAGCACCCTGAGCTCTTAGCACCCTGAGTACTGAGCACCCAGCACCCTGAGTACTGAGCACTGAGCACCCTGAGCACTGAGCACCCAGCACCCTGAGTACTGAGCACCCAGCACCCCGAGCACTGAGCACCCAGCACCCTGAGCACCCAGCACCCTGAGCACTGAGCACCCTGAGCACTGAGCACTGAGGACCCAGCACCCTGAGTACTGAGCACCCAACACTCTGAGCACTGAGCAACCAGCACCCTGAGCACTGAGCACTGAGCACCCAGCACCCTGAGTACTGAGCACCCAGCACCCCGAGCACTGAGCACGGAGCACCCTGTGTACTGAGCACCGAGCACCCGAGCACTGAGCAACCAGCACCCTGAGTACTGAGCACCCAGCACCCCGAGAATGAGCACCCAGCACTCCGAGCACTGAGCAGCCAGCACCCTGAGTATTAAGCACCCTGAGTACTGACCAACCAGCACCCTGAGTACTGAGCACCCTGCACCCCGAGCACTGAGCTCCCTGAGTACTGAGCACCCAGCACCCTGAGTACTGAACTCACAGCACCCTGAGTACTGAGCACTGAGCACACAGAGAACTGAGCACCCAGCACCCCGAGGACTGAGCACCCAGCACCCTGTGCACTGAGAACTGAGCATCCAGCACCCCGAGCACTGAGCACCCTGAGCTCTTAGCACCCTGAGTACTGAGCACCCAGCACCCTGAGTACTGAGCACCCAGCACCCTGAGCACTGAGCACCCAGCACCCTGAGTACTGAGCACCCAGCACCCTGAGTACTGAGCACCGAGCACCCCGAGCACTGAGCACCAAGCACACCGAGCAGTGAGCACCCAGAACCCTGAGCACTGAGCACCCAGCACCCCGAGTACTGAGCACCGAGCACCCCGAGAACTGAGCAACCAGCACCCCGAGCACTGAGCACTGAGCACCCTGAGCACTGAGCACCCAGAACCCCGAGTACTGAGCACTGAGCACCCTGAGTACTGAGCACCCAGCACCCCGAGTACTGAGCAGTGAGCACTAGGAGTACTGAGCACCCAGCACCCTGAGCACTGAGCATTGAGAACCCTGCGTACTGAGCACCGAGCACCCCGAGCACTGAGCACCCAGCACGCTGAGTACTGAGCACCGAGCTCCCCGAGCACTGAGCACCCTGAGTACTGAGCACCCAGCACCCTGAGTACTGAGCACCGAGCACCCCGAGCACTGAGCACCCAGCACCCCGCTCACTGAGCACCCAGCACCCTGAGTACTGAGCACCCAGCACCCCGAGAATGAGCACCCTGAGCACTGAGTACCCAACACCATGAGTACTGAGCACCGAGCACCCTGAGTACTGAGCACCCAGTACCCTGAGCACTGAACACACAGCACCCTGAGTACTGAGCACCCCGAGCACTGAGCACCCAGCTCTCTGAGCACTGAGGACCCAGCAACCTGAGTACTGAGCACCCAGCACCCTGAGCACTGAGCACCCAGCACCCTGAGTACTGAGCACCCAGCACCCTGAGCACTGAGCACCCAGCACCCTGAGTACTGAGAATCCAGCACCCCGAGCACTGAGCACCCAGCACCCTGAGTACTGAGCACTGAGCAACCAGCACCCCGAGCACTGAGCACTCAGCACCCTGTGTACTGAGCACTGAGTACCCAGCACCCCGAGCACTGAGCACCCAGCACCCTGAGCACCCTGAGTACTGAGCACCCAGCACCCTGAGCACTGAGCACCCAGCACCCCGAGCACTGAGCACCCAGCACCCAGAGTACTGAGCACTGAGCACCCTGCACCCTGAGTACTGAGCACCCAGCACCCTGAGCGCTGAGGACCAAGCACCCTGAGTACTAAGCACGCAGCACCCTGAGTACTGAGCACCCAGCACCCTGAGCACTGAGCACCCAGCACGCTGAGTACTGAGCACTGAGCAAGCTGAGTACTGAGCACCGAGCACCCTGAGCACTGAGCACCCAGCACGCTGAGTACTGAGCACTGAGCACCCTGAGTACTGAGCACCGAGCACCCTGAGTACTGAGCACCCAGCACTCTGAGCACTGAGCACTCAGCACCCCGAGCACTGAGCACCCGGCACCCCGAGCACTGAGCACCCAGCACCCCGAGCACTGAGCACCCAGCACCCCGAGCACTGAGCACTGAGCACCCTGCGTACTGAGCACTGAGCACCCTTAGTACTGAGCACCCAGCACCCCGATCACTGACCACCCAGCACCCTGAGTACTGAGCACCCAGCGTACTGAGCACCGAGCACCGAAAACCCTGAGTACTGAGCACCCAGCACCCTGAGTACTGAGCACCCAGCGTACTGAGCACCGAGCACCCAGCACCCTGAGTACTGAGCTCACAGCTCCCCGAGCACTGAGCACCCTGAGTACTGAGCACCCAGCACCCCGATCAGTGACCACCCAGCACCCTGAGTACTGAGCACCCAGCGTACTGAGCACCGAGCACCGAACACCCTGAGTACTGAGCACCCAGCACCCTGAGTACTGAGCACCCAGCGTACTGAGCACCGAGCACCCAGCACCCTGAGTACTGAGCACCCAGCACCCTGAGCACTGAGCACCCAGCACCCTGAGTACTGAGCACTGAGCACCCTGAGTACTGAGCACCGAGCACCCCGAGCACTGAGCACCCAGCACCCCGAGCACTGAGCACCCAGCACCCTAAGTACTGAGCACCCAACGTACTGAGCACCGAGCACCCTGAGCAGTGAGCACCCAGCACACTGAGCACTGAGCACCCAGCACCCTGAGTACTGAGCACCCAACGTACTGAGCACCGAGCACCCTGAGCACTGAGCACCCAGCACCCAGAGTACTGAGCACCCAGCACTCTGAGCAATGAGCACCCTGAGTACTGAGCACCCAGCACCTTGAGCAGTGAGCACCGAGCACCCCGAGTACTGAGCACCCAGCACCCTGAGTACTAAGCACCGAGCACTCTGAGTACTGAGCACCCAGCACCCTGAGCACTGAACACACAGCACCCTGAGTACTGAGCACCCCGAGCACTGAGCACCCAGCACCCTGAGTACTGTGCAGCGAGCACCCCGAGTACTGAGCACCCAGCACCCCGAGCACTGAGCACCCAGCACCCCGAGCACTGAGTACCCAGCACCCTGAGCACTGAGCACCCAGCACCCTGAGTACTGAGCACCCAGCAACCCGAGCACTGAGCACCCAGCACCCTGAGCACTGAGCACCCAGCACCCGAGTACTGAGCAACCAGCACCCTGAGTACTGAGCACCCAGCAACCCGAGCACTGAGCACCCAGCACCCTGAGTACTGAGCACCCAGCACCCTGAGCACAGAGCACCGAGCACCCTGAGCACTGAGCACCCAGCACCCTGAGGACTGAGCACCCAGCACCCCGAGCACTGATCACCCAGCACCCTGAGCACTGAGCACCCTGAGTACTGAGCACTGAGCACCCTGAGTACTGAGCAATGAGCACCCTGAGTACTGAGCACTGAGCACCCAGAGAACTGAGCACACAGCACCCCGAGGACTGAGCACCCAGCACCCTGAGTACTGAGCACACAGCACCCTGAGTACTGAGCACCCAGCACCCTGAGTCCTGAGCACACAGCACCCTGAGTACTGAGCACTGAGCACCCAGAGAACTGAGCACCCAGCACCCCGAGGACTGAGCACCCAGCACCCTGTGCACTGAGCACTGAGCATCCAGCACCCAGAGCACTGAGCACCCTGAGCTCTTAGCACCCTGAGTACTGAGCACCCAGCACCCTGAGTACTGAGCACTGAGCACCCTGAGCACTGAGCACCCAGCACCCTGAGTACTGAGCACCCAGCACCCTGAGTACTGAGCACCGAGCACCCCGAGCACTGAGCACACAGCACCCTGAGCACTGAGCACCCAGCACCCCGAGCACTGAGCACCCAGCACCCTGAGCACTGAGCACCCAGCACCCCGAGTACTGAGCACCAAGCACCCCGAGAACTGAGCACCCAGCACCCCGAGCACTGAGCACTGAGCACCCTGAGCACTGAGCACCCAGCACCCCGAGTACTGAGCACTGAGCACCCTGAGTACTGAGCACCGAGCACCCCGAGTACTGAGCACTGAGCACTATGAGTACTGAGCACCCAGCACCCTGAGCACTGAGCCCTGAGAACCCTGAGTACTGAGCACCGAGCACCCCGAGCACTGAGCACCCAGCACCCTGAGTACTGAGCACCGAGCTCCCCGAGCACTGAGCACCCTGAGTACTGAGCACCCAGCACCCTGAGTACTGAGCACCGAGCACCCCGAGCACTGAGCACCCAGCACCGCGAGCACTGAGCACCCAGCACCCTGAGTACTGAGCACCCAGCACCCCGAGAATGAGCACCCTGAGCACTGAGTACCCAGCACCATGAGTACTGAGCACCCAGCACCCTGAGTACTGAGCACCCAGTACCCTGAGCACTGAACACACAGCACCCTGAGTACTGAGCACCCCGAGCACTGAGCACCCAGCACCCTGAGCACAGAGGACCCAGCACCCTGAGTACTGAGCACCCAGCACCCTGAGCACAGAGGACCCAGCACCCTGAGTACTGAGCACCCAGCACCCTGAGCACTGAGCACCCAGCACCCTGAGTACTGAGCATCCAGCACTCCGAGCACTGAGCACCCAGCACCCTGAGTACTGAGCACTGAGCACCCAGCACCCCGAGCACTGAGCACTCAGCACCCTGTGTACTGAGCACTGAGTACCCAGCACCCCGAGCACTGAGCACCCAGCACCCTGAGCACCCTGAGTACTGAGCACCCAGCACCCCGAGCACTGAGCACTGAGCAGCCTGAGCACTGAGCACCCAGCACCCTGAGTACTGAGCACCCAGCACCCTGAGCACTGAGGACCGAGCACCCTGAGTACTAAGCACCCAGCACCCTGAGTACTGAGCACCCAGCACCCTGAGCACTGAGCACCCAGCACGCTGAGTACTGAGCACTGAGCACCCTGAGTACTGAGCACCGAGCACCCTGAGCACTGAGCACACAGCACGATGAGTACTGAGCACTGAGCACACTGAGTACTGAGCACCGAGCACCCTGAGTACTGAGCACCCAGCACTCTGAGCACAGAGCACCCAGCACCCTGAGCACTGAGCACCCAGCACCCCGAGCACTGAGCACCCAGCACCCCAAGCACTGAGCACCCAGCACCCCAAGCACTGAGCACTGAGCACCCAGCACAACGAGCACTGAGCACCCAGCACCCTGAGTACTGAGCACCCAGCACCCTGAGCACTGAGCACCCAGCACCCTGAGTACTGAGCACCCAACACCCCAAGCACTGAGCACCCTGAGTACTGTGCAACCAGCACCCCAAGCACTGAGCACCCTGAGGACTGAGCACCCAGCACCCTGAGTAATGAGCACCCAGCACCCCGAGCACTGAGCACCCAGCACCCTGAGTACTGAGCAGCCAGCACCCTGAGTACTGAGCACCCAGCGTACTGAGCACCGAGCACCCAGCACCCTGAGTACTGAGCACCGAGCACTCTGAGTACTGAGCAGCCAGCACCCTGAGTACTGAGCACCCAGCACCCTGAGCACAGAGCACCAAGCACCCTGAGTACTGAGCACCGAGCACCCCGAGTACTGAGCACCCAGCACCCCGAGCACTGAGCACCCAGCACCCCGAGCACTGAGCACCCAGCACCCCGAGCACTGAGCACCCAGCACCCCGAGCACTGAGCACCCAGCACCCCGAGCACCGAGCACCCTGAGTACTAAGCACCGAGCACCCTGAGCACTGAGCACCCAGCACCCTGAGCACTGAGCACCCAGCACCTTGAGTACTGAGCACCCAGCACCCCGAGCACTGAGCACCCAGCACCCTGAGTACTGAGCACCCAGCACCCTGATCACAGAGCACCGAGCACCCTGAGCAGTGAGCACCAAGCACCCTGAGGACTGAGCACCCAGCACCCCGAGCACTGAGCACCCAGCACCCTGAGCACTGAGCACCCTGAGTACTGAGCACTGAGCACCCTGAGTACTGAGCACCCAGCACCCTGAGTACTGAGCACCCAGCACCCTGAGCACTGAGCACCGAGCACCCTGAGCACTGAGCATCCAGCACCCTGAGCACTGAGCACCCAGCACCAGGAGCAGTGAGCACCCAGCACCCTGAGCCCTGAGCACCCTGAGTACTGAGGACTGAGCACCCTGAGTACTGAGCACTGAGCACCCTGAGTACTGAGCACCCAGCACCCTGAGTACTGAGCACCCAGCACACTGAGTACTGAGCACCCAGCACCCTGAGCAATGAGCAACCTGAGTACTGAGCACCCAGCACCCTGAGCACTGAGCACCCAGAACCCTGAGTACTGAGCAACCAGCACCCTGAGCACTGAGCACCCAGCACCCTGAGTACTGAGCACCCTGCACCCTGAGCACTGAGGACCGAGCACCCTGAGTACTAAGCACCCAGCACCCTGAGTACTGAGCACCCAGCACCCTGAGCACTGAGCACCCAGCACGCTGAGTACTGAGCACTGAGCACCCTGAGTACTGAGCACCGAGCACCCTGAGCACTGAGCACACAGCACGATGAGTACTGAGCACTGAGCACCCTGAGTACTGAGCACCGAGCACCCTGAGTACTGAGCACCCAGCACTCTGAGCACAGAGCACCCAGCACCCTGAGCACTGAGCACCCAGCACCCCGAGCACTGAGCACCCAGCACCCCAAGCACTGAGCACCCAGCACCCCAAGCACTGAGCACTGAGCACCCAGCACAACGAGCACTGAGCACCCAGCACCCTGAGTACTGAGCACCCAGCACCCTGAGCACTGAGCAGCCAGCACCCTGAGTACTGAGCACCCAACACCCCAAGCACTGAGCACCCTGAGTACTGAGCAACCAGCACCCCAAGCACTGAGCACCCTGAGGACTGAGCACCCAGCACCCTGAGTAATGAGCACCCAGCACCCCGAGCACTGAGCACCCAGCACCCTGAGTACTGAGCAGCCAGCACCCTGAGTACTGAGCACCCAGCGTACTGAGCACCGAGCACCCAGCACCCTGAGTACTGAGCACCGAGCACTCTGAGTACTGAGCAGCCAGCACGCTGAGTACTGAGCACCCAGCACCCTGAGCACAGAGCACCAAGCACCCTGAGTACTGAGCACCGAGCACCCCGAGTACTGAGCACCCAGCACCCCGAGCACTGAGCACCCAGCACCCCGAGCACTGAGCACCCAGCACCCCGAGCACTGAGCACCCAGCACCCCGAGCACTGAGCACCCAGCACCCCGAGCACCGAGCACCCTGAGTACTAAGCACCAAGCACCCTGAGCACTGAGCACCCAGCACCCTGAGCACTGAGCACCCAGCACCTTGAGTACTGAGCACCCAGCACCCCGAGCACTGAGCACCCAGCACCCTGAGTACTGAGCACCCAGCACCCTGAACACAGAGCACCGAGCACCCTGAGCACTGAGCACCCAGCACCCTGAGGACTGAGCACCCAGCACCCCGAGCACTGAGCACCCAGCACCCTGAGCACTGAGCACCCTGAGTACTGAGCACTGAGCACCCTGAGTACTGAGCACCCAGCACCCTGAGTACTGAGCACCCAGCACCCTGAGCACTGAGCACCGAGCACCCTGAGCACTGAGCATCCAGCACCCTGAGCACTGAGCACCCAGCACCCCGAGCAGTGAGCACCCAGCACCCTGAGCCCTGAGCACCCTGAGTACTGAGGACTGAGCACCCTGAGTACTGAGCACTGAGCACCCTGAGTACTGAGCACCCAACACTCTGAGTACTGAGCCCCCAGCACACTGAGTACTGAGCACCCAGCACCCTGAGCAATGAGCACCCTGAGTACTGAGCACCCAGCACCCTGTGCACTGAGCACCCAGCACCCTGAGTACTGAGCAACCAGCACCCTGAGCACTGAGCACCCAGCACCCTGAGTACTGAGCATCCAGCACCCCGAGCACTGAGCACCCAGCACCCTGAGTACTGAGCACTGAGCACCCATCACCCCGAGCACGGAGCACCCAGCACCCTGTGTACTGAGCACTGAGAACCCAGCACCCCGAGCACTGAGCACACAGCACCCTGATCACTGAGCACCCTGAGTACTGAGCAATGAGCACCAGGCACCCTGAGTACTGAGCACCCAGCACCCTGAGCACTGAGCACCCTGAGTACTGAGCACCGAGCACCCTGAGAACTGAGCACCCAGTACCCTGAGCACTGAACACACATCACCCTGAGTACTGAGCACCCCGAGCACTGAGCACCCAGCACCCTGAGTACTGAGCACCCAGCGTACTGAGCACCGAGCACCCAGCACCCTGAGTACTGAGCACCCAGTACCCTGAGCACTGAGCACCCAGCACCCTGAGTACTGAGCACCGAGCACCCCGAGTACTGAGCACCCAGCACCCCGAGCACTGAGCACCCAGCACCCCGAGCACTGAGCACCCAGCACCCTGAGCACTGAGCACCCAGCAACCCGAGCACTGAGCACCCAGCACCGCGAGCACCGAGCACCCTGAGTACTAAGCACCGAGCACCCTGAGCACTAAGCACCCAGCACCCTGAGCACTGAGCACCCAGCACCCTGAGTACTGAGCACCCAGCAACCCGAGCACTGAGAACCCAGCACCCTGAGTACTGAGCACCCAGCAGCCTGAGCACTGAGCACCCAGCACCCTGAGCACTGAGCACTCAGCACCCTGAGGACTGAGCACCCAGCACCCCGAGCACTGAGCACCCAGCACCCTGAGCACTGAGCACCCTTGTACGGAGCACTGAGCACCATGAGTACTGACACTGAGCATCCTGAGTACTGAGCACCCAGCACCCTGAGTACTGAGCACCCAGCACACCGAGCACTGAGTACCCAGCACCCTGAGCACTGAGCACCCAGCACCCTGAGCACTGAGCACCCAGCACCCTGAGCACTGAGCACCCAGCACCCTGAGCACTGAGCACCCAGCACCCTGAGTACTGAGCACCCAACACCCCAAGCACTGAGCACCCTGAGTACTGAGCAACCAGCACCACAAGCACTGAGCACCCTGAGTACTGAGCACCCAGCACACTGAGAACTGAGCACCCAGCACCCCGAGCACTGAGCACCCAGCACCCTGATTACTGAGCAGCCTGCACCCTGAGTACTGAGCACCCAGCGTACTGAGCACCGAGCACGCAGCACCCTGAGTACTGAGCACCGAGCACCCTGAGTACTGAGCAGCCAGCACCCTGAGTACTGAGCACCCAGCACCCTGAGCACTGAGCACCAAGCACCCTGAGTAATGAGCACCGAGCACCCCGAGTACTGAGCACCCAGCACCCCGAGCACTGAGCAACCAGCACCCAGAGCACTGAGCACCCAGCACCCCGAGCACTGAGCACCCAGCACCCTGAGCACTGAGCACCCAGCACCCTGAGCACTGAGCACCCAGCACCCCGAGCACCGAGCACCCTGAGTACTAAGCACCGAGCACACTGAGCACTGAGCACCCTGAGTACTGAGCACTGAGCACCCTGAGTACTGAGCACTGAGCACCCTGAGTACTGAGCACCCAGCACCCTGAGTACTGAGCACCCAGCACCCTGAGCACTGAGCACCCAGCAACCCGAGCAGTGAGCACCCAGCACCCTGAGCCCTGAGCACCCTGAGTACTGAGCACTGAGCACCCTGAGTACTGAGCACCCAGCACCCTGAGTACTGAGCACCCAGCACCCTGAGTACTGAGCACCCAGCACCCTGAGTACTGAGCACCCAGCACCCTGAGCAATGAGCACCCTGAGTACTGAGCACCCAGCACCCTGAGCACTGAGCACCCAGCACCCTGAGTACTGAGCAACCAGCACCCTGAGCACTGAGCACCCAGCACCCTGAGTACTGAGCATCCAGCACCCAGAGCACTGAGCACCCAGCTCCCTGAGTACTGAGCACTGAGCACCCAGCACCCCGAGCACTGAGCACCCAGCACCCTGTGTACTGAGCACTGAGTACCCAGCACCCCGAGCACTGAGCACCCAGCACCCTGAGCACTGAGCACCCTGAGTACTGAGCACTGAGCACCCTGCACCCTGAGTACTGAGCACCCAGCACCCTGAGCACTGAGCACCCTGAGTACTGAGCACCGAGCACCCTGACCACTGAGCACCCTGCACGCTGAGTACTGAGCACTGAGCACCCTGAGCACTGAGCACCCAGCACCCTGAGTACTGAGCACCGAGCACCCTGAGTACTGAGCACCCAGAACTCTAAGCACTGAGCACCCAGCACCCTGAGCACCGAGCACCCTGAGTACTGAGCACCGAGCACCCTGAGCACTGAGCACACAGCACGATGAGTACTGAGCACTGAGCACCCTGAGTACTGAGCACCGAGCACCCTGAGTACTGAGCACCCAGCCCTCTGAGCACAGAGCACCCAGCACCCTGAGCACTGAGCACCCAGCACCCCGAGCACTGAGCACCCAGCACCCCAAGCACTGAGCACCCAGCACCCCAAGCACTGAGCACTGAGCACCCAGCACAACGAGCACTGAGCACCCAGCACCCTGAGTACTGAGCACCCAGCACCCTGAGCACTGAGCACCCAGCACCCTGAGTACTGAGCACCCAACACCCCAAGCACTGAGCACCCTGAGTACTGAGCAACCAGCAACCCAAGCACTGAGCACCCTGAGGACTGAGCACCCAGCACCCTGAGTAATGAGCACCCAGCACCCCGAGCACTGAGCACCCAGCACCCTGAGTACTGAGCAGCCAGCACCCTGAGTACTGAGCACCCAGCGTACTGAGCACCGAGCACCCAGCACCCTGAGTACTGAGCACCGAGCACTCTGAGTACTGAGCAGCCAGCACGCTGAGTACTGAGCACCCAGCACCCTGAGCACAGAGCACCAAGCACCCTGAGTACTGAGCACCGAGCACCCCGAGTACTGAGCACCCAGCACCCCGAGCACTGAGCACCCAGCACCCCGAGCACTGAGCACCCAGCACCCCGAGCACTGAGCACCCAGCACCCCGAGCACTGAGCACCCAGCACCCCGAGCACCGAGCACCCTGAGTACTAAGCACCAAGCACCCTGAGCACTGAGCACCCAGCACCCTGAGCACTGAGCACCCAGCACCTTGAGTACTGAGCACCCAGCACCCCGAGCACTGAGCACCCAGCACCCTGAGTACTGAGCACCCAGCACCCTGAATACAGAGCACCGAGCACCCTGAGCACTGAGCACCCAGCACCCTGAGGACTGAGCACCCAGCACCCCGAGCACTGAGCACCCAGCACCCTGAGCACTGAGCACCCTGAGTACTGAGCACTGAGCACCCTGAGTACTGAGCACCCAGCACCCTGAGTACTGAGCACCCAGCACCCTGAGCACTGAGCACCGAGCACCCTGAGCACTGAGCATCCAGCACCCTGAGCACTGAGCACCCAGCACCCCGAGCAGTGAGCACCCAGCACCCTGAGCCCTGAGCACCCTGAGTACTGAGGACTGAGCACCCTGAGTACTGAGCACTGAGCACCCTGAGTACTGAGCACCCAACACCCTGAGTACTGAGCCCCCAGCACACTGAGTACTGAGCACCCAGCACCCTGAGCAATGAGCACCCTGAGTACTGAGCACCCAGCACCCTGAGCACTGAGCACCCAGCACCCTGAGTACTGAGCAACCAGCACCCTGAGCACTGAGCACCCAGCACCCTGAGTACTGAGCACCCAGCAACCCGAGCACTGAGAACCCAGCACCCTGAGTACTGAGCACCCAGCACCCTGAGCACTGAGCACCCAGCACCCTGAGCACTCAGCACCCTGAGGACTGAGCACTCAGCACCCCGAGCACTGAGCACCCAGCACCCTGAGCACTGAGCACCCTTGTACGGAGCACTGAGCACCATGAGTACTGAGCACTGAGCACCCTGAGTACTGAGCACCCAGCACCCTGAGTACTGAGCACCCAGCACACCGAGCACTGAGTACCCAGCACCCTGAGCACTGAGTACCCAGCACCCTGAGCACTGAGCACCCAGCACCCTGAGCACTGAGCACCCAGCACCCTGAGCACTGAGCACCCAGCACCCTGAGTACTGAGCACTGAGCACCCAGCACCCCGAGCACTGAGCACCCAGCACCCTGAGTACTGAGCACCCAGCACCATGAGCACTGAGCACCCAGCACCCTGAGTACTGAGCACCCAACACCCCAAGCACTGAGCACCCTGAGTACTGAGCAACCAGCACCACAAGCACTGAGCACCCTGAGTACTGAGCACCCAGCACCCTGAGCACTGAGCACTCAGCACCCTGAGGACTGAGCACCCAGCACCCCGAGCACTGAGCACCCAGCACCCTGAGCACTGAGCACCCTTGTACGGAGCACTGAGCACCATGAGTACTGACACTGAGCATCCTGAGTACTGAGCACCCAGCACCCTGAGTACTGAGCACCCAGCACACCGAGCACTGAGTACCCAGCACCCTGAGCACTGAGCACCCAGCACCCTGAGCACTGAGCACCCAGCACCCTGAGCACTGAGCACCCAGCACCCTGAGCACTGAGCACCCAGCACCCTGAGTACTGAGCACCCAACACCCCAAGCACTGAGCACCCTGAGTACTGAGCAACCAGCACCACAAGCACTGAGCACCCTGAGTACTGAGCACCCAGCACACTGAGAACTGAGCACCCAGCACCCCGAGCACTGAGCACCCAGCACCCTGATTACTGAGCAGCCTGCACCCTGAGTACTGAGCACCCAGCGTACTGAGCACCGAGCACGCAGCACCCTGAGTACTGAGCACCGAGCACCCTGAGTACTGAGCAGCCAGCACCCTGAGTACTGAGCACCCAGCACCCTGAGCACTGAGCACCAAGCACCCTGAGTAATGAGCACCGAGCACCCCGAGTACTGAGCACCCAGCACCCCGAGCACTGAGCAACCAGCACCCAGAGCACTGAGCACCCAGCACCCCGAGCACTGAGCACCCAGCACCCTGAGCACTGAGCACCCAGCACCCTGAGCACTGAGCACCCAGCACCCCGAGCACCGAGCACCCTGAGTACTAAGCACCGAGCACACTGAGCACTGAGCACCCTGAGTACTGAGCACTGAGCACCCTGAGTACTGAGCACTGAGCACCCTGAGTACTGAGCACCCAGCACCCTGAGTACTGAGCACCCAGCACCCTGAGCACTGAGCACCCAGCAACCCGAGCAGTGAGCACCCAGCACCCTGAGCCCTGAGCACCCTGAGTACTGAGCACTGAGCACCCTGAGTACTGAGCACCCAGCACCCTGAGTACTGAGCACCCAGCACCCTGAGTACTGAGCACCCAGCACCCTGAGTACTGAGCACCCAGCACCCTGAGCAATGAGCACCCTGAGTACTGAGCACCCAGCACCCTGAGCACTGAGCACCCAGCACCCTGAGTACTGAGCAACCAGCACCCTGAGCACTGAGCACCCAGCACCCTGAGTACTGAGCATCCAGCACCCAGAGCACTGAGCACCCAGCTCCCTGAGTACTGAGCACTGAGCACCCAGCACCCCGAGCACTGAGCACCCAGCACCCTGTGTACTGAGCACTGAGTACCCAGCACCCCGAGCACTGAGCACCCAGCACCCTGAGCACTGAGCACCCTGAGTACTGAGCACTGAGCACCCTGCACCCTGAGTACTGAGCACCCAGCACCCTGAGCACTGAGCACCCTGAG
Source organism: Microtus oregoni (assembly GCF_018167655.1). NCBI lineage: Eukaryota > Metazoa > Chordata > Mammalia > Rodentia > Cricetidae > Microtus > Microtus oregoni. The sequence continues at coordinate 77,577 of NW_024543113.1, read as the reverse complement.
TACTGAGCACCGAGCACCCTGACCACTGAGCACCCTGCACGCTGAGTACTGAGCACTGAGCACCCTGAGCACTGAGCACCCAGAACCCTGAGTACTGAGCACCGAGCACCCTGAGTACTGAGCACCCAGAACTCTAAGCACTGAGCACCCAGCACCCTGAGCACCGAGCACCCTGAGTACTGAGCACCGAGCACCCTGAGCACTGAGCACACAGCACGATGAGTACTGAGCACTGAGCACCCTGAGTACTGAGCACCGAGCACCCTGAGTACTGAGCACCCAGCCCTCTGAGCACAGAGCACCCAGCACCCTGAGCACTGAGCACCCAGCACCCCGAGCACTGAGCACCCAGCACCCCAAGCACTGAGCACCCAGCACCCCAAGCACTGAGCACTGAGCACCCAGCACAACGAGCACTGAGCACCCAGCACCCTGAGTACTGAGCACCCAGCACCCTGAGCAATGAGCACCCAGCACCCTGAGTACTGAGCACCCAACACCCCAAGCACTGAGCACCCTGAGTACTGAGCAACCAGCAACCCAAGCACTGAGCACCCTGAGGACTGAGCACCCAGCACCCTGAGTAATGAGCACCCAGCACCCCGAGCACTGAGCACCCAGCACCCTGAGTACTGAGCAGCCAGCACCCTGAGTACTGAGCACCCAGCGTACTGAGCACCGAGCACCCAGCACCCTGAGTACTGAGCACCGAGCACTCTGAGTACTGAGCAGCCAGCACGCTGAGTACTGAGCACCCAGCACCCTGAGCACAGAGCACCAAGCACCCTGAGTACTGAGCACCGAGCACCCCGAGTACTGAGCACCCAGCACCCCGAGCACTGAGCACCCAGCACCCCGAGCACTGAGCACCCAGCACCCCGAGCACTGAGCACCCAGCACCCCGAGCACTGAGCACCCAGCACCCCGAGCACCGAGCACCCTGAGTACTAAGCACCAAGCACCCTGAGCACTGAGCACCCAGCACCCTGAGCACTGAGCACCCAGCACCTTGAGTACTGAGCACCCAGCACCCCGAGCACTGAGCACCCAGCACCCTGAGTACTGAGCACCCAGCACCCTGAATACAGAGCACCGAGCACCCTGAGCACTGAGCACCCAGCACCCTGAGGACTGAGCACCCAGCACCCCGAGCACTGAGCACCCAGCACCCTGAGCACTGAGCACCCTGAGTACTGAGCACTGAGCACCCTGAGTACTGAGCACCCAGCACCCTGAGTACTGAGCACCCAGCACCCTGAGCACTGAGCACCGAGCACCCTGAGCACTGAGCATCCAGCACCCTGAGCACTGAGCACCCAGCACCCCGAGCAGTGAGCACCCAGCACCCTGAGCCCTGAGCACCCTGAGTACTGAGGACTGAGCACCCTGAGTACTGAGCACTGAGCACCCTGAGTACTGAGCACCCAACACCCTGAGTACTGAGCCCCCAGCACACTGAGTACTGAGCACCCAGCACCCTGAGCAATGAGCACCCTGAGTACTGAGCACCCAGCACCCTGAGCACTGAGCACCCAGCACCCTGAGTACTGAGCAACCAGCACCCTGAGCACTGAGCACCCAGCACCCTGAGTACTGAGCACCCAGCAACCCGAGCACTGAGAACCCAGCACCCTGAGTACTGAGCACCCAGCACCCTGAGCACTGAGCACCCAGCACCCTGAGCACTCAGCACCCTGAGGACTGAGCACTCAGCACCCCGAGCACTGAGCACCCAGCACCCTGAGCACTGAGCACCCTTGTACGGAGCACTGAGCACCATGAGTACTGAGCACTGAGCACCCTGAGTACTGAGCACCCAGCACCCTGAGTACTGAGCACCCAGCACACCGAGCACTGAGTACCCAGCACCCTGAGCACTGAGTACCCAGCACCCTGAGCACTGAGCACCCAGCACCCTGAGCACTGAGCACCCAGCACCCTGAGCACTGAGCACCCAGCACACTGAGTACTGAGCACTGAGCACCCAGCACCCCGAGCACTGAGCACCCAGCACCCTGAGTACTGAGCACCCAGCACCATGAGCACTGAGCACCCAGCACCCTGAGTACTGAGCACCCAACACCCCAAGCACTGAGCACCCTGAGTACTGAGCAACCAGCACCACAAGCACTGAGCACCCTGAGTACTGAGCACCCAGCACACTGAGAACTGAGCACCCAGCACCCCGAGCACTGAGCACCCAGCACCCTGATTACTGAGCAGCCAGCACCCTGAGTACTGAGCACCCAGCGTACTGAGCACCGAGCACGCAGCACCCTGAGTACTGAGCACCGAGCACCCTGAGTACTGAGCAGCCAGCACCCTGAGTACTGAGCACCCAGCACCCTGAGCACTGAGCACCAAGCACAATGAGTAATGAGCACCGAGCACCCCGAGTACTGAGCACCCAGCACCCCGAGCACTGAGCAACCAGCACCCCGAGCACTGAGCACCCAGCACCCCGAGCACTGAGCACCCAGCACCCTGAGCACTGAGCACCCAGCACCCTGAGCACTGAGCACCCATCACCCCGAGCACCGAGCACCCTGAGTACTAAGCACCGAGCACACTGAGCACTGAGCACCCTGAGTACTGAGCACTGAGCACCCTGAGCACTGAGCACTGAGCACCCTGAGTACTGAGCACCCAGCACCCTGAGTACTGAGCACCCAGCACCCTGAGCACTGAGCACCCAGCAACCCGAGCAGTGAGCACCCAGCACCCTGAGCCCTGAGCACCCTGAGTACTGAGCACTGAGCATCCTGAGTACTGAGCACCCAGCACCCTGAGTACTGAGCACCCAGCACCCTGAGTACTGAGCACCCAGCACCCTGAGTACTGAGCACCCAGCACCCTGAGTACTGAGCACCCAGCACCCTGAGCAATGAGCACCCTGAGTACTGAGCACCCAGCACCCTGAGCACTGAGCACCCAGCACCCTGAGTACTGAGCAACCAGCACCCTGAGCACTGAGCACCCAGCACCCTGAGTACTGAGCATCCAGCACCCAGAGCACTGAGCACCCAGCTCCCTGAGTACTGAGCACTGAGCACCCAGCACCCCGAGCACTGAGCACCCAGCACCCTGTGTACTGAGCACTGAGTACCCAGCACCCCGAGCACTGAGCACCCAGCACCCTGAGCACTGAGCACCCTGAGTACTGAGCACTGAGCACCCTGCACCCTGAGTACTGAGCACCCAGCACCCTGAGCACTGAGCACCCTGAGTACTGAGCACCGAGCACCCTGACCACTGAGCACCCTGCACGCTGAGTACTGAGCACTGAGCACCCTGAGCACTGAGCACCCAGCACCCTGAGTACTGAGCACCGAGCACCCTGAGTACTGAGCACCCAGAACTCTAAGCACTGAGCACCCAGCACCCTGAGCACCGAGCACCCTGAGTACTGAGCACCGAGCACCCTGAGCACTGAGCACACAGCACGATGAGTACTGAGCACTGAGCACCCTGAGTACTGAGCACCGAGCACCCTGAGTACTGAGCACCCAGCACTCTGAGCACAGAGCACCCAGCACCCTGAGCACTGAGCACCCAGCACCCCGAGCACTGAGCACCCAGCACCCCAAGCACTGAGCACCCAGCACCCCAAGCACTGAGCACTGAGCACCCAGCACAACGAGCACTGAGCACCCAGCACCCTGAGTACTGAGCACCCAGCACCCTGAGCACTGAGCACCCAGCACCCTGAGTACTGAGCACCCAACACCCCAAGCACTGAGCACCCTGAGTACTGAGCAACCAGCAACCCAAGCACTGAGCACCCTGAGGACTGAGCACCCAGCACCCTGAGTAAGGAGCACCCAGCACCCCGAGCACTGAGCACCCAGCACCCTGAGTACTGAGCAGCCAGCACCCTGAGTACTGAGCACCCAGCGTACTGAGCACCGAGCACCCAGCACCCTGAGTACTGAGCACCGAGCACTCTGAGTACTGAGCAGCCAGCACGCTGAGTACTGAGCACCCAGCACCCTGAGCACAGAGCACCAAGCACCCTGAGTACTGAGCACCGAGCACACCGAGTACTGAGCACCCAGCACCCCGAGCACTGAGCACCCAGCACCCCGAGCACTGAGCACCCAGCACCCCGAGCACTGAGCACCCAGCACCCCGAGCACTGAGCACCCAGCACCCCGAGCACCGAGCACCCTGAGTACTAAGCACCAAGCACCCTGAGCACTGAGCACCCAGCACCCTGAGCACTGAGCACCCAGCACCTTGAGTACTGAGCACCCAGCACCCCGAGCACTGAGCACCCAGCACCCTGAGTACTGAGCACCCAGCACCCTGAACACAGAGCACCGAGCACCCTGAGCACTGAGCACCCAGCACCCCGAGCACTGAGCACCCAGCACCCTGAGCACTGAGCACCCTGAGTACTGAGCACTGAGCACCCTGAGTACTGAGCACCCAGCACCCTGAGTACTGAGCACCCAGCACCCTGAGCACTGAGCACCGAGCACCCTGAGCACTGAGCATCCAGCACCCTGAGCACTGAGCACCCAGCAACCCGAGCAGTGAGCACCCAGCACCCTGAGCCCTGAGCACCCTGAGTACTGAGGACTGAGCACCCTGAGTACTGAGCACTGAGCACCCTGAGTACTGAGCACCCAACACCCTGAGTACTGAGCCCCCAGCACACTGAGTACTGAGCACCCAGCACCCTGAGCAATGAGCACCCTGAGCACTGAGCATCCAGCACCCTGAGCACTGAGCACCCAGCACCCCGAGCAGTGAGCACCCAGCACCCTGAGCACCCAGCACCCTGAGTACTGAGCAACCAGCACCCTGAGCACTGAGCACCCAGCACCCTGAGTACTGAGCATCCAGCACCCCGAGCACTGAGCACCCAGCACCCTGAGTACTGAGCACTGAGCACCCATCACCCCGACCACGGAGCACCCAGCACCCTGTGTACTGAGCACTGAGAACCCAGCACCCCGAGCACTGAGCACACAGCACCCTGATCACTGAGCACCCTGAGTACTGAGCAATGAGCACCAGGCACCCTGAGTACTGAGCACCCAGCACCCTGAGCACTGAGCACCCTGAGTACTGAGCACCGAGCACCGTGAGAACTGAGCACCCAGTACCCTGAGCACTGAACACACATCACCCTGAGTACTGAGCACCCCGAACACTGAGCACCCAGCACCCTGAGTACTGAGCACCCAGCGTACTGAGCACCGAGCACCCAGCACCCTGAGTACTGAGCACCCAGTACCCTGAGCACTGAGCACCCAGCACCCTGAGTAATGAGCACCGAGCACCCCGAGTACTGAGCACCCAGCACCCCGAGCACTGAGCACCCAGCACCCCGAGCACTGAGCACCCAGCACCCCGAGCACTGAGCACCCAGCAACCCGAGCACTGAGCACCCAGCACCGCGAGCACCGAGCACCCTGAGTACTAAGCACCGAGCACCCTGAGCACTAAGCACCCAGCACCCTGAGCACTGAGCACCCAGCACCCTGAGTACTGAGCACCCAGCAACCCGAGCACTGAGAACCCAGCACCCTGAGTACTGAGCACCCAGCACCCTGAGCACTGAGCACCCAGCACCCTGAGCACTGAGCACTCAGCACCCTGAGGACTGAGCACCCAGCACCCCGAGCACTGAGCACCCAGCACCCTGAGCACTGAGCACCCTTGTACGGAGCACTGAGCACCATGAGTACTGAGCACTGAGCACCCTGAGTACTGAGCACCCAGCACCCTGAGTACTGAGCACCCAGCACACCGAGCACTGAGTACCCAGCACCCTGAGCACTGAGTACCCAGCACGCTGAGCACTGAGCACCCAGCCCCCTGAGCACTGAGCACCCAGCACCCTGAGCACTGAGCACCCAGCACCCTGAGTACTGAGCACTGAGCACCCAGCACCCTGAGCACTGAGCACCCAGCACCCTGAGTACTGAGCACCCAGCACCATGAGCACTGAGCACCCAGCACCCTGAGTACTGAGCACCCAACACCCCAAGCACTGAGCACCCTGAGTACTGAGCAACCAGCACCACAAGCACTGAGCACCCTGAGTACTGAGCACCCAGCACACTGAGAACTGAGCACCCAGCACCCCGAGCACTGAGCACCCAGCACCCTGATTACTGAGCAGCCAGCACCCTGAGTACTGAGCACCCAGCGTACTGAGCACCGAGCACGCAGCACCCTGAGTACTGAGCACCGAGCACCCTGAGTACTGAGCAGCCAGCACCCTGAGTACTGAGCACCCAGCACCCTGAGCACTGAGCACCAAGCACCCTGAGTACTGAGCACCGAGCACCCCGAGTACTGAGCACCCAGCACCCCGAGCACTGAGCAACCAGCACCCCGAGCACTGAGCACCCAGCACCCCGAGCACTGAGCACCCAGCACCCTGAGCACTGAGCACCCAGCACCCTGAGCACTGAGCACCCAGCACCCCGAGCACCGAGCACCCTGAGTACTAAGCACCGAGCACACTGAGCACTGAGCACCCTGAGTACTGAGCACTGAGCACCCTGAGTACTGAGCACTGAGCACCCTGAGTACTGAGCACCCAGCACCCTGAGTACTGAGCACCCAGCACCCTGAGCACTGAGCACCCAGCAACCCGAGCAGTGAGCACCCAGCACCCTGAGCCCTGAGCACCCTGAGTACTGAGCACTGAGCACCCTGAGTACTGAGCACCCAGCATCCTGAGTACTGAGCACCCAGCACCCTGAGTACTGAGCACCCAGCACCCTGAGTACTGAGCACCCAGCACCCTGAGTACTGAGCACCCAGCACCCTGAGCAATGAGCACCCTGAGTACTGAGCACCCAGCACCCTGAGCACTGAGCACCCAGCACCCTGAGTACTGAGCAACCAGCACCCTGAGCACTGAGCACCCAGCACCCTGAGTACTGAGCATCCAGCACCCAGAGCACTGAGCACCCAGCTCCCTGAGTACTGAGCACTGAGCACCCAGCACCCCGAGCACTGAGCACATAGCACCCTGTGTACTGAGCACTGAGTACCCAGCACCCCGAGCACTGAGCACCCAGCACCCTGAGCACTGAGCACCCTGAGTACTGAGCACTGAGCACCCTGCACCCTGAGTACTGAGCACCCAGCACCCTGAGCACTGAGCACCCTGAGTACTGAGCACCGAGCACCCTGACCACTGAGCACCCTGCACGCTGAGTACTGAGCACTGAGCACCCTGAGCACTGAGCACCCAGCACCCTGAGTACTGAGCACCGAGCACCCTGAGTACTGAGCACCCAGAACTCTAAGCACTGAGCACCCAGCACCCTGAGCACCGAGCACCCTGAGTACTGAGCACCCAGAACTCTAAGCACTGAGCACCCAGCACCCTGAGCACCCAGCACCCTGAGTACTAAGCACCCAGCACCCTGCGTACTGAGCACCCAGCACCCCGAGCACGGAGCACCCAGTACCCTGAGTACTGAGCACCCAGCACCTTGAGCACTGAGCACCCAGCACCCTGAGTACTGAGCACTGAGCACCCAGCACCCCGAGCACTGAGCACACAGCACCCTGAGTACTGAGCACCCAGCACCCTGAGCACTGAGCACCCAGCACCCTGAGTACTGAGCATCCAACACACCAAGCACTGAGCACCCTGAGTACTGAGCAACCAGCACCCCAAGCACTGAGCACCCTGAGTACTGAGCACCCAGCACACTGAGTACTGAGCACCCAGCACCCCGAGCACTGAGCACCCAGCACCCTGATTACTGAGCAGCCAGCACCCTGAGTACTGAGCACCTAGCGTACTCAGCACCGAGCACGCAGCACCCTGAGTACTGAGCACCGAGCACCCTGAGTACTGAGCAGCCAGCACCCTGAGTACTGAGCACCCAGCACCCTGAGCATTGAGCACCAAGCACCCTGAGTACTGAGCACCGAGCACCCCGAGTACTGAGCACCCAGCACCCCGAGCACTGAGCACCCAGCACCGCGAGCACTGAGCAGCCAGCACCCCGAGCACTGAGCACCCAGCACCCTGAGCACTGAGCACCCAGCACCCTGAGCACTGAGCACCCAGCACCCCGAGCACCGAGCACCCTGAGTACTAAGCACCGAGCACCCTGAGCACTGAGCACCCAGCACCCTGAGCACTGAGCACCCAGCACCCTGAGTACTGAGCACCCAGCACCCTGAGCACTGAGCACCCACCACCCTGAGTACTGAGCACCCAGCACCCTGATCACTGAGCACCGAGCACCCTGAGCACTGAGCACCCAGCACCCTGAGGACTGAGCACCCAGCACCCCGAGCACTGAGCACCCAGCATCCTGATCACTGAGCACCCTGAGTACTGAGCACTGAGCACCCTGAGTACTGAGCACCCAGCACCCTGAGTACTGAGCACCCAGCACCCTGAGAACTGAGCACCGAGCACCCTGAGCACTGAGCACCCAGCACCCTGAGCACTGAGCACCCAGCACCCCGAGCAGTGGGCACCCAGCACCCTGAGCCCTGAGCACCCTGAGTACTGAGCACTGAGCACCCTGAGTACTGAGCACTGAGCACCCTGAGTACTGAGCACCCAGCACCCTGAGTACTGAGCACCCAGCACCCTGAGCAATGAGCACCCTGAGGACTGAGCACCCAGCACCCCGAGCACTGAGCACCCAGGACCCTGAGCACTGAGCACCCTGAGTACTGAGCACTGAGCACCCTGAGTACTGAGCACTGAGCACCCTGAGTACTGAGCACCCAGCACCCTGAGTACTGAGCACCCAGCACCCTGAGAACTGAGCACCGAGCACCCTGAGCACTGAGCACCCAGCACCCTGAGCACTGAGCACCCAGCAACCCGAGCAGTGAGCACCCAGCACCCTGAGCCCTGAGCACCCTGAGTACTGAGCACTGAGCACCCTGAGTACTGAGCACTGAGCACCCTGAGTACTGAGCACCCAGCACCCTGAGTACTGAGCACCCAGCACCCTGATTACTGAGCACCCAGCACCCTGAGTACTGAGCACCCAGCACCCTGAGTACTGAGCACCCAGCACCCTGAGCAATGAGCACCCTGAGTACTGAGCACCAAGTACCCTGAGCACTGAGCACCCAGCACCCTGAGTACTGAGCAACCAGCACCCTGAGCACTGAGCACCCAGCACCCTGAGTACTGAGCATCCAGCACCCAGAGCACTGAGCACCCAGCTCCCTGAGTACTGAGCACTGAGCACCCAGCACCCCGAGCACTGAGCACCCAGCACCCTGTGTACTGAGCACTGAATACCCAGCACCCCGAGCACTGAGCACCCAGCACCCTGAGCACTGAGCACGCTGAGTACTGAGCACTGAGCACCCTGCACCCTGAGTACTGAGCACCCAGCACCCTGAGCACTGAGCACCCTGAGTACTGAGCACCGAGCACCCTGACCACTGAGCACCCTGCACGCTGAGTACTGAGCACTGAGCACCCTGAGCACTGAGCACCCAGCACCCTGAGTACTGAGCACCGAGCACCCTGAGTACTGAGCACCCAGCACTCTAAGCACTGAGCACCCAGCACCCTGAGCACTGAGCACTGAGCACGATGAGTACTGAGCACTGAGCACCGTGAGTACTGAGTACCGAGCACCCTGAGTACTGAGCAACCAGCACGCTGAGCACTGAGCACCCAGCACAACGAGTACTGAGCACCGAGCACCCTGATTACTGAGCACCAAGCACCCCGAGCACTGAGCACCGAGCACCCCGAGCACTGAGCACCCAGCACCCCGAGCACTGAGCACCCAGCACCCTGAGTACTAAGCACCCAGCACCCTGAGTACTGAGCACCCAGCACCCCGAGCACGGAGCACCCAGCACCCTGACTACTGAGCACTCAGCACCCTGAGCACTGAGGACCCAGCACCCTGAGTACTGAGCACCCAGCACCTTGAGCACTGAGCACCCAGCACCCTGAGTACTGAGCACTGAGCACCCAGCACCCCGAGCACCGAGCACCCAGCACCCTGAGTACTGAGCACCCAGCACCCTGAGCACTGAGCACCCAGCACCCTGAGTACTGAGCACCCAACACACCAAGCACTGAGCACCCTGAGTACTGAGCAACCAGCACCCCAAGCACTGAGCACCCTGAGTACTGAGCACCCAGCACACTGAGTACTGAGCACCCAGCACCCCGAGCACTGAGCACCCAGCACCCTGATTACTGAGCAGCCAGCACCCTGAGTACTGAGCACCTAGCGTACTGAGCACCGAGCACGCAGCACCCTGAGTACTGAGCAGCCAGCACCCTGAGTACTGAGCACCCAGCACCCTGAGCACTGAGCACCAAGCACCCTGAGTACTGAGCACCAAGCACCCCAAGTACTGAGCACCCAGCACCCCGAGCACTGAGCACCCAGCACCGCGAGCACTGAGCACCCAGCACCCCGAGCACTGAGCACCCAGCACCCTGAGCACTGAGCACCCAGTACCCTGAGCACTGAGCACCCAGCACCCCGAGCACCGAGCACCCTGAGTACTAAGCACCGAGCACCCTGAGCACTGAGCACCCAGCACCCTGAGCACTGAGCACCCAGCACCCTGAGTACTGAGCACCCAGCACCCTGAGCACTGAGCACCCAGCACCCTGAGTACTGAGCACCCAGCACCCTGATCACTGAGCAGCGAGCACCCTGAGCACTGAGCACCCAGCACCCTGAGGACTGAGCACCCAGCACCCCGAGCACTGAGAACCCAGCACCCTGATCACTGAGCACCCTGAGTACTGAGCACTGAGCACCCTGAGTACTGAGCACTGAGCACCCTGAGTACTGAGCACCCAGCACCCTGAGTACTGAGCACCCAGCACACCGAGCACTGAGTACCCAGCACCCTGAGCACTGAGCACCCAGCACCCTGAGCACTGAGCACCCAGCACCCTGAGCACTGAGCACCCAGCACCCTGAGTACTGAGCACTGAGCACCCAGCACCCCGAGCACTGAGCACCCAGCACCCTGAGTACTGAGCACCCAGCACCATGAGCACTGAGCACCCAGCACCCTGAGTACTGAGCACCCAACACCCCAAGCACTGAGCACCCTGAGTACTGAGCAACCAGCACCACAAGCACTGAGCACCCTGAGTACTGAGCACCCAGCACACTGAGAACTGAGCACCCAGCACCCCGAGCACTGAGCACCCAGCACCCTGATTACTGAGCAGCCAGCACCCTGAGTACTGAGCACCCAGCGTACTGAGCACCGAGCACCCTGAGTACTGAGCAGCCAGCACCCTGAGTACTGAGCACCCAGCACCCTGAGCACTGAGCACCAAGCACCCTGAGTACTGAGCACCGAGCACCCCGAGTACTGAGCACCCAGCACCCGAGCACTGAGCAACCAGCACCCCGAGCACTGAGCACCCAGCACCCCGAGCACTGAGCACCCAGCACCCTGAGCACTGAGCACCCAGCACCCTGAGCACTGAGCACCCAGCACCCCGAGCACCGAGCACCCTGAGTACTAAGCACCGAGCACACTGAGCACTGAGCACCCTGAGTACTGAGCACTGAGCACCCTGAGTACTGAGCACTGAGCACCCTGAGTACTGAGCACCCAGCACCCTGAGTACTGAGCACCCAGCACACTGAGAACTGAGCACCGAGCACCCTGAGCACTGAGCACCCAGCACCCTGAGCACTGAGCACCCAGCAACCCGAGCAGTGAGCACCCAGCACCCTGAGCACTGAGCACCCTGAGTACTGAGCACTGAGCACCCTGAGTACTGAGCACCCAGCACCCTGAGTACTGAGCACCCAGCACCCTGAGTACTGAGCACCCAGCACCCTGAGTACTGAGCACCCAGCACCCTGAGCAATGAGCACCCTGAGTACTGAGCACCCAGCACCCTGAGCACTGAGCACCCAGCACCCTGAGTACTGAGCAACCAGCACCCTGAGCACTGAGCACCCAGCACCCTGAGTACTGAGCATCCAGCACCCAGAGCACTGAGCACCCAGCTCCCTGAGTACTGAGCACTGAGCACCCAGCACCCCGAGCACTGAGCACCCAGCACCCTGTGTACTGAGCACTGAGTACCCAGCACCCCGAGCACTGAGCACCCAGCACCCTGAGCACTGAGCACCCTGAGTACTGAGCACTGAGCACCCTGCACCCTGAGTACTGAGCACCCAGCACCCTGAGCACTGAGCACCCTGAGTACTGAGCACCGAGCACCCTGACCACTGAGCACCCTGCACGCTGAGTACTGAGCACTGAGCACCCTGAGCACTGAGCACCCAGCACCCTGAGTACTGAGCACCGAGCACCCTGAGTACTGAGCACCCAGAACTCTAAGCACTGAGCACCCAGCACCCTGAGCACTGAGCACCCTGAGTACTGAGCACTGAGCACCGTGAGTACTGAGTACCGAGCACCCTGAGTACTGAGCACCCAGCACCCTGAGCACTGAGCACCCAGCACAACGAGTACTGAGCACCCAGCACCCTGATTACTGAGCACCAAGCACCCCGAGCACTGAGCACCGAGCACCCCGAGCACTGAGCACCCAGCACCCCGAGCACTGAGCACCCAGCACCCTGAGTACTAAGCACCCAGCACCCTGCGTACTGAGCACCCAGCACCCCGAGCACGGAGCACCCAGTACCCTGAGTACTGAGCACCCAGCACCTTGAGCACTGAGCACCCAGCACCCTGAGTACTGAGCACTGAGCACCCAGCACCCCGAGCACTGAGCACACAGCACCCTGAGTACTGAGCACCCAGCACCCTGAGCACTGAGCACCCAGCACCCTGAGTACTGAGCATCCAACACACCAAGCACTGAGCACCCTGAGTACTGAGCAACCAGCACCCCAAGCACTGAGCACCCTGAGTACTGAGCACCCAGCACACTGAGTACTGAGCACCCAGCACCCCGAGCACTGAGCACCCAGCACCCTGAGCACTGAGCACCCAGCACCTTGAGTACTGAGCACCGAGCACATCGAGCACTAACCACCCAGCACCCTGAGTACTAAGCACCCAGCACCCTGAGCACTGAGCACCCAGCACCCCGAGCAGTGAGCACCCAGCACCCTGAGCCCTGAGCACCCTGAGTACTGAGCACTGAGCACCCTGAGTACTGAGCACTGAGCACCCTGAGTACTGAGCACCCAGCACCCTGAGTACTGAGCACCCAGCACCCTGAGTACTGAACACCCAGCACCCCGCGCCCTGAGCACCCAGCACCCTGAGCACTGAGCAACGAGCACCCTGAGTACTGAGCACCCAGCACCCTGAGCACTGAGCACCCAGCACCCTGAGCACTGAGCACCCAGCACCCCGAGCACCGAGCACCCTGAGTACTAAGCACCGAGCACCCTGAGCACTGAGCACCCAGCACCCTGAGCACTGAGCACCCAGCACCCTGAGTACTGAGCACCCAGCACCCTGAGCACTGAGCACCCAGCACCCTGAGTACTGAGCACCCAGCACCCTGATCACTGAGCACCGAGCACCCTGAGCACTGAGCACCCAGCACCCTGAGGACTGAGCACCCAGCACCCCGAGCACTGAGCACCCAGCACCCTGATCACTGAGCACCCTGAGTACTGAGCACTGAGCACCCTGAGTACTGAGCACTGAGCACCCTGAGTACTGAGCACCCAGCACCCTGAGTACTGAGCACCCAGCACCCTGAGAACTGAGCACCGAGCACCCTGAGCACTGAGCACCCAGCACCCTGAGCACTGAGCACCCAGCACCCCGAGCAGTGAGCACCCAGCACCCTGAGCCCTGAGCACCCTGAGTACTGAGCACTGAGCACCCTGAGTACTGAGCACTGAGCACCCTGAGTACTGAGCACCCAGCACCCTGAGTACTGAGCACCCAGCACCCTGAGCAATGAGAACCCTGAGGACTGAGCACCCAGCACCCCGAGCACTGAGCACCCAGCACCCTGAGCACTGAGCACCCTGAGTACTGAGCACTGAGCACCCTGAGTACTGAGCACTGAGCACCCTGAGTACTGAGCACCCAGCACCCTGAGTACTGAGCACCCAGCACCCTGAGAACTGAGCACCGAGCACCCTGAGCACTGAGCACCCAGCACCCTGAGCACTGAGCACCCAGCAACCCGAGCAGTGAGCACCCAGCACCCTGAGCCCTGAGCACCCTGAGTACTGAGCACTGAGCACCCTGAGTACTGAGCTCTGAGCACCCTGAGTACTGAGCACCCAGCACCCTGAGTACTGAGCACCCAGCACCCTGATTACTGAGCACCCAGCACCCTGAGTACTGAGCACCCAGCACCCTGAGTACTGAGCACCCAGCACCCTGAGCAATGAGCACCCTGAGTACTGAGCACCAAGTACCCTGAGCACTGAGCACCCAGCACCCTGAGTACTGAGCAACCAGCACCCTGAGCACTGAGCACCCAGCACCCTGAGTACTGAGCATCCAGCACCCAGAGCACTGAGCACCCAGCTCCCTGAGTACTGAGCACTGAGCACCCAGCACCCCGAGCACTGAGCACCCAGCACCCTGTGTACTGAGCACTGAATACCCAGCACCCCGAGCACTGAGCACCCAGCACCCTGAGCACTGAGCACGCTGAGTACTGAGCACTGAGCACCCTGCACCCTGAGTACTGAGCACCCAGCACCCTGAGCACTGAGCACCCTGAGTACTGAGCACCGAGCACCCTGACCACTGAGCACCCTGCACGCTGAGTACTGAGCACTGAGCACCCTGAGCACTGAGCACCCAGCACCCTGAGTACTGAGCACCGAGCACCCTGAGTACTGAGCACCCAGCACTCTAAGCACTGAGCACCCAGCACCCTGAGCACTGAGCACTGAGCACGATGAGTACTGAGCACTGAGCACCGTGAGTACTGAGTACCGAGCACCCTGAGTACTGAGCAACCAGCACGCTGAGCACTGAGCACCCAGCACAACGAGTACTGAGCACCGAGCACCCTGATTACTGAGCACCAAGCACCCCGAGCACTGAGCACCGAGCACCCCGAGCACTGAGCACCCAGCACCCCGAGCACTGAGCACCCAGCACCCTGAGTACTAAGCACCCAGCACCCTGAGTACTGAGCACCCAGCACCCCGAGCACGGAGCACCCAGCACCCTGACTACTGAGCACTCAGCACCCTGAGCACTGAGGACCCAGCACCCTGAGTACTGAGCACCCAGCACCTTGAGCACTGAGCACCCAGCACCCTGAGTACTGAGCACTGAGCACCCAGCACCCCGAGCACTGAGCACCCAGCACCCTGAGTACTGAGCACCCAGCACCCTGAGTACTGAGCACCCAGCACACTGAGTACTGAGCACCCAGCACCCCGAGCACTGAGCACCCAGCACCCTGATTACTGAGCAGCCAGCACCCTGAGTACTGAGCACCTAGCGTACTGAGCACCGAGCACGCAGCACCCTGAGTACTGAGCAGCCAGCACCCTGAGTACTGAGCACCCAGCACCCTGAGCACTGAGCACCAAGCACCCTGAGTACTGAGCACCAAGCACCCCGAGTACTGAGCACCCAGCACCCCGAGCACTGAGCACCCAGCACCGCGAGCACTGAGCACCCAGCACCCCGAGCACTGAGCACCCAGCACCCTGAGCACTGAGCACCCAGTACCCTGAGCACTGAGCACCCAGCACCCCGAGCACCGAGCACCCTGAGCACTGAGCACCCAGCACCCTGAGCACTGAGCACCCAGCACCCTGAGTACTGAGCACCCAGCACCCTGAGCACTGAGCACCCAGCACCCTGAGTACTGAGCACCCAGCACCCTGATCACTGAGCAGCGAGCACCCTGAGCACTGAGCACCCAGCACCCTGAGGACTGAGCACCCAGCACCCCGAGCACTGAGAACCCAGCACCCTGATCACTGAGCACCCTGAGTACTGAGCACTGAGCACCCTGAGTACTGAGCACTGAGCACCCTGAGTACTGAGCACCCAGCACCCTGAGTACTGAGCACCCAGCACCCTGAGAACTGAGCACCGAGCACCCTGAGCACTGAGCACCCAGCACCCTGAGCACTGAGCACCCAGCACCCCGAGCAGTGAGCACCCAGCACCCTGAGCCCTGAGCATCCTGAGTACTGAGCACTGAGCACCCTGAGTACTGAGCACTGAGCACCC
Source organism: Microtus oregoni (assembly GCF_018167655.1). Lineage (NCBI taxonomy): Eukaryota > Metazoa > Chordata > Mammalia > Rodentia > Cricetidae > Microtus > Microtus oregoni. The sequence continues at coordinate 61,464 of NW_024543113.1, read as the reverse complement.
TGAGTACTGAGCACCCAGCACCCTGAGTACTGAGCACCCAGCACCCTGAGTACTGAGCACCCAGCACCCTGAGCAATGAGCACCCTGAGTACTGAGCACCCAGCACCCTGAGCACTGAGCACCCAGCCCCCTGAGTACTGAGCAACCAGCACCCCGAGCACTGAGCACCCAGCACCCTGATTACTGAGCAGCCAGCACCCTGAGTACTGAGCACCTAGCGTACTGAGCACCGAGCACGCAGCACCCTGAGTACTGAGCACCGAGCACCCTGAGTACTGAGCAGCCAGCACCCTGAGTACTGAGCACCCAGCACCCTGAGCATTGAGCACCAAGCACCCTGAGTACTGAGCACCGAGCACCCCGAGTACTGAGCACCCAGCACCCCGAGCACTGAGCACCCAGCACCGCGAGCACTGAGCACCCAGCACCCCGAGCACTGAGCACCCAGCACCCTGAGCACTGAGCACCCAGCACCCTGAGCACTGAGCACCCAGCACCCCGAGCACCGAGCACCCTGAGTACTAAGCACCGAGCACCCTGAGCACTGAGCACCCAGCACCCTGAGCACTGAGCACCCAGCACCCTGAGTACTGAGCACCCAGCACCCTGAGCACTGAGCACCCAGCACCCTGAGTACTGAGCACCCAGCACCCTGATCACTGAGCACCGAGCACCCTGAGCACTGAGCACCCAGCACCCTGAGGACTGAGCACCCAGCACCCCGAGCACTGAGCACCCAGCACCCTGATCACTGAGCACCCTGAGTACTGAGCACTGAGCACCCTGAGTACTGAGCACTGAGCACCCTGAGTACTGAGCACCCAGCACCCTGAGTACTGAGCACCCAGCACCCTGAGAACTGAGCACCGAGCACCCTGAGCACTGAGCACCCAGCACCCTGAGCACTGAGCACCCAGCACCCCGAGCAGTGAGCACCCAGCACCCTGAGCCCTGAGCACCCTGAGTACTGAGCACTGAGCACCCTGAGTACTGAGCACTGAGCACCCTGAGTACTGAGCACCCAGCACCCTGAGTACTGAGCACCCAGCACCCTGAGCAATGAGAACCCTGAGGACTGAGCACCCAGCACCCCGAGCACTGAGCACCCAGCACCCTGAGCACTGAGCACCCTGAGTACTGAGCACTGAGCACCCTGAGTACTGAGCACTGAGCACCCTGAGTACTGAGCACCCAGCACCCTGAGTACTGAGCACCCAGCAACCTGAGAACTGAGCACCGAGCACCCTGAGCACTGAGCACCCAGCACCCTGAGCACTGAGCACCCAGCAACCCGAGCAGTGAGCACCCAGCACCCTGAGCCCTGAGCACCCTGAGTACTGAGCACTGAGCACCCTGAGTACTGAGCACTGAGCACCCTGAGTACTGAGCACCCAGCACCCTGAGTACTGAGCACCCAGCACCCTGATTACTGAGCACCCAGCACCCTGAGTACTGAGCACCCAGCACCCTGAGTACTGGGCACCCAGCACCCTGAGCAATGAGCACCCTGAGTACTGAGCACCAAGTACCCTGAGCACTGAGCACCCAGCACCCTGAGTACTGAGCAACCAGCACCCTGAGCACTGAGCACCCAGCACCCTGAGTACTGAGCATCCAGCACCCAGAGCACTGAGCACCCAGCTCCCTGAGTACTGAGCACTGAGCACCCAGCACCCCGAGCACAGAGCACCCAGCACCCTGTGTACTGAGCACTGAATACCCAGCAACCCGAGCACTGAGCACCCAGCACCCTGAGCACTGAGCACGCTGAGTACTGAGCACTGAGCACCCTGCACCCTGAGTACTGAGCACCCAGCACCCTGAGCACTGAGCACCCTGAGTACGGAGCACCGAGCACCCTGACCACTGAGCACCCTGCACGCTGAGTACTGAGCACTGAGCACCCTGAGCACTGAGCACCCAGCACCCTGAGTACTGAGCACGGAGCACCCTGAGTACTGAGCACCCAGCACTCTAAGCACTGAGCACCCAGCACCCTGAGCACTGAGCACTGAGCACGATGAGTACTGAGCACTGAGCACCGTGAGTACTGAGTACCGAGCACCCTGAGTACTGAGCAACCAGCACGCTGAGCACTGAGCACCCAGCACAACGAGTACTGAGCACCGAGCACCCTGATTACTGAGCACCAAGCACCCCGAGCACTGAGCACCGAGCACCCCGAGCACTGAGCACCCAGCACCCCGAGCACTGAGCACCCAGCACCCTGAGTACTAAGCACCCAGCACCCTGAGTACTGAGCACCCAGCACCCCGAGCACGGAGCACCCAGCACCCTGACTACTGAGCACTCAGCACCCTGAGCACTGAGGACCCAGCACCCTGAGTACTGAGCACCCAGCACCTTGAGCACTGAGCACCCAGCACCCTGAGTACTGAGCACTGAGCACCCAGCACCCCGAGCACTGAGCACCCAGCACCCTGAGTACTGAGCACCCAGCACCCTGAGCACTGAGCACCCAGCACCCTGAGTACTGAGCACCCAACACACCAAGCACTGAGCACCCTGAGTACTGAGCAACCAGCACCCCAAGCACTGAGCACCCTGAGTACTGAGCACCCAGCACACTGAGTACTGAGCACCCAGCACCCCGAGCACTGAGCACCCAGCACCCTGATTACTGAGCAGCCAGCACCCTGAGTACTGAGCACCTAGCGTACTGAGCACCGAGCACGCAGCACCCTGAGTACTGAGCAGCCAGCACCCTGAGTACTGAGCACCCAGCACCCTGAGCACTGAGCACCATGCACCCTGAGTACTGAGCACCAAGCACCCCGAGTACTGAGCACCCAGCACCCCGAGCACTGAGCACCCAGCACCGCGAGCACTGAGAACCCAGCACCCCGAGCACTGAGCACACAGCACCCTGAGCACTGAGCACCCAGTACCCTGAGCACTGAGCACCCAGCACCCCGAGCACCGAGCACCCTGAGTACTAAGCACCGAGCACCCTGAGCACTGAGCACCCAGCACCCTGAGCACTGAGCACCCAGCACCCTGAGTACTGAGCACCCAGCACCCTGAGCACTGAGCACCCAGCACCCTGAGTACTGAGCACCCAGCACCCTGATCACTGAGCAGCGAGCACCCTGAGCACTGAGCACCCAGCACCCTGAGGACTGAGCACCCAGCACCCAGAGCACTGAGAACCCAGCACCCTGATCACTGAGCACCCTGAGTACTGAGCACTGAGCACCCTGAGTACTGAGCACTGAGCACCCTGAGTACTGAGCACCCAGCACCCTGAGTACTGAGCACCCAGCACCCTGAGAACTGAGCACCGAGCACCCTGAGCACTGAGCACCCAGCACCCTGAGCACTGAGCACCCAGCACCCCGAGCAGTGAGCACCCAGCACCCTGAGCCCTGAGCATCCTGAGTACTGAGCACTGAGCACCCTGAGTACTGAGCACTGAGCACCCTGAGTACTGAGCACCCAGCACCCTGAGTACTGAGCACCCAGCACCCTGAGTACTGAGCACCCAGCACCCTGAGCAATGAGCACCCTGAGTACTGAGCACCCAGCACCCTGAGCACTGAGCACCCAGCACCCTGAGTACTGAGCAACCAGCACCCTGAGCACTGAGTACCCAGCACCCTGAGTACTGAGCATCCAGCACCCAGAGCACTGAGCACCCAGCTCCCTGAGTACTGAGCACTGAGCACCCAGCACCCCGAGCAGTGAGCACCCAGCACCCTGTGTACTGAGCACTGAGTACCCAGCACCCCGAGCACTGAGCACTCAGCACCCTGAGCACTGAGCACCCTGAGAACTGAGCACTGAGCACGCTGCACCCTGAGTACTGAGCACCCAGCACCCTGAGCACTGAGCACCCTGAGTACTGAGCACCGAGCACCCTGACCACTGAGCACCCTGCACGCTGAGTACTGAGCACTGAGCACCCTGAGCACGGAGCACCCAGCACCCTGAGTACTGAGCACCGAGCACCCTGAGTACTGAGCACCCAGCACCCCGAGCACGGAGCACCCAGCACCCTGACTACTGAGCACTCAGCACCCTGAGCACTGAGGACCCAGCACCCTGAGTACTGAGCACCCAGCACCTTGAGCACTGAGCACCCAGCACCCTGAGTACTGAGCACTGAGCACCCAGCACCCCGAGCACTGAGCACCCAGCACCCTGAGTACTGAGCACCCAGCACCCTGAGCACTGAGCACCCAGCACCCTGAGTACTGAGCACCCAACACACCAAGCACTGAGCACCCTGAGTACTGAGCAACCAGCACCCCAAGCACTGAGCACCCTGAGTACTGAGCACCCAGCACACTGAGTACTGAGCACCCAGCACCCCGAGCACTGAGCACCCAGCACCCTGATTACTGAGCAGCCAGCACCCTGAGTACTGAGCACCTAGCGTACTGAGCACCGAGCACGCAGCACCCTGAGTACTGAGCAGCCAGCACCCTGAGTACTGAGCACCCAGCACCCTGAGCACTGAGCACCAAGCACCCTGAGTACTGAGCACCAAGCACCCCGAGTACTGAGCACCCAGCACCCCGAGCACTGAGCACCCAGCACCGCGAGCACTGAGAACCCAGCACCCCGAGCACTGAGCACCCAGCACCCTGAGCACTGAGCACCCAGTACCCTGAGCACTGAGCACCCAGCACCCCGAGCACCGAGCACCCTGAGTACTAAGCACCGAGCACCCTGAGCACTGAGCACCCAGCACCCTGAGCACTGAGCACCCAGCACCCTGAGTACTGAGCACCCAGCACCCTGAGCACTGTGCACCCAGCACCCTGAGTACTGAGCACCCAGCACCCTGATCACTGAGCAGCGAGCACCCTGAGCACTGAGCACCCAGCACCCTGAGGACTGAGCACCCAGCACCCCGAGCACTGAGAACCCAGCACCCTGATCACTGAGCACCCTGAGTACTGAGCACTGAGCACCCTGAGTACTGAGCACTGAGCACCCTGAGTACTGAGCACCCAGCACCCTGAGTACTGAGCACCCAGCACCCTGAGAACTGAGCACCGAGCACCCTGAGCACTGAGCACCCAGCACCCTGAGCACTGAGCACCCAGCACCCCGAGCAGTGAGCACCCAGCACCCTGAGCCCTGAGCATCCTGAGTACTGAGCACTGAGCACCCTGAGTACTGAGCACTGAGCACCCTGAGTACTGAGCACCCAGCACCCTGAGTACTGAGCACCCAGCACCCTGAGTACTGAGCACCCAGCACCCTGAGCAATGAGCACCCTGAGTACTGAGCACCCAGCACCCTGAGCACTGAGCACCCAGCACCCTGAGTACTGAGCAACCAGCACCCTGAGCACTGAGTACCCAGCACCCTGAGTACTGAGCATCCAGCACCCAGAGCACTGAGCACCCAGCTCCCTGAGTACTGAGCACTGAGCACCCAGCACCCCGAGCAGTGAGCACCCAGCACCCTGTGTACTGAGCACTGAGTACCCAGCACCCCGAGCACTGAGCACTCAGCACCCTGAGCACTGAGCACCCTGAGAACTGAGCACTGAGCACGCTGCACCCTGAGTACTGAGCACCCAGCACCCTGAGCACTGAGCACCCTGAGTACTGAGCACCGAGCACCCTGACCACTGAGCACCCTGCACGCTGAGTACTGAGCACTGAGCACCCTGAGCACGGAGCACCCAGCACCCTGAGTACTGAGCACCGAGCACCCTGAGTACTGAGCACCCAGCACCCCGAGCACGGAGCACCCAGCACCCTGACTACTGAGCACTCAGCACCCTGAGCACTGAGGACCCAGCACCCTGAGTACTGAGCACCCAGCACCTTGAGCACTGAGCACCCAGCACCCTGAGTACTGAGCACTGAGCACCCAGCACCCCGAGCACTGAGCACCCAGCACCCTGAGTACTGAGCACCCAGCACCCTGAGCACTGAGCACCCAGCACCCTGAGTACTGAGCACCCAACACACCAAGCACTGAGCACCCTGAGTACTGAGCAACCAGCACCCCAAGCACTGAGCACCCTGAGTACTGAGCACCCAGCACACTGAGTACTGAGCACCCAGCACCCCGAGCACTGAGCACCCAGCACCCTGATTACTGAGCAGCCAGCACCCTGAGTACTGAGCACCTAGCGTACTGAGCACCGAGCACGCAGCACCCTGAGTACTGAGCAGCCAGCACCCTGAGTACTGAGCACCCAGCACCCTGAGCACTGAGCACCAAGCACCCTGAGTACTGAGCACCAAGCACCCCGAGTACTGAGCACCCAGCACCCCGAGCACTGAGCACCCAGCACCGCGAGCACTGAGAACCCAGCACCCCGAGCACTGAGCACCCAGCACCCTGAGCACTGAGCACCCAGTACCCTGAGCACTGAGCACCCAGCACCCCGAGCACCGAGCACCCTGAGTACTAAGCACCGAGCACCCTGAGCACTGAGCACCCAGCACCCTGAGCACTGAGCACCCAGCACCCTGAGTACTGAGCACCCAGCACCCTGAGCACTGTGCACCCAGCACCCTGAGTACTGAGCACCCAGCACCCTGATCACTGAGCAGCGAGCACCCTGAGCACTGAGCACCCAGCACCCTGAGGACTGAGCACCCAGCACCCCGAGCACTGAGAACCCAGCACCCTGATCACTGAGCACCCTGAGTACTGAGCACTGAGCACCCTGAGTACTGAGCACTGAGCACCCTGAGTACTGAGCACCCAGCACCCTGAGTACTGAGCACCCAGCACCCTGAGAACTGAGCACCGAGCACCCTGAGCACTGAGCACCCAGCACCCTGAGCACTGAGCACCCAGCACCCCGAGCAGTGAGCACCCAGCACCCTGAGCCCTGAGCATCCTGAGTACTGAGCACTGAGCACCCTGAGTACTGAGCACTGAGCACCCTGAGTACTGAGCACCCAGCACCCTGAGTACTGAGCACCCAGCACCCTGAGTACTGAGCACCCAGCACCCTGAGCAATGAGCACCCTGAGTACTGAGCACCCAGCACCCTGAGCACTGAGCACCCAGCACCCTGAGTACTGAGCAACCAGCACCCTGAGCACTGAGTACCCAGCACCCTGAGTACTGAGCATCCAGCACCCAGAGCACTGAGCACCCAGCTCCCTGAGTACTGAGCACTGAGCACCCAGCACCCCGAGCAGTGAGCACCCAGCACCCTGTGTACTGAGCACTGAGTACCCAGCACCCCGAGCACTGAGCACTCAGCACCCTGAGCACTGAGCACCCTGAGAACTGAGCACTGAGCACGCTGCACCCTGAGTACTGAGCACCCAGCACCCTGAGCACTGAGCACCCTGAGTACTGAGCACCGAGCACCCTGACCACTGAGCACCCTGCACGCTGAGTACTGAGCACTGAGCACCCTGAGCACGGAGCACCCAGCACCCTGAGTACTGAGCACCGAGCACCCTGAGTACTGAGCACCCAGCACTCTAAGCACTGAGCACCCAGCACCCTGAGCACTGAGCACCCAGCACCCCGAGCACTGAGCACCCAGCACCCCGAGCACTGAGCACCCAGCACCCCGAGCACTGAGCCTGAGCACCCTGAGTACTGAGCACTGAGCACCGTGAGTACTGAGTACCGAGCACCCTGAGTACTGAGCAACCAGCACGCTGAGCACTGAGCACCCAGCACAACGAGTACTGAGCACCGAGCACCCTGATTACTGAGCACCAAGCACCCCGAGCACTGAGCACCGAGCACCCCGAGCACTGAGCACCCAGCACCCCGAGCACTGAGCACCCAGCACCCTGAGTACTAAGCACCCAGCACCCTGAGTACTGAGCACCCAGCACCCCGAGCACGGAGCACCCAGCACCCTGACTACTGAGCACTCAGCACCCTGAGCACTGAGGACCCAGCACCCTGAGTACTGAGCACCCAGCACCTTGAGCACTGAGCACCCAGCACCCTGAGTACTGAGCACTGAGCACCCAGCACCCCGAGCACTGAGCACCCAGCACCCTGAGTACTGAGCACCCAGCACCCTGAGCACTGAGCACCCAGCACCCTGAGTACTGAGCACCCAACACACCAAGCACTGAGCACCCTGAGTACTGAGCAACCAGCACCCCAAGCACTGAGCACCCTGAGTACTGAGCACCCAGCACACTGAGTACTGAGCACCCAGCACCCCGAGCACTGAGCACCCAGCACCCTGATTACTGAGCAGCCAGCACCCTGAGTACTGAGCACCTAGCGTACTGAGCACCGAGCACGCAGCACCCTGAGTACTGAGCAGCCAGCACCCTGAGTACTGAGCACCCAGCACCCTGAGCACTGAGCACCAAGCACCCTGAGTACTGAGCACCAAGCACCCCGAGTACTGAGCACCCAGCACCCCGAGCACTGAGCACCCAGCACCGCGAGCACTGAGAACCCAGCACCCCGAGCACTGAGCACCCAGCACCCTGAGCACTGAGCACCCAGTACCCTGAGCACTGAGCACCCAGCACCCCGAGCACCGAGCACCCTGAGTACTAAGCACCGAGCACCCTGAGCACTGAGCACCCAGCACCCTGAGCACTGAGCACCCAGCACCCTGAGTACTGAGCACCCAGCACCCTGAGCACTGAGCACCCAGCACCCTGAGTACTGAGCACCCAGCACCCTGATCACTGAGCAGCGAGCACCCTGAGCACTGAGCACCCAGCACCCTGAGGACTGAGCACCCAGCACCCCGAGCACTGAGAACCCAGCACCCTGATCACTGAGCACCCTGAGTACTGAGCACTGAGCACCCTGAGTACTGAGCACTGAGCACCCTGAGTACTGAGCACCCAGCACCCTGAGTACTGAGCACCCAGCACCCTGAGAACTGAGCACCGAGCACCCTGAGCACTGAGCACCCAGCACCCTGAGCACTGAGCACCCAGCACCCCGAGCAGTGAGCACCCAGCACCCTGAGCCCTGAGCATCCTGAGTACTGAGCACTGAGCACCCTGAGTACTGAGCACTGAGCACCCTGAGTACTGAGCACCCAGCACCCTGAGTACTGAGCACCCAGCACCCTGAGTACTGAGCACCGAGCACCCTGAGCAATGAGCACCCTGAGTACTGAGCACCCAGCACCCTGAGCACTGAGCACCCAGCACCCTGAGTACTGAGCAACCAGCACCCTGAGCACTGAGTACCCAGCACCCTGAGTACTGAGCATCCAGCACCCAGAGCACTGAGCACCCAGCTCCCTGAGTACTGAGCACTGAGCACCCAGCACCCCGAGCAGTGAGCACCCAGCACCCTGTGTACTGAGCACTGAGTACCCAGCACCCCGAGCACTGAGCACTCAGCACCCTGAGCACTGAGCACCCTGAGAACTGAGCACTGAGCACGCTGCACCCTGAGTACTGAGCACCCAGCACCCTGAGCACTGAGCACCCTGAGTACTGAGCACCGAGCACCCTGACCACTGAGCACCCTGCACGCTGAGTACTGAGCACTGAGCACCCTGAGCACGGAGCACCCAGCACCCTGAGTACTGAGCACCGAGCACCCTGAGTACTGAGCACCCAGCACCCCGAGCACGGAGCACCCAGCACCCTGACTACTGAGCACTCAGCACCCTGAGCACTGAGGACCCAGCACCCTGAGTACTGAGCACCCAGCACCTTGAGCACTGAGCACCCAGCACCCTGAGTACTGAGCACTGAGCACCCAGCACCCCGAGCACTGAGCACCCAGCACCCTGAGTACTGAGCACCCAGCACCCTGAGCACTGAGCACCCAGCACCCTGAGTACTGAGCACCCAACACACCAAGCACTGAGCACCCTGAGTACTGAGCAACCAGCACCCCAAGCACTGAGCACCCTGAGTACTGAGCACCCAGCACACTGAGTACTGAGCACCCAGCACCCCGAGCACTGAGCACCCAGCACCCTGATTACTGAGCAGCCAGCACCCTGAGTACTGAGCACCTAGCGTACTGAGCACCGAGCACGCAGCACCCTGAGTACTGAGCAGCCAGCACCCTGAGTACTGAGCACCCAGCACCCTGAGCACTGAGCACCAAGCACCCTGAGTACTGAGCACCAAGCACCCCGAGTACTGAGCACCCAGCACCCCGAGCACTGAGCACCCAGCACCGCGAGCACTGAGAACCCAGCACCCCGAGCACTGAGCACCCAGCACCCTGAGCACTGAGCACCCAGTACCCTGAGCACTGAGCACCCAGCACCCCGAGCACCGAGCACCCTGAGTACTAAGCACCGAGCACCCTGAGCACTGAGCACCCAGCACCCTGAGCACTGAGCACCCAGCACCCTGAGTACTGAGCACCCAGCACCCTGAGCACTGAGCACCCAGCACCCTGAGTACTGAGCACCCAGCACCCTGATCACTGAGCAGCGAGCACCCTGAGCACTGAGCACCCAGCACCCTGAGGACTGAGCACCCAGCACCCCGAGCACTGAGAACCCAGCACCCTGATCACTGAGCACCCTGAGTACTGAGCACTGAGCACCCTGAGTACTGAGCACTGAGCACCCTGAGTACTGAGCACCCAGCACCCTGAGTACTGAGCAGCCAGCACCCTGAGAACTGAGCACCGAGCACCCTGAGCACTGAGCACCCAGCACCCTGAGCACTGAGCACCCAGCACCCCGAGCAGTGAGCACCCAGCACCCTGAGCCCTGAGCATCCTGAGTACTGAGCACTGAGCACCCTGAGTACTGAGCACTGAGCACCATGAGTACTGAGCACCCAGCACCCTGAGTACTGAGCACCCAGCACCCTGAGTACTGAGCACCCAGCACCCTGAGCAATGAGCACCCTGAGTACTGAGCACCCAGCACCCTGAGCACTGAGCACCCAGCACCCTGAGTACTGAGCAACCAGCACCCTGAGCACTGAGTACCCAGCACCCTGAGTACTGAGCATCCAGCACCCAGAGCACTGAGCACCCAGCTCCCTGAGTACTGAGCACTGAGCACCCAGCACCCCGAGCAGTGAGCACCCAGCACCCTGTGTACTGAGCACTGAGTACCCAGCACCCCGAGCACTGAGCACTCAGCACCCTGAGCACTGAGCACCCTGAGAACTGAGCACTGAGCACCCTGAGAACTGAGCACTGAGCACGCTGCACCCTGAGTACTGAGCACCCTGAGTACTGAGCACCGAGCACCCTGACCACTGAGCACCCTGCACGCTGAGTACTGAGCACTGAGCACCCTGAGCACGGAGCACCCAGCACCCTGAGTACTGAGCACCGAGCACCCTGAGTACTGAGCACCCAGCACTCTAAGCACTGAGCACCCAGCACCCTGAGCACTGAGCACCCAGCACGCCGAGCACTGAGCACCCAGCACCCCGAGCACTGAGCACCCAGCACCCCGAGCACTGAGCCTGAGCACCCTGAGTACTGAGCACTGAGCACCGTGAGTACTGAGTACCGAGCACCCTGAGTACTGAGCACCCAGCACCCTGAGCACTGAGCACCCAGCACAACGAGTACTGAGCACCCAGCACCCTGATTACTGAGCACCAAGCACCCCGAGCACTGAGCACCGAGCACCCCGAGCACTGAGCACCCAGCACCCCGAGCACTGAGCACCCAGCACCCTGAGTACTAAGCACCCAGCACCCTGAGTACTGAGCACCCAGCACCCCGAGCACTGAGCACCCAGCACCCTGAGTACTGAGCACTCAGCACCCTGAGCACTGAGCACCCAGCACCCTGAGTACTGAGCACCCAGCACCCTGAGTACTGAACACCCAGCACCCCGCGCACTGAGCACCCAGCACCCTGAGCACTGAGCAACGAGCACCCTGAGTACTGAGCACCCAGCACCCTGAGTACTGAGCACCCAGCACCCTGAGCACTGAGCACTGAGCACCCAGCACCCTGAGCACTAAGCACTGAACACCCAGCACCCTGAGCACTGAGCACCCAGCACCCCGAGCATTGAGAACCCAGCACCCTGAGCACCCAGCACCCTGAGCACTGAGCACCCTGAGCACTTAGCACTGAGCACCCAGCACCCTGAGTACTGAGCACCCAACACTCTGAGCACTGAGCACCCAGCACGCTGAGTACTGAGCCCTGAGCACCCAGCACCCTGAGTACTGAGCACCCAGCACCCCGAGCACTGAGCACCCAGCAACCTGTGTACTGAGCATCGAGCACCCCGAGCACTGAGCAACCAGCACCCTGAGTACTGAGCACCCAGCACCCTGAGCACTGAGCACCCAGCACCCTGAGCACTGAGCACCCAGCACCCAGAGCACTGAGCACTGAGCACCCTGAGTACTGAGCACTGAGCACCCTGAGCACTGAGCACTGAGCACCCTGAGTACTGAGCACTGAGCACCCTGAGCACTGAGCACCCAGCACCCCGAGCACTGAGCACCCAGCACCCCGAGCACTGAGCACCCAGCACCCCGAGCACTGAGCACCCAGCACCCCGAGCACTGAGCACCCAGCACCCCGAGCACCGAGCACCCTGAGTACTAAGCACCGAGGACCCTGAGCACAGAGCATCCAGCACCCTGAGCACTGAGCACCCAGCACCCTGAGTACTGAGCACCCAGCACCCTGATCACTGAGCATCGAGCACCCTGATCACTGAGCACCCAGCAACCTGAGGACTGAGCACCCAGCACCCCGAGCACTGAGCTCCCAGCACCCTGAGCACTGAGCACCCTGAGTACTGAGCACTGAGCACCCTGAGTACTGAGCACTGAGCACCCTGAGTACTGAGCACCCAGCACCCTGAGTACTGAGCACCCAGCACCCTGAGAACTGAGCACCGAGCACCCTGAGCACTGAGCACCCAGCACCCTGAGCACTGAGCACCCAGCACCCCGAGCAGTGAGCACCCAGCACCCTGAGCCCTGAACACCCTGAGTACTGAGCACTGAGCACCCTGAGTACTGAGCACCCAGCACCCTGAGTACTGAGCACCCAGCACCCTGAGTACTGAGCACCCAGCACCCTGAGCAATGAGCACCCAACACCCCGAGCACTGAGCACCCAGCACCCTGAGTACTAAGCACCCAGCACCCTGAGTACTGAGCACCCAGCACCCCGAGCACGGAGCACCCAGCACCCTGAGTACTGAGCACTCAGCACCCTGAGCACTGAGTACCCAGCACCCTGAGTACTGAGCACCCAGCACCTTGAGCACTGAGCACCCAGCACCCTGAGTACTGAGCACTGAGTACCCAGCACCCCGAGCACTGAGCACACAGCACCCTGAGTACTGAGCACCCAGCACCCTGAGCACTGAGCACCCAGCACCCTAAGTACTGAGCACCCAACACACCAAGCACTGAGCACCCTGAGTACTGAGCAACCAGCACCCCAAGCACTGAGCACCCTGAGTACTGAGCACCCAGCACACTGAGTACTGAGCACCCAGCACCCCGAGTACTGAGCACCCAGCACCCTGATTACTGAGCAGCCAGCACCCTGAGTACTGAGCACCTAGCGTACTGAGCACCGAGCACGCAGCACCCTGATCACTGTGCACCGAGCACCCTGAGTACTGAGCACCCAGCACCCAGAGCACTGAGCACCCAGCACCCTGAGCACTGTGCACCCAGCACCCTGAGTACTGAGCACCCAGCACCCTGAGTACTGAGCACCCAGCACCCTGAGTACTGAGCACCCAGCACCCTGAGTACTGAACACCCAGCACCCCGCGCACTGAGCACCCAGCACCCTGAGCACTGAGCAACGAGCACCCTGAGTACTGAGCACCCAGCACCCTGAGTACTGAGCACCCAGCACCCTGAGCACTGAGCACCCAGCACCCCGAGCACTGTGCACCCAGCACCCTGAGCACTGAGCACCCAGCACCCTGAGCACTGAGCACCCAGCACCCCGAGCACCGAGCACCCTGAGTACTAAGCACCGAGCACCCTGAGCACTGAGCACCCAGCACCCTGAGCACTGAGCACCCAGCACCCTGAGTACTGAGCACCCAGCACCCTGAGCACTGAGCACCCAGCACCCTGAGTACTGAGCACCCAGCACCCTGATCACTGTGCACCGAGCACCCTGAGCACTGAGCACCCAGCACCCTGAGGACTGAGCACCCAGCACCCCGAGCACTGAGCACCCAGCACCCTGATCACTGAGCACCCTGAGTACTGAGCACTGAGCACCCTGAGTACTGAGCACTGAGCACCCTGAGTACTGAGCACCCAGCACCCTGAGTACTGAGCACCCAGCACCCTGAGAACTGAGCACCGAGCACCCTGAGCACTGAGCACCCAGCACCCTGAGCACTGAGCACCCAGCACCCCGAGCAGTGAGCACCCAGCACCCTGAGCCCTGAGCACCCTGAGTACTGAGCACTGAGCACCCTGAGTACTGAGCACTGAGCACCCTGAGTACTGAGCACCCAGCACCCTGAGTACTGAGCACCCAGCACCCTGAGTACTGAGCACCCAGCACACTGAGCAATGAGCACCCTGAGGACTGAGCACCCAGCACCCCGAGCACTGAGCACCCAGCACCCTGAGCACTGAGCACCCTGAGTACTGAGCACTGAGCACCCTGAGTACTGAGCACTGAGCACCCTGAGTACTGAGCACCCAGCACCCTGAGTACTGAGCACCCAGCACCCTGAGAACTGAGCACCGAGCACCCTGAGCACTGAGCACCAAGCACCCTGAGCACTGAGCACCCAGCAACCCGAGCAGTGAGCACCCAGCACCCTGAGCCCTGAGCACCCTGAGTACTGAGCACTGAGCACCCTGAGTACTGAGCACTGAGCACCCTGAGTACTGAGCACCCAGCACCCTGAGTACTGAGCACCCAGCACCCTGAGCACTGACCACCCAGCACCCTGAGCACTGAGCACCCAGCACCCTGAGTAATGAGCACCCAGCACCATGAGTACTGAACACCCAGCACCCTGAGCACTGAGCACTGAGCACCCAGCACCCTGAGCACTAAGCACTGAGCACCCAGCACCCTGAGCACTGAGCACCCAGCACCCCGAGCATTGAGCACCCAGCACCCTGAGCACCCAGCACCCTGAGCACTGAGCACCCTGAGCACTGAGCACTGAGCACCCAGCACCCTGAGTACTGAGCACCCAACACTCTGAGCACTGAGCACCCAGCACGCTGAGTACTGAGCCCTGAGCACCCAGCACCCTGAGTACTGAGCACCCAGCACCCCGAGCACTGAGCACCCAGCAACCTGTGTACTGAGCATCGAGCACCCCGAGCACTGAGCAACCAGCACCCTGAGTACTGAGCACCCAGCACCCTGAGCACTGAGCACCCAGCACCCTGAGCACTGAGCACCCAGCACCCAGTGCACTGAGCACTGAGCACCATGAGTACTGAGCACTGAGCACCCTGAGCACTGAGCACTGAGCACCCTGAGTACTGAGCACTGAGCACACTGAGCACTGAGCACCCAGCACCCCGAGCACTGAGCACCCAGCACCCCGAGCACTGAGCACCCAGCACCCCGAGCACTGAGCACCCAGCACCCCGAGCACTGAGCACCCAGCACCCCGAGCACCGAGCACCCTGAGTACTAAGCACCGAGGACCCTGAGCACAGAGCATCCAGCACCCTGAGCACTGAGCACCCAGCACCCTGAGTACTGAGCACCCAGCACCCTGATCACTGAGCATCGAGCACCCTGATCACTGAGCACCCAGCAACCTGAGGACTGAGCACCCAGCACCCCAAGCACTGAGCTCCCAGCACCCTGAGCACTGAGCACCCTGAGTACTGAGCACTGAGCACCCTGAGTACTGAGCACTGAGCACCCTGAGTACTGAGCACCCAGCACCCTGAGTACTGAGCACCCAGCACCCTGAGAACTGAGCACCGAGCACCCTGAGCACTGAGCACCCAGCACCCTGAGCACTGAGCACCCAGCACCCCGAGCAGTGAGCACCCAGCACCCTGAGCCCTGAACACCCTGAGTACTGAGCACTGAGCACCCTGAGTACTGAGCACCCAGCACCCTGAGTACTGAGCACCCAGCACCCTGAGTACTGAGCACCCAGCACCCTGAGCAATGAGCACCCAGCACCCCGAGCACTGAGCACCCAGCACCCTGAGTACTAAGCACCCAGCACCCTGAGTACTGAGCACCCAGCACCCCGAGCACGGAGCACCCAGCACCCTGAGTACTGAGCACTCAGCACCCTGAGCACTGAGAACCCAGCACCCTGAGTACTGAGCACCCAGCACCTTGAGCACTGAGCACCCAGCACCCTGAGTACTGAGCACTGAGCACCCAGCACCCCGAGCACTGAGCACACAGCACCCTGAGTACTGAGCACCCAGCACCCTGAGCACTGAGCACCCAGCACCCTGAGTACTGAGCACCCAACACACCAAGCACTGAGCACCCTGAGTACTGAGCAACCAGCACCCCAAGCACTGAGCACCCTGAGTACTGAGCACCCAGCACACTGAGTACTGAGCACCCAGCACCCCGAGTACTGAGCACCCAGCACCCTGATTACTGAGCAGCCAGCACCCTGAGTACTGAGCACCTAGCGTACTGAGCACCGAGCACGCAGCACCCTGAGTACTGAGCACCGAGCACCCTGAGTACTGAGCAGCCAGCACCCTGAGTACTGAGCACCCAGCACCCTGAGCACTGAGCACCAAGCACCCTGAGTACTGAGCACCGAGCACCCCGAGTACTGAGCACCCAGTACCCCGAGCACTGAGCACCCAGCACCGCGAGCACTGAGCACCCAGCACCCCGAGCACTGAGCACCCAGCACCCTGAGCACTGAGCACCCAGCACCCTGAGCACTGAGCACCCAGCACCCCGAGCACCGAGCACCCTGAGTACTAAGCACCGAGCACCCTGAGCACTGAGCACCCAGCACCCTGAGCACTGAGCACCCAGCACCCTGAGTACTGAGCACCCAGCACCCTGAGCACTGAGCACCCAGCACCCTGAGTACTGAGCACCCAGCACCCTGATCACTGAGCACCCTGAGTACTGAGCACTGAGCACCCTGAGTACTGAGCACTGAGCACCCTGAGTACTGAGCACCCAGCACCCTGAGTACTGAGCACCCAGCACCCTGAGAACTGAGCACCGAGCACGCTGAGCACTGAGCACCCAGCACCCTGAGCACTGAGCACACAGCACCCCGAGCAGTGAGCACCCAGCACCCTGAGCCCTGAGCACCCTGAGTACTGAGCACTGAGCACCCTGAGTACTGAGCACTGAGCACCCTGAGTACTGAGCACCCAGCACCCTGAGTACTGAGCACCCAGCACCCTGAGTACTGAACACCCAGCACCCCGCGCCCTGAGCACCCAGCACCCTGAGCACTGAGCAACGAGCACCCTGAGTACTGAGCACCCAGCACCCTGAGTACTGAGCACCCAGCACCCTGAGCACTGAGCACCCAGCACGCTGAGCACTGAGCACCCAGCAACCTGAGTACTGAGCACCCAGCACCATGAGTACTGAAAACCCAGCACCCTGAGCACTGAGCACTGAGCACCCAGCACCCTGAGCACTAAGCACTGAGCACCCAGCACCCTGAGCACTGAGCACCCAGCACCCCGAGCATTGAGCACCCAGCACCCTGAGCACCCAGCACAATGAGCACTGAGCACCCTGAGCACTGAGCACTGAGCACCCAGCACCCTGAGTACTGAGCACCCAACACTCTGAGCACTGAGCACCCAGCACGCTGAGTACTGAGCCCTGCGCACCCAGCACCCTGAGTACTGAGCACCCAGCACCCCGAGCACTGAGCACCCAGCAACCTGTGTACTGAGCATCGAGCACCCCGAGCACTGAGCAACCAGCACCCTGAGTACTGAGTACCCAGCACCCTGAGCACTGAGCACCCAGCACCCTGAGCACTGAGCACCCAGCACCCAGAGCACTGAGCACTGAGCACCCTGAGTACTGAGCACTGAGCACCCTGAGCACTGAGCACTGAGGACTCTGAGTACTGAGCACTGAGCACCCTGAGCACTGAGCAACCAGCACCCCGAGCACTGAGCACCCAGCACCCCGAGCACTGAGCATCGAGCACCCTGATCACTGAGCACCCAGCAACCTGAGGACTGAGCACCCAGCACCCCGAGCACTGAGCTCCCAGCACCCTGAGCACTGAGCACCCTGAGTACTGAGCACTGAGCACCCTGAGTACTGAGCACTGAGCACCCTGAGTATTGAGCACCCAGCACCCTGAGTACTGAGCACCCAGCACCCTGAGAACTGAGCACCGAGCACCCTGAGCACTGAGCACCCAGCACCCTGAGTACTGAGCACCCAGCACCCCGAGCAGTGAGCAACCAGCACCCTGAGCCCTGAACACCCTGAGTACTGAGCACTGAGCACCCTGAGTACTGAGCACCCAGCACCCTGAGTACTGAGCACCCAGCACCCTGAGTACTGAGCACCCAGCACCCTGAGCAATGAGCACCCTGAGTACTGAGCACCCAGCACCCTGAGCAATGAGCACCCAGCACCCTGAGTACTGAGCAACCAGCACCCTGAGCACTGAGCACCCAGCACCCTGAGTACTGAGCATCCAGCACCCTGAGCACTGAGCACCCAGCTCCCTGAGTACTGAGCACTGAGCACCCAGCACCCTGAGCACTGAGCACCCAGCACCCTGAGTACTGAGCAACCAGCACCCTGAGCACTGAGCACCCAGCACCCTGAGTACTGAGCATCCAGCACCCTGAGCACTGAGCACCCAGCTCCCTGAGTACTGAGCACTGAGCACCCAGCACCCCGAGCACTGAGCACCCAGCACCCTGAGTACTGAGCACTCAGCACCCTGAGCACTGAGCACCCAGCACCCTGAGTACTGAGCACCCAGCACCCTGAGTACTGAACACCCAGCACCCCGCGCACTGAGCACCCAGCACCCTGAGCACTGAGCAACGAGCACCCTGAGTACTGAGCACCCAGCACCCTGAGTACTGAGCACCCAGCACCCTGAGCACTGAGCACCCAGCACCCTGAGCACTGAGCACCCAGCACCCTGAGTACTGAGCACCCAGCACCATGAGTACTGAACAGCCAGCACCCTGAGCACTGAGCACTGAGCACCCAGCACCCTGAGCACTAAGCACTGAACACCCAGCACCCTGAGCACTGAGCACCCAGCACCCCGAGCATTGAGCACCCAGCACCCTGAGCACCCAGCACCCTGAGCACTGAGCACCCTGAGCACTTAGCACTGAGCACCCAGCACCCTGAGTACTGAGCACCCAACACTCTGAGCACTGAGCACCCAGCACGCTGAGTACTGAGCCCTGAGCACCCAGCACCCTGAGTACTGAGCACCCAGCACCCCGAGCACTGAGCACCCAGCAACCTGTGTACTGAGCATCGAGCACCCCGAGCACTGAGCAACCAGCACCCTGAGTACTGAGCACCCAGCACCCTGAGCACTGAGCACCCAGCACCCTGAGCACTGAGCACCCAGCACCCAGAGCACTGAGCACTGAGCACCCTGAGTACTGAGCACTGAGAACCCTGAGCACTGAGCACTGAGCACCCTGAGTACTGAGCACTGAGCACCCTGAGCACTGAGCACCCAGCACCCCGAGCACTGAGCACCCAGCACCCCGAGCACTGAGCACCCAGCACCCCGAGCACTGAGCACCCAGCACCCCGAGCACTGAGCACCCAGCACCCCGAGCACCGAGCACCCTGAGTACTAAGCACCGAGGACCCTGAGCACAGAGCATCCAGCACCCTGAGCACTGAGCACCCAGCACCCTGAGTACTGAGCACCCAGCACCCTGATCACTGAGCATCGAGCACCATGATCACTGAGCACCCAGCAACCTGAGGACTGAGCACCCAGCACCCGGAGCACTGAGCTCCCAGCACCCTGAGCACTGAGCACCCTGAGTACTGAGCACTGAGCACCCTGAGTACTGAGCACTGAGCACCCTGAGTACTGAGCACCCAGCACCCTGAGTACTGAGCACCCAGCACCCTGAGAACTGAGCACCGAGCACCCTGAGCACTGAGCACCCAGCACCCTGATTACTGAGCACCCAGCACCCCGAGCAGTGAGCACCCAGCACCCTGAGCCCTGAACACCCTGAGTACTGAGCACTGAGCACCCTGAGTACTGAGCACCCAGCACCCTGAGTACTGAGCACCCAGCACCCTGAGTACTGAGCACCCAGCACCCTGAGCAATGAGCACCCAACACCCCGAGCACTGAGCACCCAGCACCCTGAGTACTAAGCACCCAGCACCCTGAGTACTGAGCACCCAGCACCCCGAGCACGGAGCACCCAGCACCCTGAGTACTGAGCACTCAGCACCCTGAGCACTGAGGACCCAGCACCCTGAGTACTGAGCACCCAGCACCTTGAGCACTGAGCACCCAGCACCCTGAGTACTGAGCACTGAGTACCCAGCACCCCGAGCACTGAGCACACAGCACCCTGAGTACTGAGCACCCAGCACCCTGAGCCCTGCGCACCCAGCACCCTGAGTACTGAGCACCCAGCACCCCGAGCACTGAGCACCCAGCAACCTGTGTACTGAGCATCGAGCACCCCGAGCACTGAGCAACCAGCACCCTGAGTACTGAGTACCCAGCACCCTGAGCACTGAGCACCCAGCACCCTGAGCACTGAGCACCCAGCACCCAGAGCACTGAGCACTGAGCACCCTGAGTACTGAGCACTGAGCACCCTGAGCACTGAGCACTGAGGACTCTGAGTACTGAGCACTGAGCACCCTGAGCACTGAGCAACCAGCACCCCGAGCACTGAGCACCCAGCACCCCGAGCACTGAGCACCCAGCACCCCGAGAACTGAGCACCCAGCAACCCGAGCACTGAGCACCCAGCACCCCGAGCACCGAGCACCCTGAGTACTAAGCACCGAGGACCCTGAGCACAGAGCATCCAGCACCCTGAGCACTGAGCACCCAGCACCCTGAGTACTGAGCACCCAGCACCCTGATCACTGAGCATCGAGCACCCTGATCACTGAGCACCCAGCAACCTGAGGACTGAGCACCCAGCACCCTGAGCACTGAGCTCCCAGCACCCTGAGCACTGAGCACCCTGAGTACTGAGCACTGAGCACCCTGAGTACTGAGCACTGAGCACCCTGAGTATTGAGCACCCAGCACCCTGAGTACTGAGCACCCAGCACCCTGAGAACTGAGCACCGAGCACCCTGAGCACTGAGCACCCAGCACCCTGAGCACTGAGCACCCAGCACCCCGAGCAGTGAGCAACCAGCACCCTGAGCCCTGAACACCCTGAGTACTGAGCACTGAGCACCCTGAGTACTGAGCACCCAGCACCCTGAGTACTGAGCACCCAGCACCCTGAGTACTGAGCACCCAGCACCCTGAGCAATGAGCACCCTGAGTACTGAGCACCCAGCACCCTGAGCAATGAGCACCCAGCACCCTGAGTACTGAGCAACCAGCACCCTGAGCACTGAGCACCCAGCACCCTGAGTACTGAGCATCCAGCACCCTGAGCACTGAGCACCCAGCTCCCTGAGTACTGAGCACTGAGCACCCAGCACCCTGAGCACTGAGCATCCAGCACCCTGAGTACTGAGCAACCAGCACCCTGAGCACTGAGCACCCAGCACCCTGAGTACTGAGCATCCAGCACCCTGAGCACTGAGCACCCAGCTCCCTGAGTACTGAGCACTGAGCACCCAGCACCCCGAGCACTGAGCACCCAGCACCCTGAGTACTGAGCACTCAGCACCCTGAGCACTGAGCACCCAGCACCCTGAGTACTGAGCACCCAGCACCCTGAGTACTGAACACCCAGCACCCCGCGCACTGAGCACCCAGCACCCTGAGCACTGAGCAACGAGCACCCTGAGTACTGAGCACCCAGCACCCTGAGTACTGAGCACCCAGCACCCTGAGCACTGAGCACCCAGCACCCTGAGCACTGAGCACCCAGCACCCTGAGTACTGAGCACCCAGCACCATGAGTACTGAACACCCAGCACCCTGAGCACTGAGCACTGAGCACCCAGCACCCTGAGCACTAAGCACTGAACACCCAGCACCCTGAGCACTGAGCACCCAGCACCCCGAGCATTGAGCACCCAGCACCCTGAGCACCCAGCACCCTGAGCACTGAGCACCCTGAGCACTTAGCACTGAGCACCCAGCACCCTGAGTACTGAGCACCCAACACTCTGAGCACTGAGCACCCAGCACGCTGAGTACTGAGCCCTGAGCACCCAGCACCCTGAGTACTGAGCACCCAGCACCCCGAGCACTGAGCACCCAGCAACCTGTGTACTGAGCATCGAGCACCCCGAGCACTGAGCAACCAGCACCCTGAGTACTGAGCACCCAGCACCCTGAGCACTGAGCACCCAGCACCCTGAGCACTGAGCACCCAGCACCCAGAGCACTGAGCACTGAGCACCCTGAGTACTGAGCACTGAGCACCCTGAGCACTGAGCACTGAGCACCCTGAGTACTGAGCACTGAGCACCCTGAGCACTGAGCACCCAGCACCCCGAGCACTGAGCACCCAGCACCCCGAGCACTGAGCACCCAGCACCCCGAGCACTGAGCACCCAGCACCCCGAGCACTGAGCACCCAGCACCCCGAGCACCGAGCACCCTGAGTACTAAGCACCGAGGACCCTGAGCACAGAGCATCCAGCACCCTGAGCACTGAGCACCCAGCACCCTGAGTACTGAGCACCCAGCACCCTGATCACTGAGCATCGAGCACCCTGATCACTGAGCACCCAGCACCCTGAGTACTGAGCACCCAACACACCAAGCACTGAGCACCCTGAGTACTGAGCAACCAGCACCCCAAGCACTGAGCACCCTGAGTACTGAGCACCCAGCACACTGAGTACTGAGCACCCAGCACCCCGAGTACTGAGCACCCAGCACCCTGATTACTGAGCAGCCAGCACCCTGAGTACTGAGCACCTAGCGTACTGAGCACCGAGCACGCAGCACCCTGAGTACTGAGCACCGAGCACCCTGAGTACTGAGCAGCCAGCACCCTGAGTACTGAGCACCCAGCACCCTGAGCACTGAGCACCAAGCACCCTGAGTACTGAGCACCGAGCACCCCGAGTACTGAGCACCCAGTACCCCGAGCACTGAGCACCCAGCACCGCGAGCACTGAGCACCCAGCACCCCGAGCACTGTGCACCCAGCACCCTGAGCACTGAGCACCCAGCACCCTGAGCACTGAGCACCCAGCACCCCGAGCACCGAGCACCCTGAGTACTAAGCACCGAGCACCCTGAGCACTGAGCACCCAGCACCCTGAGCACTGAGCACCCAGCACCCTGAGTACTGAGCACCCAGCACCCTGAGCACTGAGCACCCAGCACCCTGAGTACTGATCACCCAGCACCCTGATCACTGTGCACCGAGCACCCTGAGCACTGAGCACCCAGCACCCTGAGGACTGAGCACCCAGCACCCCGAGCACTGAGCACCCAGCACCCTGATCACTGAGCACCCTGAGAACTGAGCACTGAGCACCCTGAGTACTGAGCACTGAGCACCCTGAGTACTGAGCACCCAGCACCCTGAGTACTGAGCACCCAGCACCCTGAGAACTGAGCACCGAGCACCCTGAGCACTGAGCACCCAGCACCCTGAGCACTGAGCACCCAGCACCCCGAGCAGTGAGCACCCAGCACCCTGAGCCCTGAGCACCCTGAGTACTGAGCACTGAGCACACTGAGTACTGAGCACTGAGCACCCTGAGTACTGAGCACCCAGCACCCTGAGTACTGAGCACCCAGCACCCTGAGTACTGAGCACCCAGCACCCTGAGCAATGAGCACCCTGAGGACTGAGCACCCAGCACCCCGAGCACTGAGCACCCAGCACCCTGAGCACTGAGCACCCTGAGTACTGAGCACTGAGCACCCTGAGTACTGAGCACTGAGCACCCTGAGTACTGAGCACCCAGCACCCTGAGTACTGAGCACCCAGCACCCTGAGAACTGAGCACCGAGCACCCTGAGCACTGAGCACCAAGCACCCTGAGCACTGAGCACCCAGCAACCCGAGCAGTGAGCACCCAGCACCCTGAGCCCTGAGCACCCTGAGTACTGAGCACTGAGCACCCTGAGTACTGAGCACTGAGCACCCTGAGTACTGAGCACCCAGCACCCTGAGTACTGAGCACCCAGCACCCTGAGCACTGAGCACCCAGCACCCTGAGCACTGAGCACCCAGCACCCTGAGTAATGAGCACCCAGCACCATGAGTACTGAACACCCAGCACCCTGAGCACTGAGCACTGAGCACCCAGCACCCTGAGCACTAAGCACTGAGCACCCAGCACCCTGAGCACTGAGCACCCAGCACCCCGAGCATTGAGCACCCAGCACCCTGAGCACCCAGCACCCTGAGCACTGAGCACCCTGAGCACTGAGCACTGAGCACCCAGCACCCTGAGTACTGAGCACCCAACACTCTGAGCACTGAGCACCCAGCACGCTGAGTACTGAGCCCTGAGCACCCAGCACCCTGAGTACTGAGCACCCAGCACCCCGAGCACTGAGCACCCTGCAACCTGTGTACTGAGCATCGAGCACCCCGAGCACTGAGCAACCAGCACCCTGAGTACTGAGCACCCAGCACCCTGAGCACTGAGCACCCAGCACCCTGAGCACTGAGCACCCAGCACCCAGAGCACTGAGCACTGAGCACCCTGAGTACTGAGCACTGAGCACCCTGAGCACTGAGCACTGAGCACCCTGAGTACTGAGCACTGAGCACCCTGAGCACTGAGCACCCAGCACCCCGAGCACTGAGCACCCAGCACCCCGAGCACTGAGCACCCAGCACCCCGAGCACTGAGCACCCAGCACCCCGAGCACTGAGCACCCAGCACCCCGAGCACCGAGCACCCTGAGTACTAAGCACCGAGGACCCTGAGCACAGAGCATCCAGCACCCTGAGCACTGAGCTCCCAGCACCCTGAGTACTGAGCACCCAGCACCCTGATCACTGAGCATCGAGCACCCTGATCACTGAGCACCCAGCAACCTGAGGACTGAGCACGGAGCACCCCAAGCACTGAGCTCCCAGCACCCTGAGCACTGAGCACCCTGAGTACTGAGCACTGAGCACCCTGAGTACTGAGCACTGAGCACCCTGAGTACTGAGCACCCAGCACCCTGAGTACTGAGCACCCAGCACCCTGAGAACTGAGCACCGAGCACCCTGAGCACTGAGCACCCAGCACCCTGAGCACTGAGCACCCAGCACCCCGAGCAGTGAGCACCCAGCACCCTGAGCCCTGAACACCCTGAGTACGGAGCACTGAGCACCCTGAGTACTGAGCACCCAGCACCCTGAGTACTGAGCACCCAGCACCCTGAGTACTGAGCACCCAGCACCCTGAGCAATGAGCACCCAGCACCCTGAGCACTGAGCACCCAGCACCCTGAGTACTAAGCACCCAGCACCCTGAGTACTGAGCACCCAGCACCCCGAGCACGGAGCACCCAGCACCCTGAGTACTGAGCACTCAGCACCCTGAGCACTGAGAACCCAGCACCCTGAGTACTGAGCACCCAGCACCTTGAGCACTGAGCACCCAGCACCCTGAGTACTGAGCACTGAGCACCCAGCACCCCGAGCACTGAGCACACAGCACCCTGAGTACTGAGCACCCAGCACCCTGAGCAATGAGCACCCAGCACCCTGAGTACTGAGCACCCAACACACCAAGCACTGAGCACCCTGAGTACTGAGCAACCAGCACCCCAAGCACTGAGCACCCTGAGTACTGAGCACCCAGCACACTGAGTACTGAGCACCCAGCACCCCGAGTACTGAGCACCCAGCACCCTGATTACTGAGCAGCCAGCACCCTGAGTACTGAGCACCTAGCGTACTGAGCACCGAGCACGCAGCACCCTGAGTACTGAGCACCGAGCACCCTGAGTACTGAGCAGCCAGCACCCTGAGTACTGAGCACCCAGCACCCTGAGCACTGAGCACCAAGCACCCTGAGTACTGAGCACCGAGCACCCCGAGTACTGAGCACCCAGTACCCCGAGCACTGAGCACCCAGCACCGCGAGCACTGAGCACCCAGCACCCCGAGCACTGAGCACCCAGCACCCTGAGCACTGAGCACCCAGCACCCTGAGCACTGAGCACCCAGCACCCCGAGCACCGAGCACCCTGAGTACTAAGCACCGAGCACCCTGAGCACTGAGCACCCAGCACCCTGAGCACTGAGCACCCAGCACCCTGAGTACTGAGCACACAGCACCCTGAGCACTGAGCACCCAGCACCCTGAGTACTGAGCACCCAGCACCCTGATCACTGAGCACCCTGAGTACTGAGCACTGAGCACCCTGAGTACTGAGCACTGAGCACCCTGAGTACTGAGCACCCAGCACCCTGAGTACTGAGCACCCAGCACCCTGAGAACTGAGCACCGAGCACCCTGAGCACTGAGCACCCAGCACCCTGAGCACTGAGCACCCAGCACCCCGAGCAGTGAGCACCCAGCACCCTGAGCCCTGAGCACCCTGAGTACTGAGCACTGAGCACCCTGAGTACTGAGCACTGAGCACCCTGAGTACTGAGCACCCAGCACCCTGAGTACTGAGCACCCAGCACCCTGAGTACTGAACACCCAGCACCCCGCGCCCTGAGCACCCAGCACCCTGAGCACTGAGCAACGAGCACCCTGAGTACTGAGCACCCAGCACCCTGAGTACTGAGCACCCAGCACCCTGAGCACTGAGCACCCAGCACCCTGAGCACTGAGCACCCAGCAACCTGAGTACTGAGCACCCAGCACCATGAGTACTGAAAACCCAGCACCCTGAGCACTGAGCACTGAGCACCCAGCACCCTGAGCACTAAGCACTGAGCACCCAGCACCCTGAGCACTGAGCACCCAGCACCCCGAGCATTGAGCAACCAGCACCCTGAGCACCCAGCACAATGAGCACTGAGCACCCTGAGCACTGAGCACTGAGCACCCAGCACCCTGAGTACTGAGCACCCAACACTCTGAGCACTGAGCACCCAGCACGCTGAGTACTGAGCCCTGCGCACCCAGCACCCTGAGTACTGAGCACCCAGCACCCCGAGCACTGAGCACCCAGCAACCTGTGTACTGAGCATCGAGCACCCCGAGCACTGAGCAACCAGCACCCTGAGTACTGAGTACCCAGCACCCTGAGCACTGAGCACCCAGCACCCTGAGCACTGAGCACCCAGCACCCAGAGCACTGAGCACTGAGGACCCTGAGTACTGAGCACTGAGCAATCTGAGCACTGAGCACTGAGCACTCTGAGTACTGAGCACTGAGCACCCTGAGCACTGAGCACCCAGCACCCCGAGCACTGAGCACCCAGCACCCCGAGAACTGAGCACCCAGCACCCCGAGCACTGAGCACCCAGCACCCCGAGCACCGAGCACCCTGAGTACTAAGCACCGAGGACCCTGAGCACAGAGCATCCAGCACCCTGAGCACTGAGCACCCAGCACCCTGAGTACTGAGCACCCAGCACCCTGATCACTGAGCATCGAGCACCCTGATCACTGAGCACCCAGCAACCTGAGGACAGAGCACCCAGCACCCCGAGCACTGAGCTCCCAGCACCCTGAGCACTGATCACCCTGAGTACTGAGCACTGAGCACCCTGAGTACTGAGCATTGAGCACCCTGAGTATTGAGCACCCAGCACCCTGAGTACTGAGCACCCAGCACCCTGAGAACTGAGCACCGAGCACCCTGAGCACTGAGCACCCAGCACCCTGAGCACTGAGCACCCAGCACCCCGAGCAGTGAGCAACCAGCACCCTGAGCCCTGAACACCCTGAGTACTGAGCACTGAGCACCCTGAGTACTGAGCACCCAGCACCCTGAGTACTGAGCACCCAGCACCCTAAGTACTGAGCACCCAGCACCCTGAGCAATGAGCACCCTGAGTACTGAGCACCCAGCACCCTGAGCAATGAGCACCCAGCACCCTGAGTACTGAGCAACCAGCACCCTGAGCACTGAGCACACAGCACCCTGAGTACTGAGCATCCAGCACCCTGAGCACTGAGCACCCAGCTCCCTGAGTACTGAGCACTGAGCACCCAGCACCCCGAACACTGAGCACCCAGCACCCTGTGTACTGAGCACTGAGTACCCAGCACCCCGAGCACTGAGCACCCAGCACCCTGAGCACTGAGCACCCTGAGTACTCAGCACTGAGCACCCTGCACCCTCAGTACTGAGCACCCAGCACCCTGAGCACTGAGCACCCTGAGTACTGAGCACCGAGCACCCTGACCACTGAGCACCCAGCACGCTGAGTACTGAGCACTGAGCACCCTGAGCACTGAGCACCCAGCACCCTGAGTACTGAGCACCGAGCACCCTGAGTACTGAGCACCCAGCATTCTGAGCACTGAGCACCCAGCACCCTGAGCACTGAGCACTGAGCACCCCGAGTACTGAGCACCGAACACCCCGAGCACTGAGCACCCAGCACCCTGAGTACTGAGCACCCAGCACCCTGAGCACTGAGCACCCAGCACCCTGAGTCCTGAGCACTGAGCACCCCGAGTACTGAGCACCGAGCACCCCGAGCATTGAGCACCCAGCACCCCGAGCACCGAGCACCCTGAGTACTGAGCACCCAGCACCCTGAGCACTGAGCACCCAGCACCCTGAGCACTGAGCACCCAGCACCCTGAGCACTGAGCACCCTGCACCCTGAGTACTGGGCACCGAGCACCCCGAGCACTGATCACCCAGCACCCTGAGCACTGAGCACACTTAGTACTGAGTACTGACCATCCTGAGTACTGAGCACTGAGCACCCTGAGTACTGAGCACCCAGCACCCTGATTACTGAGCACCCAGCACTCTGAGCAATGATCACCCTGAGTACTGAGCACCCAGCACCTTGAGCACTGAGCACCGAGCACGCCGTGCACTGGGCACCCAGCACCCGGAGTACTGAGCACCCAGCACCCTGAGTACTAAGCACCGAGCACCCTGAGTACTGAGCACCCAGCACCCTGAGCACTGAACACACAGCACCCTGAGTACTGAGCACCCCGAGCACTGAGCACCCAGCACCCTGAGTACTGAGCACCGAGCACCCCGAGCACTGAGCACCCAGCACCCCGAGCACTGAGCACCCAGCACCCCGAGCACTGAGCACCCAGCACCCTGAGTACTGAGCACCTTGCACCCTGAGTACTGAGCACCCAGCACCCCGAGCACTGAGCACACAGCACCCTGAGCACTGAGCACCCAGCACCCTGAGCACTGAGCACCCAGCACCCCGAGCACTGAGCACCAAGCACCCTGAGTACTGAGCACTGAGCACCCAGCACCCCGAGCACTGAGCACTCAGCACCCTGAGTACTGAGCACTGAGCACCCAGCACCCTGAGCACTGAGCACCCAGCACCCTGAGCACTGAGCACCCAGCACCCGAGTACTGAGCACCCAGCACAGTGAGTACTGAGCACCCAGCTCCCTGAGTACTGAGCACCCAGCACCCCGAGTACTGAGCACCCAGCACCCTGAGTACTGAGCACTCAGCACCCTGAGCACTGAGGACCCAGCACCCTGAGTACTGAGCACCGAGCACCCTGAGTACTGAGCACCCAGCACCCTGAGTACTGAGCACCCAGCACACTGAGTACTGAGCACCCAGCACCCTGAGCACTGATCACCCAGCACCCTGAGTACTGAGCACCGAGTACCCTGAGTACTGAGCACCCAGCACCCCGAGCACTGAGCACTCAGCACCCTGAGTACTGAGCACTGAGCACCCAGCACCCCGAGCACTGAGCACCCAGCACCCTGTGTACTGAGCACTGAGTACCCAGTACCCCGAGCACTGAGAACCAGCACCCTGAGCAGTGAGCACTGAGCACCCTAAGTACTGAGCGCTGAGGACCCTGAGTACTGAGCACCCAGCACCCTGAGTACTGAGCACAAAGCACCCTGAGCACTGAGCACCCAGCACCCCGAGCACTGAGCACCCAGCACCCTGAGTAGTGAACACCGAGCACACTGAGCACTGAGCACCCAGCACCCTGAGCACTGAGCACTGAGCACCCTAAG
The DNA here is from genome assembly GCF_018167655.1 of Microtus oregoni. Classification (NCBI taxonomy): domain Eukaryota; kingdom Metazoa; phylum Chordata; class Mammalia; order Rodentia; family Cricetidae; genus Microtus; species Microtus oregoni. The sequence continues at coordinate 31,436 of NW_024543113.1, read as the reverse complement.
TACTGAGCGCTGAGGACCCTGAGTACTGAGCACCCAGCACCCTGAGTACTGAGCACCCAGCGTACTGAGCACCGAGTACCCCGAGCACTGAGCACCCAGCACCCTGAGTACTGAGCACCCAGCACCCCGAGCACTGAGCACCCAGCACCCTGAGTAGTGAACACCGAGCACACTGAGTACTGAGCACCCAGCACCCTGAGTACTGAGCACCCAGCGTACTGAGCACCGAGCACCCAGCACCCTGAGTACTGAGCACCCAGCACCCTGAGCACTGAGCACCCAGCACCCTGAGTACTGAGCACTGAGCACCCTGAGTACTGAGCACCGAGCACCCCGAGCACTGAGCACCCAGCACCCCGAGCACCGAGCACCCAGCACCCTGAGCACTGAGCACCCAGCACCCTGAGCACCGAGCACCCAGCACCCTGAGTACTGAGCACCCAGCACCCTGAGCACTGAGCACCCAGCACCCCGAGCACTGAGCACCCAGCACCCCGAGCACTGAGCACCCAGCACCCTGAGCACTGAGAACCCTGAGTACTGAGCACTGAGCACCCAACGTACTGAGCACCGAGCACCCTGAGCAATGAGCACCCTGAGTACTGAGCACCCAGCACCTTGAGCACTGAGCACCGAGCACCCCGAGCACTGAGCACCCAGCACCCGAAGTACTGAGCACCCAGCACCCTGAGTACTAAGCACCGAGCACCCTGAGCACTGAGCACCCAGCACCCTGAGCAATGAGCACCCAGCACCCTGAGTAGTGAGCACCCAACGTACTGAGCACCGAGCACCCCGAGCACTGAGCACCCAGCACCCTGAGTACTGAGCACCGAGCACCCCGAGCACTGAGCACCCAGCACCCGGAGTACTGAGCACCCAGCACCCTGAGTACTAAGCACAGAGCACCCTGAGTACTGAGCACCCAGCACCCTGAGCACTGAGCACCCAGCACCCTGAGTACTGTGCAGCGAGCACCCCGAGTACTGAGTACCCAGCACCCCGAGCACTGAGCACCCAGCACCCCGAGCACTGAGCACCCAGCACCCTGAGTACTGAGCACCCAGCACCCTGAGTACTGAGCACCCAGCACCCCGAGCACTGAGTACCCAGCACCCTGAGCACTGAGCACCCAGCACCCTGAGCACTGAGCACCCAGCACCCTGAGCACTGAGCACCCAGCACCCTGAGTACTGAGCACTGAGCACCCTGCACCCCGAGCACTGAGCACCCAGCACCCTGAGTACTGAGCACTGAGCACCCAGCACCCAGAGCACTGAGCACCCAGCACCCTGAGCACTGAGCACCGAGCACCCGAGTACTGAGCACCCAGCACCCTGAGTACTGAGCACCCAGCACCCCGAGCACTGAGCACCCAGCACCCTGAGTACTGAGCACCCAGCAACCTCAGCACTGAGCACCGAGCACCCTGAGCACTGAGCACCCAGCACCCTAAGCACTGAGCACCCAGCACCCTGAGCACTGAGCACCCAGCACCCCGAGCACTGAGCACCCAGCACCCTGAGCACTGAGAACCCTGAGTACTGAGCACTGAGCACCCTGAGTACTGAGCACTGAGAACCCTGAGTATTGAGCACCCAGCACCCTGAGCACTGAGCACCCAGCACCCTGAGTACTGAGCATCCAGCACCCCGAGCACTGAGCACCCAGCACCCCGAGCACTGAGCACTCAGCACCCTGTGTACTGAGCACTGAGTACCCAGCACCCCGAGCACTGAGCACCCAGCACCCTGAGCACTGAGCACCCTGAGTACTGAGCACCCAGCACCCTGAGCACTGAGCACCCAGCACCCCGAGCACTGAGCACCCAGCACCCAGAGCACTGAGCACTGAGCACCCTGAGTACTGAGCACTGAGCACCCTGAGCACTGAGCACCCAGCACCATGAGTACTGAGCACCCAGCACCCTGAGCACTGAGCACCCTGAGTACTAAGAACCCAGCACCCTGAGTACTGAGCACCCAGCACCCTGAGTACTGAGCACCCAGCACCCCGAGTACTGAGCACCCAGCGTAATGAGCACCGAGCACCCCGAGCACTGAGCAATCAGCACCCCTTGCACTGAGCACCCAGCATTCGGAGTACTGAGCAGTGAGCACCCTGAGTATTGAGCTCCGAGCACCACGAGCACTGAGCACCCAGCACCCCGAGCACCGAGCACCCAGCACCCTGAGCACTGAACACCCAGCACCCTGAGCACTGAGCACCCAGCACCCTGAGCACTGAGCACCCAGCACCCTGAGTACTGAGCAGCCAACGTACTGATCACCGAGCACCCTGAGCACTGAGCACCCAGCACTCTGAGTACTGAGCACCCAGGACCCAGTGCAATGAGCACCCTGAGTACTGAGCACCCAGCACATTGAGCACTGAGCACCGAGCACCCCAAGCACTGACCACCCGGCACTCTGAGCACTGAGCACCCAGCACCCTGAGTACTGAGCACCCAGCACCCTGAGCACTGAGCACCCAGCACCCTGAGCACTGAGCACCCAGCACCCTGAGCACTGAGCACCCAGCACCCTGAGCACTGAGCACCCAGCACCCTGAGTACTGAGCACTTAGCACCCAGCATCCCGAGCACTGAGCACCCAAGCACCCTGAGTACTGAGCACTGAGCACCCAGCACCCCGAGCACTGAGCACCCAGCACCCTGAGCACTGAGCACCCAGCACCCGAGTACAGATCACCCAGCACCCTGAGTACTGAGCAGCCCGCAACCTGAGTACTGAGCACCCAGCACCCCGAGTACTGAGCACCCAGCACCGTGAGCACTGAGCACCCAGCACCCTGAGCACTGAGCACCCAGCACCGCGAGCACTGCGCACCCAGCACCCTGAGTACTGAACACCCAGCACCCTGAGCACTGAGCACCCAGCACCCTGAGCACTGAGCACCCAGCACCCTGAGTAGTGAGCACCCAACGTACTGAGCACCGAGCACCCCGAGCACTGAGCACCCAGCACCCTGACTACTGAGCACCGTGCAACCGGAGAACTGAGCACCCAACACCCTGAGCAGTGATCACTGAGCACCCAGCACCCTGAGCCCTGAGCACTGAGCACCCAGCACCCCGAGCACTGAGCACACAGCACCCCGAGCACTGAGCACCCAGCACCCTGAGCACTGAGCACCCAGCACCCTGAGCACTGAGCACCCAGCACCCTGAGTACTGAGCACCCAGCACCCTGAGTACTGAGCACCCAGCACCCTGAGTACCGAGCACCCAGCACCCCAAGCACTGAGCACCCAGCACCCTGAGTACTGAACACCCTGAGTACTGAGCACTGAGCACCGAGCACCCTGAGTACTGAGCACCCTGAGGACTGAGCACCCAGCACCCTGAGCACTGAGCACTGAGCACCCAGCACCCTGAGTACTGAGCACCCAGCACCCTGAGCACTGAGCACCCAGCACCTTGAGTACTGAGCACCCAGCACACTGAGTACTGAACACCGAGCACCCTGAGTACTGAGCACCCAGCACCCTGAGTACTGAGCACCCAGCACCCTGAGCACTGAGCAACCAGCACCCTGAGCACTGAGCACCAAGCACCCTGAGTACTAAGCACCCAGCACCCTGAGTACTGAACACCCAGCACCCTGAGCACTGAGCACTGAGCACCCAGCACCCTGAGCACTGAGCACTGAGCCACCAGCACCCTGAGCACTGAGCCACCAGCACCCCGAGCACTGAGCACACAGCACCCTGAGCACCCAGCACCCTGAGCACTGAGCACCCTGAGCACTGAGCACCCAGCACCCTGAGTACTGAGCACCCAGCGTAATGAGCACCGAGCACCCCGAGCACTGAGCAATCAGCACCCCTTGCACTGAGCACCCAGCATTCGGAGTACTGAGCAGTGAGCACCCTGAGTATTGAGCTCCGAGCACCACGAGCACTGAGCACCCAGCACCCCGAGCACCGAGCACCCAGCACCCTGAGCACTGAACACCCAGCACCCTGAGCACTGAGCACCCAGCACCCTGAGCACTGAGCACCCAGCACCCTGAGTACTGAGCACCCAACGTACTGATCACCGAGCACCCTGAGCACTGAGCACCCAGCACTCTGAGTACTGAGCACCCAGGACCCAGTGCAATGAGCACCCTGAGTACTGAGCACCCAGCACATTGGGCACTGAGCACCGAGCACCCCAAGCACTGACCACCCGGCACTCTGAGCACTGAGCACCCAGCACCCTGAGTACTGAGCACCCAGCACCCTGAGCACTGAGCACCCAGCACCCTGAGCACTGAGCACCCAGCACCCTGAGCACTGAGCACCCAGCACCCTGAGCACTGAGCACCCAGCACCCTGAGTACTGAGCACTTAGCACCCAGCACCCCGAGCACTGAGCACCCAAGCACCCTGAGTACTGAGCACTGAGCACCCAGCACCCCGAGCACTGAGCACCCAGCACCCTGAGCACTGAGCACCCAGCACCCGAGTACTGATCACCCACCACCCTGAGTACTGAGCAGCCCGCAACCTGAGTACTGAGCACCCAGCACCCCGAGTACTGAGCACCCAGCACCGTGAGCACTGAGCACCCAGCACCCTGAGCACTGAGCACCCAGCACCGCGAGCACTGCGCACCCAGCACCCTGAGTACTGAACACCCAGCACCCTGAGCACTGAGCACCCAGCACCCTGAGCACTGAGCACCCAGCACCCTGAGTAGTGAGCACCCAACGTACTGAGCACCGAGCACCCCGAGCACTGAGCACCCAGCACCCTGACTACTGAGCACCGAGCAACCGGAGAACTGAGCACCCAACACCCTGAGCAGTGATCACTGAGCACCCAGCACCCTGAGCCCTGAGCACTGAGCACCCAGCACCCCGAGCACTGAGCACACAGCACCCCGAGCACTGAGCACCCAGCACCCTGAGCACTGAGCACCCAGCACCCTGAGCACTGAGCACCCAGCACCCTGAGTACTGAGCACCCAGCACCCCGAGCACTGAGCACCCAGCACCCTGAGTACTGAGCACCCAGCACCCTGAGTACTGAGCACCCAGCACCCTGAGTACTGAGCACCCAGCACCCCAAGCACTGAGCACCCAGCACCCTGAGTACTGAACACCCTGAGTACTGAGCACTGAGCACCGAGCACCCTGAGTACTGAGCACCCTGAGGACTGAGCACCCAGCACCCTGAGCACTGAGCACTGAGCACCCAGCACCCTGAGTACTGAGCACCCAGCACCCTGAGCACTGAGCACCCAGCACCTTGAGTACTGAGCACCCAGCACACTGAGTACTGAACACCGAGCACCCTGAGTACTGAGCACCCAGCACCCTGAGTACTGAGCACCCAGCACCCTGAGCACTGAGCAACCAGCACCCTGAGCACTGAGCACCAAGCACCCTGAGTACTGAGCACCCAGCACCCTGAGTACTGAACACCCAGCACCCTGAGCACTGAGCACTGAGCACCCAGCACCCTGAGCACTGAGCACTGAGCCACCAGCACCCTGAGCACTGAGCAACCAGCACCCCGAGCACTGAGCACACAGCACCCTGAGCACCCAGCACCCTGAGCACTGAGCACCCTGAGCACTGAGCACTGAGCACCCAGCACCCTGAGTACTGAGCACCCAACACTCTGAGCACTGAGCACCCAGCACGCTGAGTACTGAGCACTGAGCACACAGCACCCTGAGTACTGAGCACGCAGAACTCCGAGCACTGAGCACCCAGCTCCCCGAGCACTGAGCACCCTGAGCACTGAGCACCCAGCACCCTGAGTGCTGAGCACTGAGCACCCTGAGCACTGAGCACCCAGCACCCCGAGTGCTGAGCACTGAGCACCCTGAGAACTGAGCACCCAGCAACCTGAGCACTGAGCACTGAGAACCCTGAGTACTGAGCACCGAGCACCCTGAGTACTGAGCACCCAGCAACCTGAGCCCTGAGCACCCAGCACCCTGAGCACTGAGCACCCAGCACCCCGAGCACTGAGCACCCAGCACCCCGAGCAGTGAGCACCCAGCACCCTGAGCACTGAGCACTGAGCACCCTAAGTACTGAGCACTGAGCACCCTGAGTACTGAGCACCCAGCACACTGAGTACTGAGCACCCAGCGTACTGAGCACCGAGCACCCCGAGCACTGAGCACCCAGCACCCTGAGTACTGAGCACCCAGCACCCCGAGCACTGAGCACCCAGCACCCTGAGTAGTGAGCACCGAGCACCCTGAGTACTGAGCACGGAGCACCCTGAGTACTGAGCACCCAGCGTATTGAGCACCGAGCACCCAGCACCCTGAGTACTGAGCACCCAGCACCCTGAGTAGGGAGCACCGAGCACCCTGAGTACTGAGCACCCAGCACCCTGAGTACTGACCACCCAGCGTACTGAGCACCGAGCACCCCGAGAACTGAGCACCCAGCACCCTGAGTACTGAGCACCCAGCACCGCGAGCTCTGAGCACCCAGCACCCTGAGTAGTGAGCACCCAGCACCCTGAGCACTGAGGACCCAGCACCCTGAGTACTGAGCACCCAACGTACTGAACACCGAGCACCCTGAGCACTGAGCACCCAGCACCCTGAGTACTGAGCACCCAGGACCCTGTGCAATGAGCACCCTGAGTACTGAGCACCCAGCACATTGAGCACTGAGCACCGAGCACCCCGAGCACTGACCACCCAGCACTCTGAGGACTGAGCACCCAGCACCCTGAGTACTGAGCACCCAGCACCCTGAGCACTGAGCACCCAGCGCCCTGAGCACTGAGCACCCAGCACCCTGAGCACTGAGCACCCAGCACCCTGAGTACTGAGCACTGAGCACCCAGCACCCCGAGCACTGAGCACCCAAGCACCCTGAGTACTGAGCACTGAGCACCCAGCACCCCGAGCACTGAGCACCCAGCACCCTGAGCACTGAGCACCCAGCACCCGAGTACTGATCACCCAGCACCCTGAGTACTGAGCAGCCCGCAACCTGAGTACTGAGCACCCAGCACCCCGAGTACTGAGCACCCAGCACCCTGAGCACTGAGCACCCAGCACCCTGAGCACTGAGCACCCAGCACCGCGAGCACTGCGCACCCAGCACCCTGAGTACTGAACACCCAGCACCCTGAGCACTGAGCACACAGCACCCTGAGCACTGAGCGCCCAGTACCCTGAGCACTGAGCACCCAGCACCCTGAGTAGTGAGCACCCAACGTACTGAGCACCGAGCACCCCGAGCACTGAGCACCCAGCACCCTGAGTACTGAGCACCGAGCAACCGGAGCACTGAGCACCCAGCACCCTGAGCACTGATCACTGAGCACCCAGCACCCTGAGCCCTGAGCACTGAGCACCCAGCACCCCGAGCACTGAGCACCCAGCACCCCGAGCACTGAGCACCCAGCACCCTGAGCACTGAGCACCCAGCACCCTGAGAACTGAGCACCCAGCACCCTGAGTACTGAGCACCCAGCACCCTGAGTACTGAGCACCCAGCACCCTGAGTACTGAGCACTCAGCACCCTGAGTACTGAGCACCGAGCACCCCGAGCACTGAGCACCCAGCAACTTGAGCACTGAGCACCCTGAGGACTGAGCACCCAGCACCCTGAGCACTGAGCACCGATCACCCTGAGCACTGAGCACCCAGCACCCCGAGCACTGAGCACCCAGCACCCTGAGTACTGAGCACCCAGCACCCTGAGTACTGAGCACACAGCACCCTGAGTACTGAGCACCCAGCACCCCAAGCACTGAGCACCCAGCACCCTGAGTACTGAACACCCTGAGTACTGAGCACTGAGCACCGAGCACCCTGAGTACTGAGCACCCTGAGGACTGAGCACACAGCACCCTGAGCACTGAGCACTGAGCACCCAGCACCCTGAGTACTGAGCACCCAGCACCCTGAGTACTGAGCACCCAGCGTACTGAGCACCGAGCACCCCGAGCACTGAGCACCCAGCACCCTGAGTACTGAGCACCCAGCACCCCGAGCACTGAGCACCCAGCTCCCTGAGTAGTGAGCACCGAGCACCCAGAGTACTGAGCACCCAGCACCCTGAGTACTGAGCACCCAGCGTATTGAGCACCGAGCACCCAGAACCCTGAGTACTGAGCACCCAGCACCCTGAGTACTGAGCACTGAGCACCCTGAGTACTGAGCACCGAGCACCCCGAGCACTGAGCACCCAGCACCCCGAGCACCGAGCACCCAGCACCCTGAGCACTGAGCACCCAGCACCCTGAGCACCGAGCACCCAGCACCCTGAGTACTGAGCACCCAGCACCCTGAGCACTGAGCACCCAGCACCCTGAGTACTGAGCACTGAGCACCCTGAGTACTGAGCACCCAGCACCATGAGTACTGAGCACCCAGCACCGTGAGCAATGAGCACCCTGAGTACTGATCACCCAGCACCCAGAGCACTGAGCACTGAGCACCCAGCACCCTGAGCACTGAGCACTGAGCACCCAGCACCCTGAGCACTGAGCAACCAGCACCCCGAGCACTGAGCACCCAGCACCCTGAGCACCCAGCACCCTGAGCACTGAGCACTCAGCACCCTGTGTACTGAGCACTGAGTACCCAGCACCCCGAGCACTGAGCACCCAGCACCCTGAGCACTGAGCACCCTGAGTACTGAGCACCCAGCACCCTGAGCACTGAGCACCCAGCACCCCGAGCACTGAGCACCCAGCACCCAGAGCACTGAGCACTGAGCACCCTGAGTACTGAGCACTGAGCACCCTGAGCACTGAGCACCGAGCACCCTGAGTACTGAGCACTGAGCACCCTGAGCACTGAGCACCCAGCACCCTGAGTACTGAGCACCCAGCACCCTGAGCACTGAGGACCGAGCACCCTGAATACTAAGCACCCAGCACCCTGAGTACTGAGCACCCAGCACCCTGAGCACTGAGCACCCAGCACGCTGAGTACTGAGCACTGAGCACTCTGAGTACTGAGCACCGAGCACCGTGAGTATTGAGAACCAAGCACTCTGAGCACTGAGCACCCAGCACCCTGAGCACTGAGCACCCAGCACCCCGAGCACTGAGCACCCAGCACCCCGAGCAACTGAGCACCCAGCACCCCGAGCACTGAGCACTGAGCACCCTAAGTACTGAGCACTGAGCACCCTGAGTACTAAGAACCCAGCACCCTGAGTACTGAGCACCCAGCACCCTGAGTACTGAGCACCCAGCACCCTGAGCACTGAGCACCCAGCACCCTGAGCACTGAGCACCCAGCACCCTGAGCACTGAGCACCCAGCACCCTGAGTACTAAGCACTGAGCACCCAGCAGCCGGAGTACTGAGCAGTGAGCACCCTGAGTATTGAGCTCCGAGCACCCCGAGCACTGAGCACCCAGCACCCCGAGCACCGAGCACGCAGCACCCTGAGCACTGAACACCCAACACCCTGAGCACTGAGCACCCAGCACCCTGAGCACTGAGCACCCAGCACCCTGAGTACTGAGCACCCAACGTACTGAGCACCGAGCACCCTGAGCACTGAGCACCCACCACCCTGAGTACTGAGCACCCAGGACCCTGTGCAATGAGCACCCTGAGTACTGAGCACCCAGCACATTGAGCACTGAGCACTGAGCACCCCGAGCACTGACCACCCAGCACTCTGAGCACTGAGCAACCAGCACCCTGAGTACTGAGCACCCAGCACCCTGAGCACTGAGCACCCAGCACCCTGAGCACTGAGCACCCAGCACCCTGAGCACTGAGCACCCAGCACCCTGAGTACTAAGCACTGAGCACCCAGCACCCCGAGCACTGAGCACCGAAGCACCCTGAGTACTGAGCACTGAGCACCCAGCACCCCGAGCGCTGAGCACCCAGCACCCTGAGCACTGAGCACCCAGCACCCGAGTACTGATCACCCAGCACCCTGAGTACTGAGCAGCCCGCAACCTGAGTACTGAGCACCCAGCACCCCGAGTACTGAGCACCCAGCACCCTGAGCACTGAGCACCCAGCACCCTGAGCACTGAGCACCCAGCACCGCGAGCACTGCGCACCCAGCACCCTGAGTACTGAACACCCAGCACCCTGAGCACTGAGCACCCAGCACCCTGAGCACTGAGCACCCAGTACCCTGAGCACTGAGCACCCAGCACCCTGAGTAGTGAGCACCCAACATACTGAGCACCGAGCACCCCGAGCACTGAGCACCCAGCACCCTGAGTACTGAGCACCGAGCAACCGGAGCACTGAGCACCCAGCACCCTGAGCACTGATCACTGAGCACCCAGCACCCTGAGCCCTGAGCACTGAGCACCCAGCACCCCGAGCACTGAGCACCCAGCACCCCGAGCACTGAGCACCCAGCACCATGAGCACTGAGCACCCAGCACCCTGAGCACTGAGCACCCAGCATCCTGAGTACTGAACACCCAGCACCCTGAGTACTGAGCACCCAGTACCCTGAGTACTGAGCACTCAGCACACTGAGTACTGAGCACCGAGCACCCCGAGCACTGAGCACCCAGCACCTTGAGCACTGAGCACCCTGAGGACTGAGCATCCAGCACCCTGAGCACTGAGCACCGATCACCCTGAGCACTGAGCACCCAGCACCCCGAGCACGGAGCACCCAGCACCCTGAGTACTGAGCACCCAGCACCCTGAGTACTGAGCACCCAGCACCCTGAGTACTGAGCACCCAGTACCCCAAGCACTGAGCACCCAGCACCCTGAGTACTGAACACCCTGAGTACTGAGCACTGAGCACCGTGCACCCTGAGTACTGAGCACCCTGAGGACTGAGCACCCAGCACCCTGAGCACTGAGCACTGAGCACCCAGCACCCTGAGTACTGAGCACCCAGCACCCTGAGCACTGAGCACCCAGCACCTTGAGTACTGAGCACCCAGCACCCTGAGTACTGAACACCGAGCACCCTGAGTACTGAGTACCCAGCACCCTGAGTACTGAGCACCCAGCACCCTGAGCACTGAGCAACCAGCACCCTGAGCACTGAACACCAAGCACCCTGAGTACTGAGCACCCAGCACCCTGAGTACTGAACACCCAGCACCCTGAGCACTGAGCACTGAGCACCCAGCACCCTGAGCACTCAACACTGAGCACCCAGCACCCTGAGCACTGAGCAACCAGCACCCCGAGCACTGAGCACCCAGCACCCTGAGCACCCAGCACCCTGAGCACTGAGCACCCTGAGCACTGAGCACTGAGCACCCAGCACCCTGAGTACTGAGCACTGAGCACCCCGAGTACTGAGCACCCAGCACCCCGAGCACTGAGCACATAGCAACCTGAGTACTGAGAAGAGATCACCCTGAGTACTGAGCACCCAGCTCCCTGAGTACTGAGCCCCCAGCACCCTGAGTACTGAGCACCCAGCACCCCGAGCACTGAGCACCCAGCACCCCGAGAATGAGCACCCAACACCCTGAGTACTGAGAACCGAGCACCCGGAGTACTGAGCACCCAGCACCCTGAGTACTGAGCCCCCAGCACCCTGAGTACTGAGCACCCAGCACCCCGAGCACCGAGCACCCAGTACCCCGAGAATGAGCACCCAGCACCCTGAGTACTGAGCACCCAGCACCCTGAGTACTGAGCACTAAGCACCCAGAGCACTGAGCACCCTGCACCCCGAGCACGGAGCACCCAGGACCCCGAGCACTGAGTACTGAGCACTGAGCACCCTGAGTACTGAGCACCCAGCACCCCGATCACTGAGCACCCAGCACCCTGAGCACTGAGCACCCAGCACCCTGAGCACTGAGCACCCAGCACCCTGAGTACTGAGCACCCAGCACGCTGAGTACTGAGCACCCAGCACCCCGAGCACTGAGCACCCAGCACCCTGAGTACTGAGCACTGAGCACCCAGCACCCTGTGTACTGAGCACTGAGCACCCTGAGTACTAAGCACCCAGCACCCTGAGTGCTGAGCACCCAGCACCCCGAGTACTGAGCACTGAGCACCCTGAGAACTGAGCACCCAGCACCCTGAGCACTGAGCACTGAGAACCCTGAGTACTGAGCACCGAGTACCCTGAGTACTGAGCACCCAGCACCCTGAGCACCGAGCACGGAGCACCCCGAGGACTGAGCACCCAGCACCCTGAGCACTGAGCAACCAGCACCTTGAGTACTAAGCAACCAGAACCCTGAGCACTGAGCACACAGCACCCCGAGCACTGAGCACCCAGCACCCCGAGCACTGAGCACCCAGCACCCTGAGTACTGAGCACCCAACACCCAGAGTACTGAGCACCCAGCACCCTGAGCACTGAGCACCCAGCACCCTGAGTACTGAGCACCCAGCACCCTGAGTACTGAGCACCCAGCACCCTGAGTACTGAGCACCCAGCACCCTGAGCACTGAGCACTGAGCACCCAACACCCTGAGCACTGAGCACTGAGCACCCATCACCCCGAGCACTGAGCAATCAGCACCCCTTGCACTGAGCACCCAGCAGCCGGAGTACTGAGCAGTGAGCACCCTGAGTATTGAGCTCCGAGCACCCCGAGCACTGAGCACCCAGCACCCCGAGCACCGAGCACCCAGCACCCTGAGCACTGAACACCCAGCACCCTGAGCACTGAGCACCCAGCACCCTGAGCACTGAGCACCCAGCACCCTGAGTACTGAGCACCCAACGTACTGAGCACCGAGCACCCTGAGCACTGAGCACCCACCACCCTGAGTACTGAGCACCCAGGACCCTGTGCAATGAGCACCCTGAGTACTGAGCACCCAGCACATTGAGCACTGAGCACCGAGCACCCCGAGCACTGACCACCCAGCACTCTGAGCACTGAGCACCCAGCACCCTGAGTACTGAGCACCCAGCACCCTGAGCACTGAGCACCCAGCACCCTGAGCACTGAGCACCCAGCACCCTGAGCACTGAGCTCCCAGCACCCTGAGTACTAAGCACTGAGCACCCAGCACCCCGAGCACTGAGCACCAAAGCACCCTGAGTACTGAGCACTGAGCACCCAGCACCCCGAGCACTGAGCACCCAGCACCCTGAGCACTGAGCACCCAGCACCCGAGTACTGATCACCCAGCACCCTGAGTACTGAGCAGCCCGCAACCTGAGTACTGAGCACCCAGCACCCCGAGTACTGAGCATCCAGCACCCTGAGCACTGAGCACCCAGCACCCTGAGCACTGAGCACCCAGCACCGCGAGCACTGCGCACCCAGCACCCTGAGTACTGAACACCCAGCACCCTGAGCACTGAGCACCCAGCACTCTGAGCACTGAGCACCCAGTACCCTGAGAACTGAGCACCCAGCACCCTGAGTAGTGAGCACCCAACATACTGAGCACCGAGCACCCCGAGCACTGAGCACCCAGCACCCTAAGTACTGAGCACCGAGCAACCGGAGCACTGAGCACCCAGCACCCTGAGCACTGATCACTGAGTACCCAGCACCCCGAGCACTGAGCACCCAGCACCCCGAGCACTGAGCACCCAGCACCCTGAGTACTGAGCACCCAGCACCCTGAGTACTGAGCACTCAGTACCCTGAGTACTGAGCACCGAGCACCCCGAGCACTGAGCACTCAGCACCTTGAGAACTGAGCACCCTGAGGACTGAGCATCCAGCACCCTGAGCACTGAGCACCCAGCACCCTGAGTACTGAGCACCCAGCACCCTGAGTACTGAGCACCCAGCACCCTGAGTACTGAGCACCCAGCACCCCAAGCACTGAGCACCCAGCACCCTGAGTACTGATCACCATGAGTACTGAGCACTGAGCACCGAGCACCCTGAGTACTGAGCACCCTGAGGACTGAGCACCCAGCACCCTGCTCACTGAGCACTGAGCACCCAGCACCCTGAGTACTGAGCACCCAGCACCCTGAGCACTGAGCACCCAGCACCTTGAGTACTGAGCACCCAGCACACTGAGTACTGAACACCGAGCATCCTGAGTACTGAGTACCCAGCACCCTGAGTACTGAGCACCCAGCACCCTGAGCACTGAGCAACCAGCACCCTGAGCACTTAGCACCAAGCACCCTGAGTACTGAGCACCCAGAACCCTGAGTACTGAACACCCAGCACCCTGAGCACTGAGCACTGAGCACCCAGCACCCTGAGCACTGAACACTGAGCACCCAGCACCCTGAGCACTGAGCAACCAGCACCCCGAGCACTGAGCACCCAGCACCCTGAGCACCCAGCACCCTGAGCACTGAGCACCCTGAGCACTGAGCACTGAGCACCCAGCACCCTGAGTACTGAGCACCCAACACTCTGAGCACTGAGCACCCAGCACGCTGAGTACTGAGCACTGAGCACACAGCCCCCTGAGTACTGAGCACGCAGAACTCCGAGCACTGAGCACCCAGCTCCCTGAGCACTGAGCACTGAGCACCCTGAGCACTGAGCACCCAGCACCCCGAGCACTGAGCACCCAGCACCCTGAGTACTGAGCACCCAACACCCAGAGTACTGAGCACCCAGCACCCTGAGCACTGAGCACCCAGCACCCTGAGTACTGAGCACCCAGCACCCTGAGTACTGAGCACACAGCACCCTGTGCACTGAGCACCCAACACCCTGAGCACTGAGCACTGAGCACCGAGCACCCCGAGCACTGAGCACCCAGCACCCCGAGCACTGAGCACCTAGCACCCTGAGTACTGAGCACCCAGCACCCTGAGCACTGAGCACCCAGCCCCCTGAGTACTGAGCACCCAGCACCATGAGTACTGAGCACCCAGCACCCTGAGTACTGAGCACTCAGCACCCTGAGTACTGAGCACCGAGCACCCCGAGCACTGAGCACCCAGCACCCTGAGCACTGAGCACCCTGAGGACTGAGCACCCAGCACCCTGAGCACTGAGCACCCAGCACCCTGAGTACTGAGCACCGATCACCCTGAGCACTGAGCACCCAGGACCCCGAGCACTGAGCACCCAGCACCCTGAGTACAGAGCACCCAGCACCCCGAGTACTGAGCACCCAGCACCCCGAGCACTGAGCACCCAGCACCCTGAGTACTGAGCACACTGAGTACTGAGCACCGATCACCCTGAGCACTGAGCACCCAGCACCCTGAGTACTGAGCACCCAGCACACTGAGCACTGAGCACCCAGCACCCTGAGCACTGAGCACCCAGCACAGTGAGTACTGAGCACCCAGCACCCTGAGTACTGAGTACCCAGCACCCTGAGTACTGAGCACACTGAGTACTGAGCACCGATCACCCTGAGCACTGAGCACCCAGCACCCTGAGTACTGAGCACCCAGCACACTGAGCACTGAGCACCCAGCACCCTGAGCACTGAGCACCCAGCACCCTGAGCACTGAGCACCCTGAGGACTGAGCACCCAGCACCCTGAGCACTGAGCACCCAGCACCCTGAGTACTGAGCACCGATCACCCTGAGCACTGAGCACCCAGGACCCCGAGCACTGAGCACCCAGCACCCTGAGTACAGAGCACCCAGCACCCCGAGTACTGAGCACCCAGCACCCCGAGCACTGAGCACCCAGCACCCTGAGTACTGAGCACACTGAGTACTGAGCACCGATCACCCTGAGCACTGAGCACCCAGCACCCTGAGTACTGAGCACCCAGCACACTGAGCACTGAGCACCCAGCACCCTGAGCACTGAGCACCCAGCACAGTGAGTACTGAGCACCCAGCACCCTGAGTACTGAGTACCCAGCACCCTGAGCACTGAGCACCCAGCACCCTGAGTACTGAGCACCGAGCACCCTGAGTACTGAGCACCCAGCACCCTGAGTACTGAGCACCAAGCACCCTGAGCACTGAGCACCCAGCACCCTGAGTACTGAGCACCCAGCACCACCCTCAGCACTGAGCACCCAGCAGCCCGAGCACTGAGCACCCAGCACCCTGAGCACTGATCACCCAGCACCCCGAGTACTGAGCACCCAGCACCCTGAGTACTGAGCAGCCCGCAACCTGAGTACTGAGCACCCAGCACCCCGAGTACTGAGCATCCAGCACCCTGAGCACTGAGCACCCAGCACCCTGAGCACTGAGCACCCAGCACCGCGAGCACTGCGCACCCAGCACCCTGAGTCCTGAACACCCAGCACCCTGAGCACTGAGCACCCAGCACTCTGAGCACTGAGCACCCAGTACCCTGAGAACTGAGCACCCAGCACCCTGAGTAGTGAGCACCCAACATACTGAGCACCGAGCACCCCGAGCACTGAGCACCCAGCACCCTAAGTACTGAGCACCGAGCAACCGGAGCACTGAGCACCCAGCACCCTGAGCACTGATCACTGAGTACCCAGCACCCTGAGCACTGAGCACCCAGCACCCCGAGCACTGAGCACCCAGCACCCTGAGTACTGAGCACCCAGCACCCTGAGTACTGAGCACTCAGTACCCTGAGTAATGAGCACCGAGCACCCCGAGCACTGAGCACTCAGCACCTTGAGCACTGAGCACCCTGAGGACTGAGCATCCAGCACCCTGAGCACTGAGCACCCAGCACCCTGAGTACTGAGCACCCAGCACCCTGAGTACTGAGCACCCAGCACCCTGAGTACTGAGCACCCAGCACCCCAAGCACTGAGCACCCAGCACCCTGAGTACTGATCACCCTGAGTACTGAGCACTGAGCACCGAGCACCCTGAGTACTGAGCACCCTGAGGACTGAGCACCCAGCACCCTGCTCACTGAGCACTGAGCACCCAGCACCCTGAGTACTGAGCACCCAGCACCCTGAGCACTGAGCACCCAGCACCTTGAGTACTGAGCACCCAGCACACTGAGTACTGAACACCGAGCATCCTGAGTACTGAGTACCCAGCACCCTGAGTACTGAGCACCCAGCACCCTGAGCACTGAGCAACCAGCACCCTGAGCACTGAGCACCAAGCACCCTGAGTACTGAGCACCCAGCACCCTGAGTACTGAACACCCAGCACCCTGAGCACTGAGCACTGAGCACCCAGCACCCTGAGCACTGAACACTGAGCACCCAGCACCCTGAGCACTGAGCAACCAGCACCCCGAGCACTGAGCACCCAGCACCCTGAGCACCCAGCACCCTGAGCACTGAGCACCCTGAGCACTGAGCACTGAGCACCCAGCACCCTGAGTACTGAGCACCCAACACTCTGAGCACTGAGCACCCAGCACGCTGAGTACTGAGCACTGAGCACACAGCCCCCTGAGTACTGAGCACGCAGAACTCCGAGCACTGAGCACCCAGCTCCCTGAGCACTGAGCACTGAGCACCCTGAGCACTGAGCACCCAGCACCCCGAGCACTGAGCACCCAGCACCCTGAGTACTGAGCACCCAACACCCAGAGTACTGAGCACCCAGCACCCTGAGCACTGAGCACCCAGCACCCTGAGTACTGAGCACCCAGCACCCTGAGTACTGAGCACACAGCACCCTGAGCACTGAGCACCCAACACCCTGAGCACTGAGCACTGAGCACCGAGCACCCCGAGCACTGAGCACCCAGCACCCTGAGTACTGAGCACCCAGCACCCTGAGCACTGAGCACCCAGCCCCCTGAGTACTGAGCACCCAGCACCATGAGTACTGAGCACCCAGCACCATGAGTACTGAGCACCCAGCACCCTGAGTACTGAGCACTCAGCACCCTGAGTACTGAGCACCGAGCACCCCGAGCACTGAGCACCCAGCACCCTGAGCACTGAGCACCCTGAGGACTGAGCACCCAGCACCCTGAGCACTGAGCACCCAGCACCCTGAGTACTGAGCACCGATCACCCTGAGCACTGAGCACCCAGGACCCCGAGCACTGAGCACCCAGCACCCTGAGTACAGAGCACCCAGCACCCCGAGTACTGAGCACCCAGCACCCCGAGCACTGAGCACCCAGCACCCTGAGTACTGAGCACACTGAGTACTGAGCACCGATCACCCTGAGCACTGAGCACCCAGCACCCTGAGTACTGAGCACCCAGCACACTGAGCACTGAGCACCCAGCACCCTGAGCACTGAGCACCCAGCACAGTGAGTACTGAGCACCCAGCACCCTGAGTACTGAGTACCCAGCACCCTGAGTACTGAGCACACTGAGTACTGAGCACCGATCACCCTGAGCACTGAGCACCCAGCACCCTGAGTACTGAGCACCCAGCACACTGAGCACTGAGCACCCATCACCCTGAGCACTGAGCACCCAGCACCCTGAGCACTGAGCACCCTGAGGACTGAGCACCCAGCACCCTGAGCACTGAGCACCCAGCACCCTGAGTACTGAGCACCGATCACCCTGAGCACTGAGCACCCAGGACCCCGAGCACTGAGCACCCAGCACCCTGAGTACAGAGCACCCAGCACCCCGAGTACTGAGCACCCAGCACCCCGAGCACTGAGCACCCAGCACCCTGAGTACTGAGCACACTGAGTACTGAGCACCGATCACCCTGAGCACTGAGCACCCAGCACCCTGAGTACTGAGCACCCAGCACACTGAGCACTGAGCACCCAGCACCCTGAGCACTGAGCACCCAGCACAGTGAGTACTGAGCACCCAGCACCCTGAGTACTGAGTACCCAGCACCCTGAGCACTGAGCACCCAGCACCCTGAGTACTGAGCACCGAGCACCCTGAGTACTGAGCACCCAGCACCCTGAGTACTGAGCACCAAGCACCCTGAGCACTGAGCACCCAGCACCCTGAGTACTGAGCACCCAGCACCACCCTCAGCACTGAGCACCCAGCAGCCCGAGCACTGAGCACCCAGCACCCTGAGCACTGATCACCCAGCACCCCGAGTACTGAGCACCCAGCACACCGAGTACTGAGCACCGAGCACCCCGAGCACTGAGCACCCAGCACCCTGAGTACTGAGCACTGAGCACCCCGAGTACTGAGCACCCAGCACCCCGAGCACTGAGCACCCAGCAACCTGAGTACTGAGAAGAGATCACCCTGAGTACTGAGCACCCAGCTCCCTGAGTACTAAGCCCCCAGCACCCTGAGTACTGAGCACCCAGCACCCCGAGCACTGAGCACCCAGCACACCGAGAATGAGCACCCAACACCCTGAGTACTGAGAACCGAGCACCCTGAGTACTGAGCACCCAGCACCCTGAGTACTCAGCCCCCAGCACCCTGAGTACTGAGCACCCAGCACCCCGAGCACTGAGCACCCAGTACCCCGAGAATGAGCACCCAGCACCCTGAGTACTGAGCACCCAGCACCCTGAGTACTGAGCACTAAGCACCCAGAGCACTGAGCACCCAGCACCAGGAGCACGGAGCACCCAGGACCCCGAGCACTGAGTACTGAGCACTGAGCACCCTGAGTACTGAGCACCCAGCACCCCGATCACTGAGCACCCAGCACCCTGAGCACTGAGCACCCAGCACCCTGAGCACTGAGCACCCAGCACCCTGAGTACTGAGCACCCAGCACGCTGTGTACTGAGCACCCAGCACCCTGAGCACTGAGCACCCAGCACCCGGAGTACTGAGCACTGAGCACCCAGCACCCCGAGCACTGAGCACCCAGCACCCTGTGTACTGAGCACTGAGCACCCTGAGTACTAAGCACCCAGCACCCTGAGTACTGGGCACCCAGCACCCCGAGTACTGAGCACTGAGCACCCTGAGAACTGAGCACCCAGCACCCTGAGCACTGAGCACTGAGAACCCTGAGTACTGAGCACCGAGTACCCTGAGTACTGAGCACCCAGCACCCTGAGCACTGAGCACGGAGCACCCCGAGGACTGAGCACCCAGCACCCTGAGCACTGAGCAACCAGCACCTTGAGTACTATACACCCAGAACCCTGAGCACTGAGCACACAGCACCCCGAGCACTGAGCACCCAGCACCCCGAGCACTGAGCACCCAGCACCCTGAGTACTGAGCACCCAACACCCAGAGTACTGAGCACCCAGCACCCTGAGCACTGAGCACCCAGCACCCTGAGTACTGAGCACCCAGCACCCTGAGTACTGAGCACCCAGCACCCTGAGCACTGAGCACTGAGCACCCAACACCCTGAGCACTGAGCACTGAGCACCCATCACCCCGAGCACTGAGCACACAGCACCCCGAGCACTGAGCACCCAGCACCCTGAGCACTGAGCACCCAGCACACTGAGCACTGATCACCCAGCCCCCTGAGTACTGAGCACCCAGCACCATGAGTACTGAGCACCCAGCATCCTGAGTACTGAGCACTCAGCACCCTGAGTACCGAGCACCGAGCACCCCGAGCACTGAGCACCCAGCACCCTGAGCACTGAGCACCCTGAGGACTGCGCACCCAGCACCCTGAGCACTGAGCACACAGCACCCTGAGACTGAGCACCCAGGACCCCGAGCACTGAGCACCCAGCACCCTGAGTACAGAGCACCCAGCACCCCGAGTACTGAGCCCCCAGCACCCTGAGTACTGAGCACCCAGCACCCCGAGCACTGAGCACCCAGCACCCCGAGAATGAGCACCCAGCACCCTGAGTACTGAGCACCCAGCACCCTGAGTACTGAGCACTATGCACCCAGAGCACTGAGCGCCCAGCACCACGAGCACGGAGCACCCAGGACACCGAGCACTGAGTACTGAGCACCCAGCACCCTGAGTACTGAGCACCGAGCTCCCCGAGCACCCAGCACCATGAGCACTGAGCACCCAGCACCCTGAGTACCTAGCACGGAGCACGCTGAGTACTGAGCACCCAGCACCCTGAGTACTGAGCACTGAGCACCCAGCACCCTGAGTACTGAGCACTGAGCACCCAGCACCCCGAGCACTGAGCAGCCAGCACCCTGAGTACTGAGCACCGAGCACCCCGAGCACTGAGCACCCAGCACCCCGAGCACTGAGCACCCAGCACCCTGTGTACTGAGCACCCAGCACCCTGAGTACTGAGCACTGAGCACAAAGCACCCGGAGTACTGAGCACCCAGCACCCTGAGTACTGAGCACCCAGGACCCTGAGCACTGAGCACCGAGCACCCCGAGCACTGAGCACCCAGCACCCTGAGCACAGAGCACCCAGCACCCTGAGAACTGAGCACCCAGCACCCTGAGAACTGAGCACACAGCACCTTGAGTACTGAGCACCGAGCACCCCGAGCACTGAGCACCCAGCACCCTGAGAACTGAGCACCCAGCACCTTGAGTAATGAGCACTGAGCACCCCGAGCACTGAGCACCCAGCACCCCGAGAATGAGCACCCAGCACCCTGAGTACTGAGCACCCAGCACCCTGAGTACTGAGCACTAAGCACCCAGAGCACTGAGCACCCAGCACCCTGAGAATGTGCACCCAGCACCCTGAGTACTGAGCACCCAGCACCCTGAGTACTGAGCACTAAGCACCCAGAGCACTGAGCACCCAGCACCCCGAGCACGGAGCACCCAGGACCCAGAGCACTGAGTACTGAGCACCCAGCACACTGAGTACTGAGCACCGAGCTCCCCGAGCACTGAGCACCCAGCACCCCGAGCACGGAGCACCCAGCACGCTGAGTACTGAGCACCCAATACCCAGATTACTGAGCACCCAGCACCCTGAGCACTGAGCACCCAGCACCCTGAGTACTGAGTACTGAGCACAGAGCACCCTGAGTACTGAGCACACAGCACCCCGAGTACTGAGCACCCAGCACCCCGAGCACTGAGCACCCAGCGCCCCGAGCACTGAGCACCCAGCACCCCGAGCACTGAACACTGAGCACCCTGAGCACTGAGCACCCAGCACCCCGAGTACTGAGCACTGAGCACCCTGAGTACTGAGCACCAAGCACTCCGAGTACTGAGAACTGAGCACCCTGGGTACTGAGCACCCAGCACCCTGAGCACTGAGCACCCAGCACCCTGAGTACTGAGCACTGAGAACCCTGAGTACTGAGCACCGAGCACCCTGAGTACTGAGCACCCAGCACCCTGATCACTGAGCACGGAGCACCCCGAGGACTGAGTACCCAGCACCCTGAGCACTGAGCACCCAGCACCTTGGGTACTGAGCACCGAGCACCCCGAGCACTGAGCACCCAGCACCCTGAGTACTGAGCACCCAGCACCCTGAGCACTGAGCACCCAGCACCCTGAGCACAGAGCACGCAGCACCCCGAGCACTGAGCACCCAGCACCCTGAGTACTGAGCACAGAGCACCCTGAGCACTGAGCACCCAGCACCCTGAGTACTGAGCACCCAGCACCCTGAGTACTGAGCAACCAGCACCCTGAGCACTGAGCACTGAGCACCCAGCACCCTGAGCACTGAGCACCCAGCACCCTGAGCATTGAGCACCCAGCACCCTGAGTACTGAGCACCCAGCGCCCTGAGTACTGAGCACCCAGCACCCTGAGTACTAAGCACTCAGCACCCTGAGTACTGAGCACCGAGCAACCCGAGCACTGAGCACCCAGCACCCTGAGCACTGAGCACCCGGAGGACTGAGCACCCAGCACCCTGAGCACTGAGCACCGATCACCCTGAGCACTGAGCACCCAGCACCCCGAGCACTGAGCACCCAGCACCCTGAGTACTGAGCACCCAGCACCAAGAGTACTGAGCACCCAGCACCCTGAGTACTGAGCACTGAGCACCCCGAGTACTGAGCACCCAGCACCACGAGCACTGAGCACCCAGCACCCTGAGCACTGAGCACCCTGAGCACTGAGCACCCTGAGCACTGAGCACTGAGCACCCAGCACCCTGAGTACTGAGCACCCAACACTCTGAGCACTGAGCACCCAGCACGCTGAGTACTGAGCACTGAGCACACAGCACCCTGAGTACTGAGCAACCAGCACCTCGAGCACTGAGCACCCAGCGCCCCGAGCACTGAGCACCCAGCACCCCGAGTACTGAGCACCCAGCACCCTGAGCACTGAGCACCCAGCACCCTGAGTACTGAGCACCCAGCACCATGAGTACTGAGCACCCAGCACCCTGAGTACTGAGCACTCAGCACCCTGAGTACTGAGCACCGAGCACCCCGAGCACTGAGCACCCAGCACCCTGAGCACTGAGCACCCTGAGGACTGAGTACCCAGCATCCTGAGCACTGAGCACCCAGCACCCTGAGTACTGAGCACCCAGCACCCTGAGCACTGAGCACCCAGGACCCCGAGCACTGAGCACCCAGCACCCTGAGCACTGAGCACCCAGCACCCTGAGTACTGAGCACCCAGCACCCTGAGCACTGAGCACCAATCACCCTATGCACTGAGCACCCAGCACCCTGAGTACTGAGCACCCAGCACCGTGAGTACTGAGTACCCAGCACCCTGAGCACTGAGCACCCAGCACCCTGAGTACTGAGCACCGAGCACCCTGAATACTTAGTACCCAGGAACCTTAGTACTGAGCACCCAGCACCCTGAGTACTGAGCACCCAGCACCCTGAGCACTGAGAACGGAGCACCCCGAGGACTGGGCACCCAGCACCCTGAGCACTGAGCACCCAGCACCTTGAGTACTGAGCACCGAGCACCCCGAGAACTGAGCACCCAGCACGCTGAATACTGATCACCCAGCACCCTGAGCACTGAGCACCCAGCACCCCGAGCACTGAGCACGGAGCACCCCGAGGAGTGAGCACCCAGCACCCTGAGCACTGAGCACCCTGAGGACTGAGTACCCAGCACCCTGAGCACTGAGCACCCAGCACCCTGAGTACTGAGCACCCAGCACCCTGAGCACTGAGCACCCAGGACCCGGAGCACTGAGCACCCAGCACCCTGAGCACTGAGCACACAGCACCCTGAGTACTGAGCACCCAGCACCCTGAGCACTGAGCACCAAGCACCCTGAGCACTGAGCACCCAGCACCCTGAGTACTGAGCACCCAGCACCCTGAGTACTGAGTACCCAGCACCCTGAGCACTGAGCACCCAGCACCCTGAGTACTGAGCACCGAGCACCCTGAATACTTAGTACCCAGGAACCTTAGTACTGAGCACCCAGCACCCTGAGCACTGAGCAACCAGCACCCTGAGTACTGAGCACCCAGCACCACCCTCAGCACTGAGCACCCAGCACCCCGAGCACTGAGCACCCAGCACCCTGAGTACTGAGCACCCAGCACCCTGAGTACTGAGCACTGAGCACCCTGAGTACTGAGCACCCAGCACCCTGAGCACTGAGAACAGAGCACCCCGAGGACTGGGCACCCAGCACCCTGAGCACTGAGCACCCAGCACCTTGAGTACTGAGCACCGAGCACCCCGAGAACTGAGCACCCAGCACGCTGAATACTGATCACCCAGCACCCTGAGCACTGAGCACCCAGCACCCCGAGCACTGAGCACCCAGCACCCCGAGCACTGAGCACGGAGCACCCCGAGGAGTGAGCACCCAGCACCCTGAGCACTGAGCACCCAGCACCTTGAGTACTGAGCACCGAGCACCCCGAGCACTGAGCACCCAGCACGCTGAATACTGAGCACCCAGCACCCTGAGCACTGAGCACTCAGCACCCCGAGCACTGAGCACCCAGCACCCCGAGCACTGAGCACCCAGCACCCTGAGTACTGAGCAACCAGCACCTCGAGCACTGAGCACCCACCGCCCCGAGCACTGAGCACCCAGCACCCCGAGCACTGAGCACTGAGCACACTGAGCACTGAGCACCCAGCACCCCGAGTACTGAACACTGAGCACCCTGAGTACTGAGCAACCAGCACCCCGAGTACTGCGCACTGAGCACCCTGAGTACTGAGCACGCAGCACCCTGAGCACTGAGAACCCTGAGTACTGAGCACCGAGCACCCTGAGTACTGAGCACCCAGCACCCTGAGCACTGAGCACGGAGCACCCCGAGGACTGAGCACCCAGCACCCTGAGCACTGAGCACCCAGCACCTTGAGTACTGAGCACCGAGCACCCCGAGAACTGAGCACCCAGCACGCTGAATACTGAGCACCCAGCACCCTGAGCACTGAGCACCAAGCACCCCGAGCACTGAGCACCCAGCACCCCGAGCACTGAGCACCCAGCACCCTGAGTACTGAGCACCCAACACCCAGAGTCCTGAGCACCCAGCACCCTGAGCAGTGAGCACCCAGCACCCTGAGTACTGAGCACCCAGCACCCTGAGTACTGAGCACCCAGCACCCTGAGCACTGAGCACTGAGCACAGAACACCCTGAGCACTGAGCACTGAGCACCCAGCACCCCGAGCACTGAGCACCGAGCACCCCGCGCACTGAGCACCCAGCACCCTGAGCACTGAGCACCCAGCACCCTGAGTACTGAGCACCCAGCACCATGAGTACTGAGCACCCAGCACCCTGAGTACTGAGCACTCAGCACCCTGAGTACTGAGCACCGAGCACCCCGAGCACTGAGCACCCAGCACCCTGAGCACTGAGCACCCTGAGGACTGAGTACCCAGCACCCTGAGCACTGAGCACCCAGCACCCTGAGTACTGAGCACCCAGCACCCTGAGCACTGAGCACCCAGGACCCCCGAGCACTGAGCACCCAGCACCCTGAGCACTGAGCACCCAGCACCCTGAGTACTGAGCACCCAGCACCCTGAGCACTGAGCACCAACCACCCTGAGCACTGAGCACCCAGCACCCTGAGTACTGAGCACCCCAGCACCCTGAGTACTGAGTACCCAGCACCCTGAGCACTGAGCACCCAGCACCCTGAGTACTGAGAACCGAGCACCCTGAATAATTAGTACCCAGGAACCTTAGTACTGAGCACCCAGCACCCTGAGCATTGAGCACCCAGCACCCTGAGTACTGAGCACCCAGCACCACCCTCAGCACTGAGCACCAAGCACCCCGAGCACTGAGCACCCAGCACCCTGAGTACTGAGCACCCAGCACCCTGAGTACTGAGCACTGAGCACCCTGAGTACTGAGCACCCAGCACCCCTGAGCACTGAGAACGGAGCACCCCGAGGACTGGGCACCCAGCACCCTGAGCACTGAGCACCCAGCACCTTGAGTACTGAGCACCGAGCACCCCGAGAACTGAGCACCCAGCACGCTGAATACTGATCACCCAGCACCCTGAGCACTGAGCACCCAGCACCCCGAGCACTGAGCACCCAGCACCCCGAGCACTGAGCACGGAGCACCCCGAGGAGTGAGCACCCAGCACCCTGAGCACTGAGCACCCAGCACCTTGAGTACTGAGCACCGAGCACCCCGAGCACTGAGCACCCAGCACGCTGAATACTGAGCACCCAGCACCCTGAGCACTGAGCACCCCAGCACCCCGAGCACTGAGCACCCAGCACCCCGAGCAATGAGCACCCAGCACCCTGAGTACTGAGCAACCAGCACCTCGAGCACTGAGCACCCACCGCCCCGAGCACTGAGCACCCAGCACCCCGAGCACTGAGCACCCAGCACCCCGAGCACTGAGCACCCAGCACCCTGAGTACTGAGCACCCAACACCCAGAGTACTGAGCACCCAGCACCCTGAGTACTGAGCACCGAGCACCCTGAATACTGAGCACCCAGGACCCTTAGTACTGAGCACCCAGAACCCTGAGCACTGAGCACCCCGGCACCCTGAGTACTGAGCACCGAGCACCCTGAATACTGAGCACCCAGGACCCTTAGTACTGAGCACCCAGCACCCTGAGCACTGAGCACCCGGCACCCTGAGTACTGAGCACCCAGCACCACCCTCAGCACTGAGCACCCAGCACCCCGAGCACTGAGCACCCAGCACCCTGAGTACTGAGCACCCAGCACCCTGAGTACTGAGCACTGAGCACCCTGAGTACTGAGCACCCAGCACCCTGAGCACTGAGAACGGAGCACCCCGAGGATTGGGCACCCAGCACCCTGAGCACTGAGCACCCAGCACCTTGAGTACTGAGCACCGAGCACCCCCGAGAACTGAGCACCCAGCACGCTGAATACTGAGCACCCAGCACCCTGAGCACTGAGCACCCAGCACCCCGAGCACTGAGCACCCAGCACCCCGAGCACTGAGCACCCAGCACCCTGAGTACTGAGCACCCAACACCCAGAGTCCTGAGCACCCAGCACCCTGAGCACTGAGCACCCAACACCCTGTGTACTGAGCACCCAGCACCCTGAGTACTGAGCACCCCAGCACCCTGAGCACTGAGCACTGAGCACTGAGCACAGAACACCCTGAGCACTGAGCACTGAGCACCCAGCACCCCCGAGCACTGAGCACCCAGCACCCCGCGCACTGAGCACCCAGCACCCTGAGCACTGAGCACCCAGCACCCCTGAGTACTGAGCACCCCAGCACCATGAGTACTGAGCACCCAGCACCCTGAGTACTGAGCACCCAGCACCCTGAGTACTGAGCACCGAGCACCCCGAGCACTGAGCACCCAGCACCCTGAGCACTGAGCACCCTGAGGACTGAGTACCCAGCACCCTGAGCACTGAGCACCCAGCACCCTGAGTACTGAGCACCCAGCACCCTGAGCACTGAGCACCCAGGACCCCCGAGCACTGAGCACCCAGCACCCTGAGCACTGAGCACCCAGCACCCTGAGTACTGAGCACCCAGCACACTGAGCACTGAGCACCAACCACCCCTGAGCACTGAGCACCCAGCACCCTGAGTACAGAGCACCCAGCACCCTGAGTACTGAGTACCCAGCACCCCGAGAACTGAGCACCCAGCACGCTGAATACTGATCACCCAGCACCCTGAGCACTGAGCACCCAGCACCCCGAGCACTGAGCACCCAGCACCCCGAGCACTGAGCACGGAGCACCCCGAGGAGTGAGCACCCAGCACCCTGAGCACTGAGCACCAACCAACCCCCCTGAGCACTGAGCACCCAGCACCCTGAGTACTGAGCACCCAGCACCCTGAGTACTGAGTACCCAGCACCCTGAGCACTGATCACCCAGCACCCTGAGTACTGAGAACCGAGCACCCTGAATAATTAGTACCCAGGAACCTTAGTACTGAGCACCCAGCACCCTGAGCACTGAGCACCCAGCACCCTGAGTACTGAGCACCCAGCACCACCCTCAGCACTGAGCACCAAGCACCCCGAGCACTGAGCACCCAGCACCCTGAGTACTGAGCACCCAGCACCCTGAGTACTGAGCACTGAGCACCCTGAGTACTGAGCACCCAGCACCCTGAGCACTGAGAACGGAGCACCCCGAGGGACTGGGCACCCAGCACCCTGAGCACTGAGCACCCAGCACCTTGAGTACTGAGCACCGAGCACCCCCGAGAACTGAGCACCCAGCACGCTGAATACTGATCACCCAGCACCCTGAGCACTGAGCACCCTGCACCCCGAGCACTGAGCACCCAGCACCCCGAGCACTGAGCACGGAGCACCCCGAGGAGTGAGCACCCAGCACCCCCGAGCACTGAGCACCCAGCACGCTGAATACTGAGCACCCAGCACCCTGAGCACTGAGCACCCCAGCACCCCGAGCACTGAGCACCCAGCACCGCGAGCAATGAGCACCCAGCACCCTGAGTACTGAGCAACCAGCACCTCGAGCACTGAGCACCCACCGCCCCGAGCACTGAGCACCCAGCACCCCGAGGCACTGAGCACTGAGCACACTGAGCACTGAGCACCCAGCACCCCGAGTACTGAGCACTGAGCACCCTGAGTACTGAGCACCCCAGCACCCCGAGTACTGAGCACTGAGCACCCTGAGTACTGAGCACCCAGCACCCTGAGCACTGAGAACCCAGCACCTTGAGTACTGAGCACCGAGCACCCCGAAAACTGAGCACCCAGCACGCTGAATACTGAGCACCCAGCACCCTGAGCACTGAGCACCAAGCACCCCGAGCACTGAGCACCCAGCACCCCCGAGCACTGAGCACCCAGCACCCTGAGTACTGAGCACCCAACACCCAGAGTCCTGAGCACCCAGCACCCTGAGCAGTGAGCACCCAGCACCCTGAGTACTGAGCACCCAGCACCCTGAGTACTGAGCACCCAGCACCCTGAGCACTGAGCACTGAGCACAGAACACCCTGAGCACTGAGCACTGAGCACCCAGCACCCCGAGCACTGAGCACCGAGCACCCCGCGCACTGAGCACCCAGCACCCTGAGCACTGAGCACCCAGCACCCTGAGTACTGAGCACCCAGCACCATGAGTACTGAGCACCCAGCACCCTGAGTACTGAGCACTCAGCACCCCTGAGTACTGAGCACCGAGCACCCCCGAGCACTGAGCACCCAGCACCCTGAGCACTGAGCACCCTGAGGACTGAGTACCCAGCACCCTGAGCACTGAGCACCCAGCACCCTGAGTACTGAGCACCCAGCACCCTGAGCACTGAGCACCCAGGACCCCGAGCACTGAGCACCCCAGCACCCTGAGCACTGAGCAACCCAGCACCCTGAGTACTGAGCACCCAGCACCCTGAGCACTGAGCACCAACCACCCTGAGCACTGAGCACCCAGCACCCTGAGTAATGAGCACCCAGCACCCTGAGTACTGAGTACCCAGCACCCTGAGCACTGAGCACCCCAGCACCCTGAGTACTGAGAACCAAGCACCCTGAATAATTAGTACCCAGGAACCTTAGTACTGAGCACCCAGCACCCTGAGCACTGAGCACCCAGCACCCTGAGTACTGAGCACCCAGCACCACCCTCAGCACTGAGCACCAAGCACCCCGAGCACTGAGCACCCAGCACCCTGAGTACTGAGCACCCAGCACCCTGAGTACTGAGCACTGAGCACCCTGAGTACTGAGCACCCAGCACCCTGAGCACTGAGAACGGAGCACCCCGAGGACTGGGCACCCAGCACCCTGAGCACTGAGCACCCAGCACCTTGAGTACTGAGCACCGAGCACCCCGAGAACTGAGCACCCAGCACGCTGAATACTGATCACCCAGCACCCTGAGCACTGAGCACCCAGCACCCCGAGCACTGAGCACCCAGCACCCCGAGCACTGAGCACGGAGCACCCCGAGGAGTGAGCACCCAGCACCCTGAGCACTGAGCACCCAGCACCCTGAGCACTGAGCACCCAGCACCCTGAGCACTGAGCACCCAGCACCGCGAGCACTGCGCACCCAGCACCCTTAGTACTGAACACCCAGCACCCTGAGCACTGAGCACACAGCACCCCTGAGCACTGAGCACCCAGTACCCTGAGCACTGAGCACCCAGCACCCTGAGTAGTGAGCACCCAACGTACTGAGCACCGAGCACCCCGAGCACTGAGCACCCAGCACCCTGAGTACTGAGCACCGAGCAACCGGAGCACTGAGCACCCAGCACCCTGAGCACTGATCACTGAGCACCCAGCACCCTGAGCCCTGAGCACTGAGCACCCAGCACCCCCGAGCACTGAGCACCCAGCACCCTGAGAACTGAGCACCCAGCACCCTGAGTACTGAGCACCAGCACCCTGAGTACTGAGCACCCAGCACCCTTAGTACTGAGCACTCAGCACCCTGAGTACTGAGCACCGAGCACCCCGAGCACTGAGCACCCAGCAACTTGAGCACTGAGCACCCTGAGGACTGAGCACCAGCACCCTGAGCACTGAGCACCGATCACCCTGAGCACTGAGCACCCAGCACCCCGAGCACTGAGCACCCAGCACCCTGAGTACTGAGCACCCAGCACCCTGAGTACTGAGCACACAGCACCCTGAGTACTGAGCACCCAGCACCCCAAGCACTGAGCACCCAGCACCCTGAGTACTGAAACACCCTGAGTACTGAGCACTGAGCACCGAGCACCCTGAGTACTGAGCACCCCTGAGGACTGAGCACACAGCACCCTGAGCACTGAGCACTGAGCACCCCAGCACCCTGAGTACTGAGCACCCAGCACCCTGAGTACTGAGCACCCAGCGTACTGAGCACCGAGCACCCCGAGCACTGAGCACCCCAGCACCCTGAGTACTGAGCACCCAGCACCCCGAGCACTGAGCACCCAGCTCCCTGAGTAGTGAGCACCGAGCACCCTGAGTACTGAGCACCCAGCACCCTGAGTACTGAGCACCCCAGCGTATTGAGCACCGAGCACCCAGAACCCTGAGTACTGAGCACCCAGCACCCTGAGCACTGAGCACCCAGCACCCTGAGTACTGAGCACTGAGCACCCTGAGTACTGAGCACCGAGCACCCCCGAGCACTGAGCCACCCAGCACCCCGAGCACCGAGCACCCAGCACCCTGAGCACTGAGCACCCAGCACCCTGAGCACCGAGCACCCAGCACCCTGAGTACTGAGCACCCAGCACCCCTGAGCACTGAGCACCCAGCACCCTGAGTACTGAGCACTGAGCACCCTGAGTACTGAGCACCCAGATCCATGAGTACTGAGCACCAGCACCCTGAGCAATGAGCACCCTGAGTACTGATCACCCAGCACCCAGAGCACTGAGCACTGAGCACCCAGCACCCTGAGCACTGAGCACTGAGCACCCAGCACCCTGAGCACTGAGCAACCAGCACCCCGAGCACTGAGCACCCAGCACCCTGAGCACCCAGCACCCTGAGCACTGAGCACTCAGCACCCTGTGTA